>NW_022111358.1:1985339-1992446 GCF_000313985.2 Echinops telfairi
CTGACTGTATTATTGTAATATCTCTCATGCTCTCGATGACTCTAATATAATACTTATATATCTCAACCGTACAATTGTGCATGACTGAACCCATAAGTAGTATTACTGAACCAGTGAGTTCAAGTACCGGGTGGGGCTGGCACCTCACTACCCCGCGCCAACTTTTAATTTAATACTACAATGAAAACATACTACAAAGTTATTATAATTAAAATAATATCATGCTGGCACAAAAAGAGAAAAACAAAATTAGTGGAAGCTAACAGAAAGAATTTAAAACTAGACAGATACCAAAATGTTACATAGTAAAGAGGCATTTCAAATAAGTTGAGAAATTATCCATTTAAAAAATTTAAAAAAAGATATTAGGACTTTTAACTTCCCCCCTTCTTTGCCATGTTGGACATACAGTTTTAAATAGATTACAGATCTAAATGCTCAGAGCAAACCATAACAGAACCACGAAGAATATATAAGCATAGACCGTTGACTATTGGTGCTAAATACTGTGGCTTGTGCCCTTATATCATTGAAAGCCTTGCCGGCTTTAACGCACGGCACAAAGTTGAAAGGCCAGAGATAAAAAACACACAAAGGTCTGATAAGAATAGATGTGCACTTCTCTCACTTAAAGGTGTGACGAGGTAAGAGGAGCCCTGGTGGCAGCATTGCAAGGTCAGCAGTTCAAAATCACGAGGGGCTGCTCAAAAGAAAGACGAAGCTTTCTACTCCTGTAAAGAATTAGTCTTGGAAACTCACAGGGACGGTTCTATACTGTCCTAAAGGGTTGCGATGAGTCAGCATCCACTCAATAGCTGTGAGTTTATAGGGTTAAAAGGCAAATGACAGGAGAAAATGTTTGCATCGTCTAGAGCAGCCAGTAAAGGAACATCTATACAACAAATTTTTCATCTGAGATAAGGAGAAAAAGATAACTCAATAGAAAAATGAGCATGGGTAGAGATAGACAACTTACAAAAGAAATGCAGATGCCTGCTAAAATCCTATCTTTAATAAAAGAAATGAAAGAATGACCCCCTCTTCCACTCCTAGGTATCTGCCCAAACACCTTGAAAACCGGAACTCAGACAGACAGGTATACGTCCAGGTGCATTTCAGCACAATTCCGAATGAACCCTGAAAGATGATCTCATGATCTCAGGTCACCTATCTGTCTAGTTGTCAGCAGATGCGAGATTGTTACCCTCTGGTCTTGGAGGGCAGGTGGAGCCCCCATCCCCGTGTCCATCGAAGCTGTCAGGGAGTTCCTTTTCCTTGGACGCACAGTCAACGCCTCGGAAACGAGCAGGGAAGAAATCGAACGACGCGTTGCAGTGGGCGGACCTGCTGCGGGAGACCTCGTTACAGTGCTGCAACGCACAAAACGTCACTCGGTGTTTGCGGTCCCCCCACGAGCCCGTGAAACTGGACAGTAAGTAAGATCAAACGAGAACGGATGCACTTGAATGATGGCGTTGGCGACGAAGGTTGGGTAGGTAACGGGCCCGCCGGAAGGAAGAGAAGAAAGCGGAGAAGACGATCCATCAGGCTGGTCTAGATTGCGAAGGAGCCCTGGTGGCATGGTGGGGTTCACGTGGCTGCTTAGTTTCATAAAGACGCGGAAAGGACAAAGGTAAAAAGGAAAAAGAAAAGAACTGACAAAGGTAAGAAAAATATAAAATGAATGCTTTTTAAAAAAAAAACACCACCAAAATTCAATAATAAGAAAAAGCGCTTAAAAAACAGAATAGGAAGCTCCTGGGGACAATGACTGATCACAATTTTTAAGGTCCCACCCCCTTCTGGTAGTGCTTAGTCCCAGGTATCCACGGTGGACCCTCTATTCAGGACAGAGCAAGTGAACTTGCTGCTATTAAAGCAAATGCTTCAATTGTTTGGAGATAGATAGTTTTAGAGGCTCTTAATACACTACTGGTAGAAAGTGCTGGATCAAACCTATGAGAACTGTTTTGAGGTGTAAAGGAGACCCCCACATCTTCAGTATGATTCAAGGAGAACATTTTATTATGTTTTCAGTAGGACAAAGGCAAGACATGGAGGACACCCTCCAGATGAGGGAGCCCATTAGCATGAGGTCATACGGGGCCCAAGGGTTTGCTGAGATTTCCAGACTTAAAAAGGGCAGAGGAGGGCAAAAGAAATGGTCCCAGTAGCACTCTTGCTGGCAGATCAATACGTTCAGAGTTACCCGTGGGACCACAGAAGTGGGAACAGGCCCCTGGCTCGGACATGTACATTATGTTAGACAGGAAAAAAGAAAGAAAAGAAACACCACTACAGCTTATAAAATCAGTCCAGGGCCCACTGGACCCAGGTAGTCAGGCCATGACGCCCAGCAGTGTGACCCCAGGATGCTGGTCTCATCAAGGACACTCTCGGGCAAGCCCCTCCGGAAGATGACCCCGTTCTGGGCTGGCTGGAGGGCTGGTGATGGAGGATCTAACACACTCCTAAGCTCTGTTACCCATAACCTGCTGTCCAAAGTTAGGCTCTAATATGGATCTATGATTTTCCCCCCCTTCTAATATCTGTTTCTTCTTCTGGATGCTGGATCAGAAATGTTTCTCTTGGTGTTTTGGTTTCTGGCCCCTTTCCTCCTATTTACTGAGAGAACAGGCAGTTCCAGTCAGAAAATCAATCTAGGTTTAAGATTTCTGCCTTCTCAGGAGTTTCTCCGGAAAAGACATCTTCAGCCGGACGTTAGCCAGTCTTGGGAGATACAGTTGCAGTGAGAGGAGACCCAGTGGGTAAAGTAGTTTGTCCCTGCTTCTGGGGCAAAGGAGACCCTAGCTACAAACCTACGTGATGTCGTTCTTAGGCGTGAGTTAGTACCTAAAAGAAAACGGACCCATCCGATGTTTCCCTTCACCCACTTTTCTGATATGATAAAATAATAATTTATAAATTATCAAGGGTTCCTGAGGGAGGGGAAAAATGAGGAGCTGATGCCAGGGGCTTAGGCGGAGAGCAAATGTTTTGAGAATGATGAGGGCAATGAATGTTCAAATGCGCTTTACACAATTGATGGATGGATGGATTGTGATAAGACTTGTATGAGCCCCTAATAAAACGATTTAAAAAAAAAGCAAAGGGACCCCTGACAGAGCCCTTGACATGCGTCCCAATGCCATCCCCCACAGTCAGCTGCCAAGGTGAAGTCCCAAGCAGACAGGAAAGGACAGTAGCCCTGCGCAATCTCCTTGGTCATCTGAGAAAACAGGGAGGAGCAGGCCACGTATGGGATAGATAGATGCAGGAGGAGCATACACGTTGAACAGACAGGAACAGAGACAAAAAGCAGTTAGGTGACAGAGGAAGATCCACCAAGATTAAGGGCAGATGTAAGGAAGTTCGCTCTCAAGACCAAGGCATGCAGAGAGAGCTGTCCCCTTCGCCCTCCCCAAGCCTGGGCGGATGAACAGAAACACCTCCTGACTATCTTTATCCTAAAGCATTCGACAAAGCTTCTGCAGAAGGTATTGTTTATGTTGATCTCATCTGTCCTAAGAACAAAACCTCTCCCAACTCTGTATACAAGGGACAGATGCCTTCAGGGTGTGCCCGTCCCTTCCCACCCCTCTCGAGGCATAGGTCACACAAACTTGTGTCGTCTCCTCTCAGCTACAATCTTGTGATGGATTTCCCCTAGGACAGGTGCCACCGAATTGGTTCCGACTCATAGCCACCCTATGTCAACAGAGAGAAACACTGCCCAGACCTGTGCCCTCCTCCCAATTCTTGCCACGGTCAAACCTGTCCCGGCAGCCACGTTGTCAATCCATCTTGTCGAGCGCCTTCCTCTTTTTCACCGCCCCCTTTCCAGGGAATGATCTCCCCAGATAACAAATCCAGAAGTCACACAAGATAAAGCTCAGACAGACACAGGATGGATCACCCGGATGAGGGCCGTCATGGTTGCCAAGGATTCACAGCCGCCTGGCTAATCATAAAGCCCAGAGAACAGGGAATTTATCACAGGGTCATGATTGGCAGCAGATCAATTCTCACTGTCTCACGTGGGACTACAGAAGCGGGCAAGGGCCCCTGGTGCGGGGAAGCACACTGGGTTTGTCTGGGTAGACTAGAGAAACAAATCCAGGGAGACTCATATATGTATGAGAAAGCTTTATATCAAAGAGTAATTGCATATTAAGAAAACTCCTGGGGGGGAGGCAGGAGGGAGGGGGAAAATGAGGAGCTGATACCAGGGGCTTAAGTGGAGAGCAAATGTTTTGAGAATAAGGACAATGAATGTACAATGTACAATGTACTTGACACAATTGATGTATGTATGGATTGTGGTACAAGTTGCATGAGTCCCTAATAAAATGATTTAAAAAATAATAATATATGAAAAACAAAACATTCAAGCCCAGTCCAGATCAAGTCCACGAAAGTCTGATATTAGCCCATGTGTCTGACATCAGTCCATACATTCTTCTTTATACTCATGCGACCATCCAATGATGCTGAATGCAGGAAGATCACAGGTCTGTGGGTGGAAAGTCTTATGGATCCAGTGGCAGTGGAAGCATCTCTGTGCTGGCATGGGTCTCCGTGAGGCTCCTCCAGCTCCAAGGCTCTGGCTCCATCCGTGTAGCTCCATGTGGCTTGTGAGCAGGAATGTCAAGCAGAGTGAGTGTGTCTCACCTCCAGAGAAGACAAGAGTTCCCAGAATCCCCAGGAGGAGGCCATGCCCACAGAGAAGGGTCATTGGCTATGACCTGATTGACAGGCTAGACTTGGCCCCTTCGCTCAAGTTGACAGGAGATCATGTAACTGCCACACACTATTACAGTTTAAAGAAGTTTACTCGATTGGTTCAAGCCCCTCTAAGGTAGTCAGGGTAGGAGGCATGACTACGCAATCCCAGTACCTCAATTTCCCTTCTCAAAAAAACAAAATAAAACAAAAACTCCCTGCCATCGAATTGATTCTGGTTCATAGCAACCCTCTAAGACAGAGTGGAACAGCCCCTTGGATTTCTGAAACTTTATTTTTAAAATTATAGTTTATTAATTCTATGGGGGGGGAAATCCACCCAATCATTGCAGAGCAAGCCACTGTCGACTACTTCGCCTGTCTTCCTGCTAGCACCAACGCTGGCCTTTGCGGTCCTCCTGACTCTCCATCCCGTCCTTGCGGTGCTGGGGTTGTCTTCTTGAGGTCCGTTTCTTCCCAGACAGACCATCTCTTGCAAGTCTGTGGTTAGGTTCATTTTCTTCACATCATCCACAGAATCGTAAGTCAAGCTGCAGCCAGTCGTCTCGTCACCACCAAAATGAGTTCTAAATCCAAACACAAAAATGACATCTGGTGTGGCCTTGGACATTTTGGCTAGTTTTTCATGCGTTTCTGTCTTGGGCACTGCTGCTTTCCCAGAGTGAAGGGCATCGAGGACCATTTGTTTCCGCTCAAGTAGTGGGTTCGTCACGAACTTCCTTGTCAGAATAGTTAACAGTGTCATTCACAATGAGGGCTGATGCTTAAGCAGCCAGGCAGGAAAATCCGTCTTCTGAAACTTGAAATCCTTACAGGAGTAGACAGCCTCATCTTTCTCCCGTGGAGTGGCTGGTAGGTTCGAATCGCTGACCTTGTGATTAGCAGCTTCAGTGTATTGCCGGTTACACCAGCGGGGCTCCTAAAAACATCTCTGTGGGGATTAAAAAACTAAATTTAGGGCTCCTATTGTAAACACGTACTTTGGACAGGTGGTCAGGGTGACCGGTCCCTGGAGGACATTATGCTTGGTAGAGGGGCAGCGAAACAGGAAGGCCTTCAAAGAGATGGACTGATAGCCTGGCTGCAACAATGGGCTCAAACGTAGGGAATAGTATGATGGCGGCCGATGGGACAGGGTTTGGTTCTGTGGTGCACAGGGTCGCTGTGGGTCTGAACCCACTCGTGGCATCTAACAACACAGTCTCCGCCTTCTGCAAACATGGTCCTTAGAATTTAGGCGATAGGACCGTGCTTCCTACTTTCATTTCCTCATCTTCTCTGGGCCGCATCCAAATGTAGTCTGGCTTCCAACAACCTCTCAAAGACCGTTCTTGAAGGTCATTAACGACCCAATGGCTGTCTGTGTTCATTGACTTTTCCTCTGTGCCAATGTTAATGTCTCTGCAGAATTGACCACTTCGTTATTTTGGAAACTCTTCGCATTTGACTTTTCGGAAATGAAACGTCTCTGATTCTCACTCAAGCGTGAGTCATCGAAACAATAAAAGTAGTTAACAGTTGTGGCGGCTGGGGCACTTGTTATGTAACTTCCCATGTCATTCAAATTGATATGAGGAACATCTTACTTTCATTTCATAGCTAAGTAAGCTGGAGTTTAAAGAAGCTAAACCACGGCCTTCCATTGCACAGGCAGTAGGTAGCCCTACAGCTCAAGGCCTGGACTCCAGGGACGTGTTCCACAGAAATGGGAGGGAGGGATCTCTAGAGGTCAGCAGATTCTGTCCTCTTTACACATGAATATGAAGCTCATGGAGGCTGGAGGATTTACTGGTCATGATTAATCCAATCCTAAAAGTGAGGCTTTTCTCAGTGAACTTTGCTAAACTTAGGGTTAGTGTGTGAAGGTGCATAATTGAGAATCCATGGGGACCTACCCAGTCTCCTTGGCTGGCTCCTCTGTTTTCTCTTAAAGGTAGGAATTCTCCATAGTTTGGTGCTTGGTCCTCTTCTACCTTAAACACATTCTTTTGCGTTGGGGTCCAAAAGGGGCTCCAAATCTCAGATATCGTTTAAGGAGACTATTAAGTCTCAAACAGGACCAAGGCAAGAGATAAACACAAAGGCACATCATCCAGATGAGGGAGACCATTATTAGTACAAGGTCATATGGCATCTGAGGATTCGGATCCAGATTCACATTCAGCCACCCCGCCACTTAAGTAGGACCTGGAGATTGTGCAAAGGAAAGTGTCACAAAGTCATGATTGGTGGTGGATGAATACATCACAGTTACAGGAGGGACTACAGAGATGGGAACAGAACCCGGATTGGGACATGCACATTCTCTCAGAAAGAAGAGTTTACCAGATTGGTCTAGAGCCCTCCTACCAAGGCAGTTAAGGT
>NW_022111358.1:1992891-1993624 GCF_000313985.2 Echinops telfairi
ATTGTGTAAAGCGCATTTGTACATCGTTTCTCAAAACATTTTCTCTCCATTTAAACCCCTGACATTAGGTCCTCATTTTTCCCCTCCCTCCCCGCTCACCCCTCCGGAGCTGGTCTTTCATCACGAAGTTTTAGCATTTCTATTTTTTTTTGGTCTGTCACTCAATATCCCTCAGGAGATCTCCAAATCCAACCACTAGTAACTTCCTGTGGCTTCTGTCTCTGCAGTATCAGTCTCATTGGTTCTCACTGCTGCCCTCTGCTACCCCTCTTGCCCGTTGTTGGGCACGATTGAGTCACAGTGACCCTGTGTACAACAGAACGCAGTATCTGCTGGGTCTTGCACCACCTTCACGATTGTCACGTTTGAGCCCATTGTTACAACCCTTGTCTTGTCCATCGTGAGCTTTTTGTCTGCTGACCTACTTTTCCAAACATGACGTCCTTTTCTAGGGATTAGTCTTTTCTGATAGCATGTCCAGATACATGAAATGAAGTACCACTATCCTCCTTTCTTGTGGTTGGCAGCCCAATGTGTGTGTAACCCAAGATGCCACCAGGGCCCCTACCACTCTCCTCCTTTCTAAGGAACGTTCTACCTGTCTGCCCAAGACAGATTTATTTACTTATGTTGGCAATTCGTGGTACTTTAGATATTTTTTGCAGGCTCCATAATTCCAAATTCTTCTTCAGTCTTTTCTTATTCAATGTCTAACTTTCATCTGCAGATGGGG
>NW_022111358.1:1996093-1997602 GCF_000313985.2 Echinops telfairi
CGGTGCATTTGATGTATGGTCCTGGTAAGACTTTTGAAGCTGACATGGAAAGACAAGAGAACAAATAAATCTGTTTTGGAGGATGTACAGCCAGAATGCTCCATAGAGGATGATGATGAGACCTTGTCTCCCTCTCACGGACTTTGGACATGTTATCAGAAGAGAGCAGTGCTTGGAGAAGGACGTCATGCTTTGCTTGGTAAAGGGGAGGGGCATCGAAAAAGAGGAAGGCCTTCAATGAGATGGATTGGCACAGTGGCAAGCAGCAATGGGCTCAAACCCAAGAACAACGTTGAGGTTGGCGCAGAACTGGGCTGCGTCCTGTTCTGACGCACAGGGGCTTGCTGTGCGTTGGGAGTTGATCTCATCACACAGCTTCGGGCTAGCTACCCGAAGTTTGGCCTTTCAACAGTTAGTTATTGAACACAAAGGGCTGGGCCTCCATTGAGAAACCAAACCGTCAAGGTCCCTGCCTGCGTGAAGCAATTTCCTTTGAGAGGCATTCCTACCCACTCAATGGCACGCTGTCCGTGAGCAGACTGCCCTGCACCTCATGGCCCAGGCCAGCAGGCAAAAGACCCAACCTGAAGTCCATAAAACCTTAAAAGCTCATAAAACCTTAACCTGGCTCGTCCGAGTTAAAGTAGAAAAAGGCTAAAGGGGAGGAGATGACAAAGATCAGAAAGAGCCGGGGCGAACTCGAAGGAGGAAAACGGAAGCCTCTCCTTTTTCTTTTCTTTCCATTTTTAAGAAGCCCCTCCTTTCATTGCCAACGATTCAAATCCAAGTGGATTTTGACTTCTAGCAAGCAAAGTTGTAATTTTCAGCCACGTCACAGCTTTCAAAGAGGAGCGGCTAGTGGGTTTGAACTGCGGATCGTCCAGTTGGGCTCCTACTGACAAGCAGAGCAGGGTGTAACTCTTCACCCAGGGGTGGGCGCAGGGAAGAGGGGCAAATAGGAGGGGGCAAGCTGAAAACCGTCATGGCCTCTCTTTTCTTTGCCCCACATTCAGGCCTCCTCTTGGGCGCGGTCCAGGCCAGCCTCGCCTCCGATATCCCCGGCTCCCCAGGGAACACGCTCCCAGCGAGCAGCCGCCGTTCCCGCCTCTGCGCTCCGGCGCTCGCAGGACCGACGCCGGAGGGGCGTGTCTTCGGGCGGCGAGCTCCCAGGCCCGCCCCCCGCGCCAGTTGCCAGGGAGCGGTTGCCATAGAGCTGAGCAGTTGTCCGCGTGCGCAGGCGGAAGTCCCGGATTGAGACGCCGCCATTTTTGCTGCCCGGACGCGGAGCGAGAGGCTGAGCGAGTCGGAGACGCTATCCGCTTCCATCCGTCGCGCAGACCCTTCTTGAGTCCCCGCCGCTATGGATGATCGGGAGGATCTGGTGTACCAGGCGAAGCTGGCCGAGCAGGCTGAGCGATACGACGGTGAGTTGGGGGGGCGCCGGGGGGCTGGAATTCTCGGACCCTCTGCCGCCGCCCACAGAGGCCGGGAGGAGACAAAATGGCGGCG
>NW_022111358.1:1998114-2023724 GCF_000313985.2 Echinops telfairi
GGAGAGCCCGGGCGAGCGGGGGGCTGCCTTGGGCGTGTGACGGGGTCGGGGGCGGTGGGAACCCCTGCGGTTCGTCGTGGAGGGGAGGGGAGGCGCGGCGACATGCTGCCATTGGATTCCCCTCCCGGCGGCGGGCACGCTTTGGAGTGCGGGTTTTGGGGGGCGCCGGGGGGGCGCGCTACGTTCTACTCTCCTCCCGGTGCCGGGGAGGCCCAGCGATGCCTCCTCCTGCCGCCCTTTCTTCCCGAGTTTCCAGCACCCGAAGCCTCCGGGTTCGCGTGGAGCGCGTGACTCCGGGCGGCCTTTCCCGCGCCCGTGCCTCGGTTTACCCGTTGGTCCCTGGCTGGCCCGGCGGCGCTCGCGCGCGCAGCGTCCTCGCGAACGGAGGGGCCTTCCGCCGGAGAACAAAAGTTCTCTCGGGCGCTGTGCGGTAGCCGTATTTGGGTGGACGCCCCGAGCTGCCCGGGCACATTTGGTTTCCTCGGAAATGTTGACCTGTTCACGCATCGGAAGCGGGGCTTTTTGATTGACGGACACACGGAGCCCGGGATATTTTTCGTGCGTGGATGAATACTTGATGTACAGGAAGTTCCTCGCCAGTGTGCGGCTCCTTTGCCCCGACTGGTTCCTTAGGGATTTTTCCAGAACTTTGTCGAATGGCCATTGGGTCCGTCTAACCTAGCCCAGCCCATGGCACTTTATCTTTTTCCACCTTAGCCCTCTCCCCAGCGGCCTTTCACATAAATCCACATACCGCATTTTGGACCTAGGTACTTGTTATTTCCACATCCCTTGAACTGCACCGTTTCTCAAATGCAAAAGGTAGTTTTCTGTAGATCGTTTCTAATGCTCTTTTTTTGAGGTTGGTGGTGGTGTGTGGTTGAGTGAGACATGGTTGAAATCAAGTGCCTTTATCCTTGAGAAATTTTTTTTCAATTAAAGCATTTATTTTTAAAGATGTAGGGCCCTTGTTGAAAGAGCTCCCGACCTAGTCTCCTTGTATCACTGGAAATTAGAATTCAAGGATTGAAAAATTAGGGGGAAAACGCCAGCCACTAGAACTCACATTTAGGAGACATTTGCACTGAATTTCTTCTTGTGAGTCCATATATTGCTATTACTATTGAACAAGGTTCACATTGGGAGAAGGGAGGGAAATAAGATGGGGATGTACAGCTCAAGGTCAAATTTGTCTTTATTTCAGTGTTTAAAATTCAAACAAATGTAGATGTGCTTGCAATGGAAGTCCCCGCGGGGTGGCCCCCCCTAACCCCTCTCTTGGGAGGAAACATGAAATTACATTTGAATCCTTTTTTTGTTCTGTAGGAATTTAGGATCTGTGTAGACTTGGTGTGATAACTAAAAAGGATGTGGTTTTTTAATTTGAACTTATTTTAAAAACATCTAGAAATTCAAGACTGTAGCTTCAAACAAATGACAGTTTAGGCAATAATTACATTGTGGGGTTGGGTTCAGAGGGTTTTTGAGCAAGGTGTTTATTGGTTCTTCAACCTAGAAACTATTGCTGAAACACTTGGTTTCCCTTTCAGAATATAAATCAAACTTACTGCCACTAAGTCCTTTCTGATGGCATATAAGGTTTTTGAGGCACAGATAAGATAGCCTTATTGTCTACTGGAGTGGTCAGTGGGATTGAACTACTGACTTTGCATTTACCAAACCCACCACCATCAAGTTGATTCTGACTTAAAGTGACCCTGTGCTTATAGACTTGAGAGATTGTATATCTTTGTGGGAGCAGCTGGACATGTTCAGCAGAGGGCCTAGTCAGAATCGGAAGGGTGGCATGGAACTAAACTACAAGGTGGGGAACAGAAGAGTCCATGGAAAGGATGAAGAAGAGGAAGACTGCCCCCAGGAATAAAGCCTCTCCCTCTGAACATTAGGTGAACCCATGACTGCCTCACCTTCCTAGAAGCAGATTGCTAGGTCTGCCTTTCAGAGTAAACCTCTGGGTGGGTTGAGTGCACAACTATTTTTGCTACCTAGGGACTCCTGCAGATGTATACTCAAAAGCTAAAACTCACTGCCATCGACTCGATATCGACTCACAGCAACCCTGTAGGACCGGGTAGAACTAATTGCCCCTTTGGGTTTCCCAGACCGAAGCCTTGTCTTCCTCCTGCAGAGCTCCTGCTGACCTTGTTCTTAGCAGCCCAACACTTAACCGCGGTCTCACCAGGGATTCCTTTATTGAGTGCAATACCGATTTAATTTTATTTATGATGACAAAAAGTCCCATAGTTTCTGGTCACCAAACACATTTACTACTAGGTTTGGGGGTGGTAGAAAGGTGAAGGTGCACTTGAGTGATTTATTTTTTTTTTGAATACTTGGATATAAAAGTTGATTTTTTTTCAAACAATCATCCTCACTTTTCTCTTGGTTGCATTTCCTCCCCCCCATCCTTCCACTTATGGATGTTTATTAGGAAAATTAATGTATTACCAAAAGTAGTATCAGTACAAAGCCCACAGCAATATTTGTACTTAGCTAGCAACCAAGTATCTGGTCCTCAACCTCACATCCATGTGATCCTTTGGCCTCTGCCATTATGGATCAGGAAGCACATCCGTTGCTCTCATAGTCCCACAGCCTCAGTGCTGCTCCTCTCGTGTCCCAGAGTCTCCAAGTCAGTCTGGTGCTTCCAGTCTATGCCTCTGCCACTTGAGGCCGAGATCTGCAATGTACACTTTCTCGCTCTGCCCCTGCTTCAAAGATGGCTCATCCTTATAGCTGGGGGTGGGGGTGGGGGTGGGGGTGCGTTCCCATTCCCTTGTTGCATTTTGCATGCTCTGTTGAACCTAATGACCCTAGAGGAAGAGCTAGGTAGTATGCAAGTTGGTGTCCAACGTGGTTCACTCACCTTGAAGATTAAATCTAGCTTCCCATCATCACTTTTATATAAATGAGTAGTCTAGGGAATACTTTAAAGGCTTGGCAATTGCTTTATGTTAAGGTTATAACCAAGAAAGCTGAATTCCAAACCCACTGCCACTGAATTGATTCTGACTCACTGCAACCCTAGGTAGGGTTTCAGCGGCTGTAAGTGTGTATTGGAGCAAACAACCCCGTCTTTCTCCTGTGGAGGGACTGGTGACCCTCCATCTTGAGGTTAGCAGTCTAGTGTTTACCCCAGCATCTCTTCACTCCAAGAGTGAGCATTTTCTCAATGGCAACAGAGACTGAGTAGATTTTGGAGGGGTTGAGTAAACTGCATTTGGGCTTTTGTGGGTTACCAGATGGCTTTGTTTTCTCACTTTCTCCTCTGAAGATGAGCTCCATAGGAGGTGAGGGAAAGTTCTGATGCATGAACGTATCACCTCCAGGAATGCATCTCTCTCTCGAATAACTAGTTAGGAACTGCGACTCTTTAATACAGTTCCTCATGTTGTGGTGACCCCAACCATAAAATCATCTTCGTTGCTACTTCATAACTGTAATTTTGCTACTGTTATGAATAGGGTGACCCCTGTGAAAGGGTCATTCGCGACCCACAGGTTGAGAACTGCTGTCCTGATAAATGCCTTGTTCAGGAAAAATAGATAATAATAAGTTAACTTAGTAATGTGTTTAAAAACATTAAGAACATATATTAAGTATTAAGAGTAAATATTAAGAATAAAAATACCAAATCTTTGACTGTAGGCCAGTAAGAATTTTTAAGTTGCTCTTTCAGTAAGTGGACCAATTTCCCTACTTAATTCAGTACACAGGATTGGGGAATGAAATTTAAAAAAATCCTTCTGACAGGTCCCTTTTAGTCTAAGTATAAAATCAGGTGTTCTTTTGTGTATACTTTATAGACTTTTGCACAGTGTTGTGCATATTTCATGCTATTTTGCTTAGAAAAAGGAATAAAATGGAGTCACTACAATTGGTGGTATTGGGTAGATTCTTAATATTAGGAGCATTCTTTGACACCTTTTCACCGAAAACTTCAGACAAGTATTAAACAGAAAATTTTGGTTCCAGTAAGTGCTTCAAGCACACACATTAAAAGTTTATACAAATAATTTCATTTAGAATGAGGGGCAGTGCGGAGTGAGGACCCAAAGCCCATCTGTAGACAACTGGACATCCCCTTACAGAAAGGTCACGGGGAGAGACGAGCCATTCAGGGTGCAGTGTAGCAACAATGAATCACAACTTTCCTCTAGTTCCTAAATGCTTCGCCCCCCTCATCATGATCCCAATTCTACCTTATCAGGCTAGACCAGAGGGTGGATGTACACTGGTACAGATAGGAACAGGAAACGGAATTCAGGACAGATGATCCCTTAAGGACTGGTGGTGAGAGTGGCGATACTGGGAGGGTAGAGGGAAGGTGGGGGAGGAAGGGGGAAGGGCAACAGAAAAGTGGGTAGAGATGTTAGACAGTGTAAGACATGACAAAATTTACAAATTATCAAGGGCCCAAGAGGGAGGGTAGAGCAGGGAGGGAGGGGGAAAATGAGCTGATACCAAGGGCTCAAGTAGAAAGCATATGTTTTGAGAGTGGTGATGGCAACATATGTACAAATATGCTTGACACAATGGATGGATTATGATAAGAATTGTATGAACACCCAATAAAATGATTTTAAAAGGTATACAAAGTGGCTTTTCATAATTCTTTTAATAGCTTGGTCAAAGGAATATAAAATATTTTTAAATTCTATCACTTTAATTTGGCATTGTGCGTCAAGTTTTAGTCCAATGAGTTAATGTATCTAACTTTACAGATGAGTTTTAAAAACTTTGAGGAGATGATCTGAAATCATGACTTTGTAAGATTTTGCAGGATTTTTTTTACCTTCTATTTCAGGAAGCAGTGTATTCAAACAATGACAAGTGTAAGTATAGGTTAAAGGTCTTAAAATTATGTAATGCTATATTTTAATAGTGCTTCAGAAACATTGTGACTGTCTACAACATTGAAGTAGATAAGGGTGTTAGGACTCCTTTTATGGCTCAGGAAAGTGAATTTGAGAAAATTTAGTAATTTTAAACCCCCCCCCCCTTTCTGATCTCATGGCTAGTTGGCTAGTAAATGGCAAAGCCAGAACTTACATGACTTCTGACCTTTAGACCAACGCTCTTTCTCCTTAGCTGCTCAAAGCAGACCTATGTGTACATGGTGCCCTCTGGGGATTATGGGAGTTTCTTTAGCACTGGTTTCAGATGAGTAATAATGAAGGGTGTGGGAAATGAAAAGATAACGGGATTCAGTCCCTCCCATGTCAGGTTTCTAAAGCAAAATCCTCCCTTTAGGGTCGTTGAGACTAACTACAGCCCTTAGTTACCCTTCAGGTCTGTAACTGAACCCACCTCAATGCTTAAAAAACAATTGAGCCACCTGAGAGGCAGCATTTATTCAACCTCAAAGTTGAGAAGTTTAGAAAGGAAGACTAGAGAAGCACAACTGGGAGGAAGTGGAGTGAATGGCATAGTCCACTGCAGGAACTGCAAAGGATGAGTTGAAGCAAAATGTGTGAATTATTGAATGTAACACTGATGGTCGACTCTCTAACCGTTACTTTACAACTAACCCACTCCCAGTTATAGTGAATGGAGTTAGAATGAAGGCTTTACGGAATGGCAGAATGTGTTCAGATAGAGGACTTACCCTATTAAAAATCTGTGCTTTTATTAAAATGTACTGGGCTGGTTAATACCATGTGTTTTTGTAAAGCACTTTTCCATCGTAAGGTCTTTCCCCCATTTTAGCTAATGTAAGGGTTAAGTTAATGAACTTTTTAGGAGGGGAAAGATGGGTACAGGATTCTCAAATGTTACTCTAAATAGTAACCTAGCTGGTTATCAAACAAAATATTAAAGTGTAATGAACAGCAACCAGAAAATTATTTTACTGTTTTTGAAGAGGACAGATACCATAAGCCAAGTTTTTCAGCACGTTTTTGTGGTAAAATTAGGTGCCTTGGCTGATATTCAGGTCAGCTTATACTTGAGTATATATGGTACCGATTTGATGTAGTTGGTTAAATATTGATAGAGGCAGACCTAGTTAGGGACAACCCATAGTATTTGTTTTAAAAACTTGAGGCATATGCAGTGGTTCGGAATAACAAATGGGTGGGGTGCTGCTTTGTGCTGTGTGCTTTTACTACTGTATTAAAGATGTATTAGTGTATCTGGAAGTTTTTCTTAAGTGTTTTTCATGGATAGAAAGGTACACTGTATACTGCACACTATACAAACATTTGGCGAACCTGGACACTGCCATTACCTCACAAGTTTAACATAAAGACAGATTTGTATTCTGGTTGACTATATCCAAGTTGACAAATAGGGTTGTATACGGAACTTTTGTGTTTGAGCTCATAAACTAAATAGCCAAGCTGGTCATGTTTCTAGGGATGATTTCAGAAGCACATTTAAATGTACTAAATTATAGTTAACAACTACCCTAGTCATAATAAAAGTCATAGTAATTTATTACCCAAACTAGGACACTGAAAGAAAGGAGTGCTGATGAATAATTAAGTTGGGAGAGCAGGTACACATGGAAATTATCCAAGGTGGCAAATTGCCCTCTGGTTATCCTATTTAAGGTAATTTGTTATTGCTAAGGATACTTGTTTAGATTATGTGAAAGTTCCATAAACTGGTCTACTCCACTGAGATGGATAGCTTTGCTCTTAAGTCTCTAGAACAGTGGTGCTCAACCTTCATGACACCGCTACCCTTTCATACAGCTCCCCTATACCCCCCACCATACATACCCCCCACCATAACATTATTTTCGTTACTACTTCATAACTGTAATTTTGCTACTGCTATGAATCTTCATGTAAATATCTGATATGCAGTATGTATTTTCATTGTTTTAAATTGAATTAAATATAGCATAGTGATTATTCACAAAAACTGTAATTATTGTGAAATATTTATTTCTAATTACAAATAAATGAAATTTTGTCTTGAAGTATAGCATGGTGTAGCATGGGTAACAGCCTTTATAACAACAGGAAACTACATTGCTAAATTTTGCGACAGTATGTGTAAAAAGCCAACATCAGTGCAAAGATTGAGATGGCTTCTTTCTCACCAGATCAGCATATCTGCATGTGGGCGGACCTGCCTGGAGACAGCAGGAGACAGCTGTGTTCCTAAGACCATCGGAAATATGTTTTCCTATGGTCACAGGCGACCCCTGTGGAAGGGGTGTTTGACAACCCCCCGCCCCCAAAGAGGTCGTGACTCCCAGGTTGAGAACTGCTGCTATAGAAGATTTTCTTTCTCAAGTGAAGCATTTGGCAGACAAAATTCAGGAGAGTAAAAGATTCCCCCTCCATCCCAAAAGGATAAGACTGTTGCTGAAAATAGAACTTGCCAGCATTCTAGTTAGCAAATCTGTACTACTGGTATTGTCAAAGCCAAGTATGTTGATTTTGTTAATGTGTAGCCACTTTGAGCTAGTTCTGCGTTAAAAATGTAGTACGCTTGGCATTGACAACAGTGTCCTAAATTCAAGGTTTTTTTCCCTCTGGTCTAATCTTAAAAATCTCACTCACACTTTATGATCATTTTTTTTACAACACTGAGTTCTGCCAAACATCTGACCCTGATCCTTGTTTAAAGTTTTTCTGAAATTTAATCTTGAATACACCATTGTAGTAGCTAGGAAGATAAATCTGCCATTGGTAGGCTTAATTTGTGATCAGGTTGGGATTTTATGTAGCTGAAACAATGTCAAATATACTTACATTTTTTCTTTACCCAAAATTCAGAGATGATACTGCATACTAAGAATTAACATCAATATTTCATACTTTTTTCAGATGTGTTCTGATGGATAATTTTGGACAAATAACCTCTTTAAACTTTAGGTTCCTCATCTATAGAATATGAGGTTAATGATACCTGCTTTACCTATTAATTTGCAAGATGGTTAAGATAGTGAGGGCTACCTGGAACCAAAAAAAAATCATATCATTGTGAATGAGGGGCAGCGCGGAGTGGAGACCCAAAGCCTATCTGTAGACAATTGGACATCCCCTTACAGAAGGGTCACAGGGAAGAGACGTGCCAGTCAGGGTGCAGTATTAACACTGATGAAACATACAACTTCCCTTTAGTTCTTTAATGCCCCCCACCCCCCAATCATGACCCCAGTTTTACCTTACAAATTCGGCTAGACCAGAGTGTGTACACTGGTACAGATAAGAGCTGGAAACACAGGGAATCCAGGACAGCTAAACTCGGGACCAATATTGAGTGTAGCAATGATACCAGGAGGGTAAGGGGGAGGAAGGTGGGGGGAGAAAGGGGAAGCAGATCACAATGATCTACATGTAACCCTTCTCTGGGGACGGACAACAGAAAAGTGGGTGAAGGGAGACGTCAGTGCAAGACATGAAAAAATAATTTATAAATTATCAAGTGTTCGTGAGGGAAGGAAAAATGAGCTGATACTAAGGGCTCAAGTGGAAAGAAAATGTTTTTAAAATGATGATAGCAACAAATGTAGAAATGTGCTTGACACAATAGATGTATGTATGGATTGTGATAAGAGTTGTATGAACCCCCAATAATGTGATTTAAAGACAAAAGATAGGGCTTTTGCAACCTGTCCAAAGTAATGCTTATAAGGTAGTACTTTACTGTGGAGATTTTTATTGGGTGAAATAAAAGGTCAGATAAATGTCTTTGCTACTGATGTACTTGTTTCATACTAGGAGCAGATAACCAATCCTTCTGAATTATTCTTAGCAAGTGTACACTCAAGGGCTTAGCTCTACTAAGGAACATTATATAAGTAAACATTCTCCACAAAATTCTTTATTTTAGTATGTCTGGAGATTTTCATTGAAACATGACCACGTTGCTTATTCTCAAGGGATATAGTTTATATTTCTATCATGTGCTTGTATGCAATTTTTTAATATTGAAGATTAATATTCAGGAGAATATACCTGCCTCGTAAGAAAATACGGCATATCTTGATTTTTGGATTTTATAGTGTGAATTTATTAAATATTTTCAGGTTCTTAATTGCCATTAAGCTGATTCTGAGTCACTGCAAGCAGTCTCAAATTAAGAAATTAATAATATTGAGCAGGTTCACTGATCAGATAAGAGATCTCTGATCAGGTGTAACCTCAGAGTCTCTGGCCTTTAATCACCCTCTAAACCTGGAATTGAATTCACTTGTGACTCAGTTTTTAGCCAAACATTAAACAGGTCTATAAGATGAACAGCAGTAAAATCTAGGGAGGTGCATACGCTTTAGAACAGCTAACCATTGGAGATTAAAAGATAGCATTTACTCAAGGACAAAGTTCAGAAGGCAGAAAAGGGATAGTAGAGGAGGATGGGAGATTAGAAGGGGGTGGGTAAGATGAGTGATGCTGTATCAGAGAATGCAAGAAAAAAAACAAATGCTATGATGTATGACCAATTTGTGAAGTATGATTTCTGTAAACTTTTAAAGATTTAGTGTAAACTTTGGGCAGTGCGTGAGCTCTGATTAATAGAAAGCTGTCATTGAATGCCACCAGTCCCTGATGGTTGGCCTAGGAATGTTGTGGTAACCCTTACTGTGTTGTAGAAATGCTACGTGCTGTTAGGTAATTAGGACTTCGTGGTATCAATTAATTGTATCACAATGAAATTCTCAAAATCAATTGTATACATTTTGGCCAGAAAACATCATGTTAATTATGATTTTGCTTATAAAAATCTCTAAAGATCATCACTTGTATGAGGTATTTTTCCTGTGCAAAGTGGTGGCCCTTTCTCCCACTAGCTCGTAGCATGAAGAAACAATGAGAGTTTGCACTCCTTCTAGCTCAGGGAGGACCCCCCCCCCCCAGTGTGTCGGTAGTTTTCAATGACGGATTTGACTGAGTGTACACTTGATGATAATGGTCAGATTTTGGCGGTTTTAGTTCACCTGGAAGTGCTCTGAAGGAAATGATGCCTGGTGACCTACTTTTTAAACCATTCACTGAAAACCCTGTGGAGCAGTTTTACTCTGACACACAGTAACTGTCACTACATGGGTGTCTGAGCAGACAGCTTCATCTTTATCCCAGCACCAGCTGGTGAGTTTGAACCCCCGGGGCTCCTATGTGGTCTTTGTAAAAGTATTTTGATGAGGGTTTCTTGACTGTTCAAGATGTAGAGGAAAAAGCAACTAAATCTGAGTTGATAGTATTATCCTTATATTGTACCAATAGAAGTGTTGCTTCTAGTCATTTATTTCTGGGTGTTCTTCAAAACATTTTTTTTTTTTTTAATGCTTTGAATTTTACCACAAAAGCCAAGTTAGGCTTTGATCCCCTTCATACTTAAGTACTTTGGGTCATTTACCTCCTCTTTCTTTATGCATTGGCTTCCTCTGGAGCATTACTCTTTTTGATTCTTCTACAGCCAAACACATTTGGCTGCCGGAGGGAATAGGCTTTTAAATTCTAGAAGAGAAATCTTTTTATGAGAGTGGTTCCCCTGTTGCCCATAAATATTGAGACGGATGAAAGAGATACTTTTTGTAGTCAAAAATGTAGCGTCTAGGTAATAAAGATTGTCTTGGATATTGACCCGGCAGAAGTTAGGTTGCTTCAGGGTTGTAAAGTTCATTAGAAGGCAAAATACCGTATTTTCCGTCTTTTCTAGGGAAAGTATGAGTTATTTTAGAGTGAGGGAGAGGCTCTTTTGTTTAGGTTGGTATTTGAAGAAACTGCACAATAAACAAAACTTTCAAAGTTTTGTGAAAAGCTATTTGTATTCAAACAATGTTAAAAAGGAGTTCCACATTCGACCAGTATATGTTGTCAGCACTGTACTCTGAAATGTTCTAGGCTCATGGGGTTTGTCAAGAAACAAAATAAATGAAAGAGCTCCTCTTCACAGAGTGTACATTCTTGTGAATGCCTAGATGCTTTTAGGATTATTCTGTTAGTGTGTGTAATAGGTAGTTTGGATTAGTCAACAGCAACAATGATAGATGCTATATGAAAGGCATTGTAGCAGGTGCATTACTTGGTGCTCAACAAGAGAAAAATGAGGCTTACTGTTTCTGTAATCTTAGAAACCCACTCGGGGCAGGTCTGCCCTGTCCTATTGGGTTGTAATAAGTCAATATTAACTTGATGACAGTGAGTGTGATTTGGTATAGTAGGTGCAGAACCTGGTGGCTCTGTGTTTAAGCACTTGGCTGCGAATGCAAGGTTGGCAGCTTGAAGCCTCCAACTGCTTTGTTTGGCGCTCAGATATGAATGTGTGCTTCTGGAAGTTTTGTAGTTAGGAAACCTACAGGGCCGTCATATTCTGATCATTGCTCTGTCGGAACCAACTGGATGAAACGGATTTTTCAATGACTTAGACCAGGGACTACGTCCTGACTCCATATTAAGATGGTAGAAAACTTAGATGGATTTAATGTCTACATTGACTACAGATGTGTAAAGAGATATGAACAAATCGGAAAACCTGAACAATAAATAATTTTTATTGAATGATAGTAAAACCCTACAATAACAATACTGTCTAATATTTTTATGTAGACCCAGTCTCAACCTTCAAAAGTTGGGTCATTTTACAGATGGATATTAAGTACTTTAGAGAAAGTAACAACAAATGGGTAACATTACTGGGATTCAACCAAGTCTTTCATCAAAAGCCTCTTCTCATTTCCTACTGAGTATGCCCTATAAATGTGTATCTAGTTTAAACCTCTACAACTCTTATTCCTGTTCCTTACATTTTTTTTCACATTACATCGTGAAAATTACTACCCATAGGTTTTATGTTTTTTTTTTCAAACCAAAAGCCTTCAATTTTTTTTTTTTTAGATTTCTGAGGAAAAAAAAAAAAAAAAAACGGAATAAATCAGATTTGCCAATAAAAGATCATTTGATCAGATGGGGACAAAAGTCCTAATGCAACACAACATGATTTGAGACTGGGAAAATGCGGTCATGCGTGCCATCCCTCGGGGCTCCTTACACAGACCCAGCTTGGTTCTTCTCCAATGTCTTCTCTTGGAGTTGTATCTGATTTTATTACCGGTTTTCATTCGAATCCATTGGGGAATGGGCCGATGCTGTTTCTGTTTCTTGGCCAGGAATCTCTTGATCCTAAAAGTCTTATGAGACGACATGGTGAAGTCGGAGCAACACCACGCTCAGGATGGCAGAGACACTGAGAGCTACCCATAGGTTTTAAGAAATCGCCCAGCTAAATTTCTGAAGCTGGATCACTCTCAGATCTTACTTAGCAAACTTCACCTGCTCCATCCAAAATTTTTCTGGTATCCTTTTTCTGTTTCTTAGATTTTCTATTTTTTTTAGTGGTTGCTTTGACCAGTCTTTTGGCTTAATTTCCCTCAAATTATTAATTAATGAGTGACTTATCTTTCAAGTATGAAGACAACAGAAAAGGTAGTAAGTAGTCGTTGAGTATAAAGCCCTGGACCAGGAGGCATTAATTTTGGGGCGGGGTTCCTTTGGGTGTGCCACTTATGGGCGTGCCACTTAGTTCTTTAGGGGCCTGTTTTCTTTGTGTAATAAATTGCTTTTCTGAGAGCTTTTATTTTAGGAATTTACAGGTTGAAATATTTTGAGTATATACTGGCAGAATGAATGGAGGACTGTAACTCAGTTGTGACTTTAGTACACAACTTGTGAGTTCTACTCTAGTCAACTAACTGGGCTGCTAGTCCATTCTTCAAATTTGCATTCATACTTGTATTTGAACGGAATGAACTATAAGTCTCTAATTTTTTGCCTTGGGGTGGGAGATAGAAGATGAGGCCTTGCTTATACTTAGAAAAGCCTCAGGGCTTTTAGGGAACATCAGGATTGTTGACATGAATTTTCTCTCTCGAGGTTGATTTTGCTTTTTATATTACTTAAATTGATTTAGGACCTCTGGTAAATAGTGGGATATACATCTAAAAAGTGAGCAGTTTGGCTCTACCAACTCCTTGGCAGGACAAAGCTGAAACCAGCTGGTCAAGATTTACAGCCTCCTAGTTCTACAGTGATGTGCGCCAGAAACTACTTGATGAACATGAGAAAGTCATTTCACCTGCTTACTCTTCCTAGGTCTGCTGTCGCGTCTCCCCCTTCAGAATAATGGATTCCATTTTTGCAGATCTAAACATTTTTTTTAGATGCAGTAGGAAGAAAGCCCTGGTTGCACAGTGGTTAGCACTAAGCCGACTTAACAGATTGGCAGGTTTCCGTAGTGTACAGTTACCCGGGCTGGACCTGTGCAACATAGGGGCCCCGAGTACTTTGACCATAAAAGATAATTTGATTTTAATTGTCATACAGATGGAAAGAGCTATTTTTTCCCCATAAGATAATTGATCCTATTCCCCACCCATACCCCAGGCAGGGTTGGAAATGAAGGACTTTTGTAAACCTTTTTGTTTTAAAAAAAATAAATCTGTAAAATTGGTAAAAAAAAAAAAAAAGATAATTGATCCTGGTATACTTCAAGTTAGTAAAAAATGCAGCTGTAAGTAAATGGTTTTATTTGATAATGTCATAATAGTATGCTTCTTTAACTGTAACCAGTAGACTCCCATTCATCAATGTGGAAATTTTCTTAATGTTCTGTTTTTGTTTAAAAAACTGTCCTCCCCTTTGTGAGATTCTTTGTTTCCAGCTTTGAAAATGAGATCGCTTTTTATCTATTCCCCAATAATGCTAGCTTTTTCCCACGATCATTTAACATTTTCAGATGTTCTTCAGTGTAATCAATGGATAAAGAAATTAAACAATGTTGAAGACAAGAGAAACCACAGGGAACTGTAGTAAGGGTTTGATAAACTAATAGAGTGTTTCAGTAGGTGACTTGTTTGGGGATGGAGTTTGGGAAGTTGGGGAAATGGCAGTAGGACACAAGTTATTGTTAAATGTGTTTTTCCTCTTAACAATTAAGTGTATACCATTAGCTGTCATTTCTTATACTACTGTAACTTGGGTCCCCCCCCTTACCTCTCATTTTGGTAATAGTATTGTTTCCTAATTTTCTTTCCTCTAGTTTTAAAGTCTAAAATATTTTTAAGGTATTAGTAGTATTCTCTTTAGTAGTATATTTCTAATACATGTTATTGAAGATGAATAGAATATTTGGTTGACCTTGATTTGCGAGATCCTCAGGTGGTCTTTATATACTAGCAAGTAAATTTGTTTCACTGGCTATTTTATGACTTTACGATTCTTTACATCACCCGTTTTTTTTCTTCCTTAACCTAGGATTTTAAAATTAAAACCTGAAACTGATTGACTACTAGATACTTGGGAAGTTCAGCTGAGTTCTTTGTGTAATAGGCTTTACGAAGTTGGTGAGAAAATTCTATTCTCTTTCAACTCTTATTTCTCAACTTTTAAAGCCTCAGGTGTGCTTCTGGGTAAGCATTGTACTACTAATTACAAAGTCAGTAGTTAAAACCTACCATTTGCTCCTTGGTAGAAAGATGAGACTTTCTGTTAACATAAAAGATTTACAGCCTCAGAAACCCCCAGGAGCAGTCCTGCTCTGTACTGAAGGGCTGCTTTGAGTCAGAATTGACTCATGGCAGTGAATTTGGGGTGTTGTTTTTTTTTTAAGGGAGTTGGAATTGATTCTATGGCGGTGGGTGTTTGGTTGCGTGTGTGTGTTTACTTTTTAGTAGGAACACAATCCTTATCAAAGACAATAACTGGTTAAATTGTATCAAAATCAATCGGGGCAATGTGGATAATTTTCAGCTGATGTGATTCTTTGATATAAACTGAAAACCCACTACATTGAGTCTATTTCAACTCAGATCCTAATAGAGTCCTTGAGGCTGTAATTTTTTTTAAAATTTAAATCATTTTTAAAAATCTTTATTGGGGCCTGATAGAACTCTTATCACAATCCATACATACATCAATTGTCTAAAGCACATTTGTACATTCTTTGCTGAGGCTGTAATCTTTATGAGCACAGATAGCAGCAACTTATTTCCACAGAGCTAGCTGTTGGTGGGCTTGAACTGCCAATCTTTTATTTAGTCTAGCGCTAACTAGAGTCATTCAACAGACCCAACAATCATTCTAAAACCATCAAGTCAACAGAGACCCTGTAGGACAGGGTAGAACTGTCTCTGGGTTTCCAGGACTGTAACTCTTTACAGGAGTAGAAAGCTGTCTTTGCCCCTGTGGAGTGGCTAGTGATTTCAAACTGCTGATCATGTGGTTAGCTGCCCAACTTAGAACTACTACACCACCAGGGCTTCTTAAGAGAGTCCCTAGGGATTTTCTTTGGTACAGTCTGTATTTTTGTAATACGAAAATTATATATACTCAGGAAAGTATTTTTTAAAATATTTCAGAAGACAGCTGCTTACGACCCAATGTTCTCTGTACAAATTTTTATGATTTCATTGTTTGTGTCTTTACATCTGACTTAAATTTTTTTTTTTTTTACATCTGACTTAATTTTGTGAATGTTTTTTATTGGCTTTATAACTATCCAGTAACAAACTATTTTGAGATTGGGCTAGTAGCTGTAACACTGTATGAAGTACTTATATGTTTACACACATAATAGCTTTCTGTAATTTAAGATTTATTGAGCAAAGTCAGTGAACATTAAGCTTTTAAACAATATTTTTATTGGCCTAATTTACTCATTCCAATATATCCCTTCCCTTCCCATACAGTTCTGTTCAACCCACTGGGTAGGGCTATACAGTCAGCACTATTAACTCCCTCCCTCCCCTTCTCACTTTCCGTACCCTTTGGGAATATTACTCCTGTCAGTGTCTCTGAGGGGTCATTTATCTTGACTACCATCAACCAAACAAAAACATTAAGTTTTGGACATGTGTTTTCCAATTGTTTTCTGGAAGGATTTTATCAGTTTATGCAACTTTTGGTGTTCATGTATAATTTTTATACTAAAAAGGGTGTATTCTAAGATTACAAACTTGTGGAATACATTTTGCCCTACTTTTTCGATATTTTTCTTAATTACAGAAGGTAAAGTTCAATGTGAGAAAGAAAAAAGTACAGCCATATCAATACTGAATGCTGCTCATTGCTGCCAGACATAAATTGTTTTAATGGCATTTTTCAGAACTGGTTTTGGAGTACAAGTACATAAAAACATTTCCTTATTTATGGACTACCGTATTCCATCACTGCAAGATACGTCATTTTCTATAACACTAATAAACTGCTACACAATTCTACCATGACACCTTTGATATGGTTAACGTGTAGAAAAAAGAATTCCTAGACCAGCTACTCTATACATCTATAAGTCATTCTTTCATAGAAACAACATTGTTTAAAAAAAAGACATTGGGAGACCCAAAGTCCATTTGTAGGCCACTGGAGATCCCCTTGCAGAGGGGTCTCTGGGAGGAGACGAGCCAGTCAGGGAGTGATGTAGCAACAATGAAAAATACAACTTTCCTCTGGTTCCTCCCCGCCCCCACTATCATGATCCAAATTCTACCTTGCAAGTCTGGCTAGACCAGAGGATGTACACTTGTACAGATAGGAACTGGAAACACAGGGAATCCAGGGCGGATGATCCCTTCAGGACCAGTGGTGTGAGCAGCGATACTGGGAGGGTAGAGGGGGAGAGGGTTGGAAAGAGGGAACCGATTACAAGGAATTATATGTGACCTCCTCCCTGGGGGATGGAGAACAGAAAAGTGGGTGAAGGTAGACATCAGACAGGGCAAGATATGACAAAAATTTATAAATTATCAAGGGCTCATGAGGGAGGGGGGAGTGGGCAGGGACGGGAAAATGAGGACCTAATGCCGGGGGGCTTAAGTGGAGAGGAAGGAAATGTTTTGAGAATGACGAATGAATGTACAAATGCGCTTTACACAATTGATGTGTGTATAGATTGTGATAAGAGTTGTATGAGCCCCTAATAAAACAATTTAAAAAAATGCATCCTCATGGATTCTTTTTTTTTTTTTCATGGTAGCATTGCTCACCTCATCCCCGCTTGGTGGTCCACGTGGAGGGAGAGAGAGAAACTTTAATGCTTCCCAAGCTTTTATCCTCCCCTCATGGATTCTTGCTTGCTTTTATTTATGTAGTTTTTAAGCCCTGGAAGAAGACAAGCAAAGGAAAGGTATTTAACGCCACATTCTTGTTTTATTCCAGGTAATTTACTGTGCAACCTCATTTTAATATTAGAGCCAAGTGGGAGGCTTTTTGTTGTTGTTATTGGTAAGGAAATAAGCTCAGAGAGGCTTCGTGACCTGCCTGAGCATGCAAATAAATAAATGTGATAATTTTGTCTGTTCAGCTGTTTTCACTGTCACATTGTTTTCCAAAGTAGGGTGTCATTTGGTCTGCCTAATAAATACTAGTAAGTAAGTATAATAAAAATACAATTGTCCCTTGGTATCCACTGGGCATTGGTTCTAGGACATATCCTCTCCCCCACACATCTGCTGATGAGTAAGTCTCATGAAATGGTGTCATACTTCCACATGACTTATACATGTCCAGTATACTTTAAATCATATCCAGATTACTTCTAATAACTAATGCAATATAGATGCCCCCTTTATGCTCCCTCTTAGCCTTTGAAAGATTGCTGTGATTGCTTTCACTCTTCTTGTGTTTTCAAAAACTGGGAAACTCAACAGAAACAATAAAAACAAAATCAAATAAGTTGGTTAAGGATAAAGTAATAATAAAAAGACAAAAATACAAGTCATGAGTAAGAAAGCAAATACCAACATCAACATTCAAAAGGCCAGTGAAGAAATTTCTGTTATGGAACAAGTAAGAGATTCTTGCACCCAGAACAAATTCAGGTCAGGTCTTTGGGGAGGTCAACTGGCCTGGCATGGAGTTCGAGCCAGCATTGTCAAGATTACGATGGTCTCTGCCTGACAGTAAGACTGTTTGAGACTCTTGGCTGTGGCTAAAAGGGGATCTGCCAGCAGCACCTCAGTCTTGACTAGTTTCTCTGCAGATGGGTTTTGGGCTCCCACTGTACTCCATAGTCTTCTACAAATTGGGTGTTCACAATTTTAACTCCAATACTTTTCCCTTCGCCATATTTGAATTTTGTAATTGTCATCTTTGGATCACACAAGCTGGTGTGGTTCAGTGTGGACTCTTCTCACTTAGTTGGCTGCTTGTTTTTGAGCACAATCCTTTAAGACCCCAGGCACTGTTCCGATTGATAGCAATTATAGCTTTGAATGATAAAATCTTAGTGTCCCCAAAGAACTCTTAATGTGATTTAGAAGCATATGTTCATTAGTGCAAATAGGCAATCTGTTACAAAGTGATGACATTATTTTAATATCATAACAGCAGAAGCAAGCTGTTAAATTACTTATACTCTACAATTGTCAAATTTAGCAAGGATTTAATGTTTACCAATATAGGTCGATTTAACCACTTGAGGGTTGCTTATAGTTAGCTTAATCTGATGAGCTGTATAAAAAAACCAAATGTTCCCTGGGGATTCTACTCAAATTTCTTCTCACTGATAATACTTGCCCTTAAAATTCTTCAAGTTAAACTCCTTTCCATACATTATGGTACAGAATTGAGGTCACTGTGATGGAGAAAAGATGAGAGAATCGAGAAAAAAATTGGTCCCTGCCAGAGGAACAAACAAATCTTAGTGGAAGTAAAAGTAGCTGCAACAAACAGTACTCAAACATGATGGTCGTTGCTGGTGCTCTTGTATTTGCCCTTTTAGATTGTGGCTGCTTTGATAGCCTTTTTTCGCAGTTTAATCAACTTAGTTCATGGCAGGTTCATGTGACTAACTTTGACCAATGAAGTGCAAATAAAAATGTGTCCCTGTGCAGAGGCAGTGAAAAGCTTTTTCCTGATTCCCTTTTTTCGCCTTGCTGCTTTGACCAGGGAAGCCTCAAGTATTGTGTATGGTGCAGCTAGAAAATAAGCTCATTTACGTGCATGAGAGAAATAAAGCTTTGTTGTGTCAAGTTTTGGTATTACCAAGATTTTGGCAATAATTTTATCTCAAGCACCCCCAGTAGGTCTATCCTGAAATTCAAAATTCCTGTTATAATTCAGAGTTATTATTGGTTATTGAGAATAGGTTTAAAACAGTGTTTACTATTTCTGGCTCTCGGGCTTGTGTTAAATAGAATATTTGAGTCTCCTGCCTTCTAAAATCTTAAAGGAGGCACAATTATTTAAAAATTGTGGGTCAGTTACTTTAAAGATGACTAACCCCCATTCAAGCTGCTGGTACAGTCACTGTTATCTTCACATGCCTCAGAATAGGGTCGTTAACACTCAGAGCCATTTTTCCTATGTGAACTTAATTCTCTTTTAGTTGCTCTTCCCAGTTCTTAATTTCTAAGCCAGATCTCTCCAGAACTAAGTATTGGGATTTTTAAGGGAGGCATTCTGTCATATTAAAGCCTCTGGCCAGCCTGTGCCCCCTGTTTTCTCTTTAGTCCTCAGTCTAGCTTTCATTCTAATCTGTGGCTGGCGTAATTCTGGGTTGTGTTTTCATTCATCTGGTAATCTGCCATACTCTTGACAGCTAGACGTGCCTTTGCTGCTATGCTTCCCTTCCCTTACACCCCTGAGACATTGTCCCCCAGTACGATGCAAGAGCCACTCTTCTTCACAAACAGTGATCCCAGCATCACTCCCTTTCGACAGTTTCTGTGGTTGTCATATGATGAGAAAATTGCTAAAATTTAGACGATTGGTGCCCTCAACAGTTAGAACTGCTAGACCAGGTTGACAGATCAACCCTTCCAGCTGCTGCAAGGGAGAAAGATGATGCTGTCCTTGACGCAGAAGTGGGGATCGCAGTGTGTCTTTGGTTTCTCTAGCTAGTTCACCTTTTGTTACCATAATTTTCTCTCTCACAAAACTGGGAAAATTAAGATTCTTTCTCCTCTTCATGCTGCTCTTTAATGGTACAGAAAGGCTTTTTTGTGTGATGGTGAATCTCTTAATGTATTGTTTTCAGGCTTTTTGTTTGTGAATTATATATGAAATAATAACCATCATGCGCTAAAAGAGTACTCAATGTGAGGGGATAATGACATTTTACTGAAAAGTGCGGATGTCACGGTCACCTCTAAATTAACAATGTATCTACTTGCACACCTGAAGAGTTGCTTTCCTTTAATAGACAAACCTTATAACTCCTGGTCGATCCATGTGTTAACAGTGGCACGGAGTTTTGTAGAGCTTTCTGGCTGTAATTTTTATAGAAGCAGATTGCCAGGCCTTTCCATGGTGTGCCAAGATGGTGCTTTCAGGTAAGCATTAGACTGCTAACCTTTATGTTAGTAGCCAGGGGCCATCTCTTCTAATAGAATATCCCTGTTGATCTCAGGTGGATAAAGACATCTTTATATGTTAGTGTAGTTGTATGCATGTACAGTATATTTTGATAAATTTCAAGTGACGTTCTAAATAGCAGAGACTTGGTAACAGTTAAGTCTTCTCGAGAGAAAATAATTACAGAAGTCCTCTGCTTTTTCCCTTGCCTTCTCCCGTGGTAGTTGGGAGTCACAGTGATTTGGGAAGCTCGCCTTCATGCAAGCAAGAAACAAGTCCGTTGGATTCCATTGCTTCTCATCTGCGTATGACAATCCCCTTCCCACTCATCTTGAAATATTCTGTCACGTCTGTGATCTGGATCACTGTGTCTTCACCAAGAAGGGCAGATTACAGAGCTTGAATTCGCTAATTACATCACTGTAGTCTTTTAAATAGTTTTTAAAGGAAAGCTAGATTTTTTCTTCAGCTGTCTAGTTCTAAATGAGCTCTAGTGGCTCGTGAGTGGGCATATAAATGTAAAGTCTGTTCTTTTTTAAGGCAACACTTTTCTGTCCTCTATTTTAGATTGCTTGAAAGAGCCTCCCTCCACCCTGTTTACATTAATATATATATATATTTATTTATTTGCCAGTCACTTTTTCATACAGAAGACCGTTTATAATGACAGATGATGATAGGATGCTGGTTCTGAGAATATCCCTAAATGACTCAACATTAGGAAATATCGTTGGTTCTACTTCAGTTATTTTGTGTACGTGATTCAAGATCAGACCACATAGTAGATTTTCACTTTTTGTAGATACCATAAAGGATCCCCGTTTTGCTAACAGCAAGATCCTAATTCAAACACTCAGCTGCTCTGCAGGAGACAGTGGCAGACTTCTATATGAAGGTTTCTAGCCTTAGAAACCCTGCGGGGCCGGTTCTACTCTGCCCTCTAAGGTGGCCACGAATCAAATTGACTGGACGATAACAACATAGATTCCATAGTTAATTAGAAATATTTTCTATGGAAAAATTAATCTATAACTTATCAAGGGTTCGTGAGGGAGGGCGGGCGGGCGGAGCAGGAAGGGGGAAGAAATGGGGAGCTGATACTGGCTCAAGTGGGAAGAGAATGTTTTGAAAATGATGATGGCGCCATAGGTGAAAATATGCTTGGACATTGGAGAAATGCATGGATTGTGATAGGAGATATAAGACCCCCCAATAAAAGTATTTAAAAAATATTTTCAGCCATATAGACACTTGGTTAAAGTGTGATAACACAGAAGCACCTGTACTCAGTTCCTTTTAATTCTGTATTTGATTAGCAGACCTCGGAATCCTTGGTGATGATTCTTGGTCTCAGTTGAGACGTCTTAAGGGAATATGTTTTCCAATAATTAAAATCAGCTGCAGAAATAAGAGCTGCTGAAACTTCTGCATCTTTCATTGTCATCCCCTCTCCCCCCTTATGTTCTTCAGTAGGTGAATAGTTAAAAACATTTATATATTGGAATACTCAGCATTAAAAAGGAACAAATTATTGATACATACAACACCCTAGCTGGAGGTCCAGAAAATTATGTTGAGTTAAAAAAACTTAAAATGGTCATACTGTATGAGTCTTATTTATAACCACTCCTGAAATAACATTAAAAAAGGACAGATGAGTGGTTGCACAGGGCTGGTGGGGAGAAGAAAGGTCAAGTAGATGTGGCTTGTAGGCTAGCTTGAGGAATCCTGTGGTGATGCTTTGAACCTTGACCATGTCAATATTCTGGTTGTGGTACTTAAGTACCACAAATTCTAAGATGTTATTTAAATGTGTTGAGTGTATCTTAGTTATAATAGACCACAAGTGGTATTTATTCTCTAAACAGTGCATGAGACCAGAAGTCAAAATACAGGGTGTCAGTTCTAGAGAGGAGGCTTGCTTTCTCCTTTTTAGCTTTGGGGGAAGATCCTTGTCTCCTTTAAATATCTATGAGCCTGAAGTCTCTTGAAAATCCCTGTATGTCTTGGCATCAGACTCCCCTTGGATCTGGGAGGTTCTTTCAAAGCACAGGGACCCTGAGTCCAAAGTACTCACACAATTACTGTATCATCTTTCTTGGAGTAGTCCAGCCTCTCTGCTTATCTCATTTTATTTCTTGTAAGATCAAACAAAAACAGGACGCAGGCTATAGCCCAGGGAAACTCTCCATACAATTGATAGATTGACCAATTCTGATCACATCATGAGGGATGATTGTATCGCAACACAACTGCCTAACTACTGAAAATATGGCCCAGGTAAGTTGACACATACTTTCTGGGGACACCATACAGTCCATGATAAGGGTGAAGGAAAGGCCTGGCAATCTGCCCCCAAATCACAGGCACTCTAGTCTACATTTTGATTGCTGTGAGTGGGGTTGCCGTGGGCCGGAGCCAACGTGGCATCTAATAACAATAGTATCATTGGGATAAATGGGGTAATGGATACTTGGGATCTCTCTGTGTTCAGTTTCCAGTCTGGAAGTTAGCATACATGTTGTAAAAACTAGCAAGCATTTTTTCTGTGTTGAGAGAAATAACGGGTATGGCCCTGCATGCTTTGGTGGGAAGTGAGGCACATTGCTCCTGTCAGCTAATAGTAAGCCAGCCTCCTCTGTTTTCCCAAAGACTGGCTCCAGTCTTCCTCTTTCCCGACTTTGGATATCTTTAGGAACTGTAGAATTTGACCTTGGGGTACCATGTAGCCTGTTTGATAAGTGGAGCCATTCCTCCTCTTAGATTTTACACTTTTTTTTCTTTGTAACAGACTAAAATAATACCAAAACCAGAAGCTTGTTTTCCAGGCTAAGTAAAAGATTAATGGAGATATTAATGTGGAGATGTTAGGGGTGTGGGAAAGCATTGGCATGGGCAGTAAGCTTTTGGGGGATAAGCATTTTAGCAGAGAGATTAACCAACCTCTGTATGGAAACAACTGTTTGCAGTAGAAATAAGCCCCCCACCCCACCCCCCTTTGCTTAATAGCAATATTTACTTTGGTCAGACTATCATAATAACACTCAGTTTTGTGCAGCTTTTCCCATCACCATGTATAATAGTGGAATTGTCAACACTATCTACCCATATTGTGATGGCTTGTTTCACTTAGCATTATGCCCTCCAGATCCATTCGTGTTATTTATATTTTGTGAACTCACTGTTTTTTTTGTCTTTAAAAAAATTTTTGTGTGTGTGAGTGAGTGAGGGAGACAGTGAGACAGTGAGTGAGGGAGTGAGACAGTGAGTGAGGGAGTGAGACAATGAGTGAGTGAGGGAGACAGTGAGACAGTGAGTGAGTGAGGGAGACAGTGAGTGAGTGAGTGAGGGAGACAGTGAGACAGTGAGTGAGAAGAGACAGTGAGGGAGTGAGACAGTGAGTGAGACAGTCGAACTCATTGTTCTTTCTTAGAAATAAACTGTATTTTAATGTATTAAGCTTGTGTCTCTTCTACGATCTTTGGCACTTAATTACTCTGCATGTAACAGAAACAAATTAAGGAATCTCCATACAAATGAATTCAAATAACTTCAAAACAGATTATAAGTTAAAATACAACCAGAGTCAGATTTCTGGGTTGGAATACACTGACTTTATGATCTTGAGCAGATTTTTAAATCTTTACCTATTTTAACTTCCCTCAAAAGGAGAACATTCCTGGTGCTTTAAAGGTCTATTGAGAAGATTAGCTGTATTAATATAAACAAAACATTTGGAACAATGCCTCACTTGTGTGTTTGATTTGTAAATGGGTTTATTGGATGAATGTAAATATTTCAAAGAACAAAACCAAGAACCAAAGCTGTATTAAAGTGAGAATGAAAAAGGTTTGACTCACACTGTTGCAAGATAGTCCAGTTAGAAATGGGGTGGTGTGTCCCAGAGCAAAACCAGTTGAAGAGGATGGCTGTCTTAATGATCACAAAGTGTATGGAGAATGGCTTTGTTTGATTACTAATGGTTATGTTGATTACTAATACTTCTTTTTTAAAAGGATGATTTTATTGGGGGCTTTTAACCATAATCATATATCCATCCATTCTGTCGGGCACATTTGTACATGTTTCCATCATCATTTTCAAAACATTTTCTTTCTACTTGAGGCCTTGGTATCAGCTCATCCCTCCCCCCTTTCCATGAACCCTTGATAATTATATATATATATATAAAATGTATGTATGTATGTACGTATGTATTTAATGTCTTGCACCAACCGCTGTCTCCCTTCACCCACTTCTGTTATCTATCTATCCCCCTGGAGGGGTTGGTTCTATGTAAATCATTGTGATCAATTGTGTGATCAATTGTGCCAATATTCTTAAGAATTTGTTTCAGAGTTTATGCAATCGGGGTATTTTCCAGTTAATTACCTATTGTTGTCAAACTATCAAAAGTCCTTCAAATACATATTTTACCAGATTTCATGTGCCATACTGCTGCCTGTGCAGCCGCAGCGGCAGATAGGCAGTTTACTCTATTTCAGATCATACCTGTAGCAAACAGATCTTTCACTCCTCGCCCTTGGGATCATGTTGATAAAGTACTTGCTGCAAAGACAGTTTCAGGAAATGGTAGTTGTGCTGAGGAACTCATGTGAATATGATGATTGACATTAATCCTCTACTCACTGCTAGAGTGGATTCTTAACAGCAACCTTGTGTGAGGATAGGACTGTCCCTATGAGTTTTTGAAACTAATTTTTAAATACTATTTTTATTAGTACTTAATTAGTATTTTATTAGTTTTAGTATACATATCCTACACATTCCAATAAATCAATTCATATACAATTCTGTTCAATTCTATTGGATGGAGTTTTACAATCAGCAAGGTTATCACCACCACCCCCGAAGACTGTAATTCTTTACCAGAGTAGAAAGGCCCATCGTTCTTGCAAGGGGCTGCCAGTGGTTTTCAGCTGCTGGCCTTTGGGGTAGCAGCCTGGTTTGTAACCACTGAGCCACCAGGGCTTTGACCCTCTACTCGGGGAGCCTTTACTGCGTTTTGAGTAAATCACAACTTTCACATAGCCTTGGGATGCATTACATGTGTGTTGCTTACCTTACAAGGATAAGAATGACAGTGCTACCAAGAGAATGTTTCTTTATGCACCCACTACTCACCAAAATGGTTAGGCTTCTAAAAAAACCAGGTCATTATTTGAGAATCAGTGTTATGTGAAAAGGGAGGTTGATGATGACTACATTATTAAGTAACTACTAAACTATATTATTATATAGCCAAACAACAGAATCATGACCCAGCTCAGTTGACATAAACCCTAAACTATCACAGCCAGAACTCAGTGCCATTGA
>NW_022111358.1:2024573-2028026 GCF_000313985.2 Echinops telfairi
TGTGTTGAGGGAGTACTTGAGTGGAGGCCCAATGTCCTTCTGCTACCTTAATACTAAACCTATAAATGTAGGCTCATAGATCTATTTCCCCATCCTCATGGCTTGTAGGACTTTTAAAGTGATTAGAAGACCTTCTTCTGGCTTCACATGCTACTACTAGCCAATTAAATTGCGAGCCTTCCTGTTAGCTTCCAAATACATGTATCAGATAACTACTAATTCTGTTCTTAGGTAAGAGAATTCGAACACAAACACAAAATGTTGTACATGAATATTTATAGTAGAATTATTCATAATAGCAAGAAAGTCCAAAAGACCTGAATTGTATGTCAGATGGTGTGTTTGTCTGGGTTGACTAAACAAATCCAGAGTGACACTCATGTGTATAAGAAAGAGGTTTATATACAAGAGCAATTGAATATTGAGAAAACATCCCTGCCCAGCCCAGATTAAGTTCATAAGCCCGATATTAGTCCATATGTCTGATACCAATCTATAAAGTCCTTCAGACTCAAGCAACACATGCAATAATGCTGAATGTGGGAAGATTACCAGCCAGTGGGTAGAAAGTCTTTTGGATCCAGTGGCAGTGGAAGTATCTCAGCACTGGCAGGGGTCTTTATGACCTCCTCCAGCTCCAGGGCTCTAGTGTAGCTCCATGTGTTTTGTCAGCTGTAATGTCTTCCAGGGAGTGAGCATGTGTCCTGCTCCAAGGGGCTATTTATCTCCTTAGATCCTCCAAGTGAGGTCATTAATCTGACCTGATTGACAGGCTAAACTCCACCACTTCACTCGCGTAAGTCTGATTGACAACAGATTATGTAACTAACACAGATGGATAAATGAAATGGTATATTAATACAATGGGAAATTATTCAGCTTTTAAAAAGAGTGGCATACTGAGATGTCCTAAGCCCAGAAAATCAAGTGCAGAGAGAATGGTGCTTGATAGTCGCCCTGGGGAAATAATGGGTAGTAGCTTCAGGTTGTTGTGTGCCTTCAACTTGGCTCTCACGGGGCATAGTGACCCTGTGCACAACAGAATGAAACACTGCCCCGTCCTGGTTCCTACGCCTCGGCCCCTGTTGCAGCCACTGTGTCAATTCATCTTACTGAGGGCCTTCCTATCACTGCCCTGCCACTTTACCAAGAGTGATGTTGTCCAGTGATTGGCCGGTTGGTCTCTCCTGGAAACATGTCCGTAGTATGTAAACTCTCGCCATCCTTAGTTTTCTCTGGCTGTACAATTTTCCAAGACAGATTGGTTCCCCTTTTCGCGGTCCATCGTAATTTCTATATTCTCCAGCACAATTCAAATGGAGTCAACGGCTAATTTGGGTGGGGGGGGCGGGATGGAGCGAACAACCATACTCCCTGTCATTGAGTCCATTCTGACTCAAGTAACCTGTAGGGCAGGGTAGAGCTGCCCTGTGAGTTTATGAAAACACAAAGCCACCCCCTTTGTCCTGCAGAGCGCTGGTGGTTTTGATTTGAGGACTTTGCAGCTAGTTAGCAGCGCCTAACTACTATGAGGTCCCTGCTAAGGAGTTTGGAGTGATTCAAATGATCTAAGATGATAGTGGGTATGGCTGCACAACTGAATGTATAAGAAACCAATAGATTGTACATTTTAAATGGGGGAATTGCATGGTATGTGAATTATCTATCAAATAACTGCTGCTTTTGTAGCTGTGCAACATAGTTCCTCTGTCCATTGTTAGGTCAGCAAGTGAAAGGGACTCTTATACTTAGTTGAATCTGGAACAGTGGAATTTCACTGGGACTGAATTATCTCTTACATGGTTTTAATATATTCTCACATTATAAAAATCATGCTTATTGTTTTTGAAAACCTGTAAAACAAAAGTGAAGAAAATTAACTGGAACAGAGGCCAGGTAGAGAGCTTTGTTAAATTTAGGCTATACTAGACACTGTAGTTCCGCTGGCTTTCCATTATATACGGTGGCAAAACCACACCTTATTTTCTGCAATTCATGTGTCCGTGCATGTAATGTGCAAGTGAGCTGTGTAATTAAAGGCCAAAAAATAATATATGCACTATTCGTCTAAAACTGTAGTAGTTTTTGTAATACTTTGTTGGAGCTGACACAGAAACTTGATTTATATGGTTGCTTCTATGGCGTGTTTCATTTGTTGACTTTTGAGATTAAAGCATGGAATTCTTGAAATTATAACCTCTTAGTCCATTGCCTCAACACAGGCCTGTGTTATATTACCATGGTTTAATAATAACAAGAAAGACATGGTGCACGGGAATGCTTTCTGGATCTCAGAAATAGTTTTGATAAATATAGAGAATTCTATTGGCACCACAGCAGAATATTTTCCAAACCTAGTTCCAATTCATAGTGACCTTAATAGGGTTTTTGAGGCTTTCTGTGAAGCTATACATTTTTATGGGAGTAGCTGCTAGATTTGAACTACCAGCCTTGTGGAGCTCCACCAGAGCTCCTTACAGAACATTTCTGTTACCCACCAAATTCCCCACGTGCTGATGGGGGTTACACAAAGCTTTCATTGCATGTCTGTACTTGGGTGTAGCGCCACTGTGGCTTTCATCTTCATACTTTGACGTTTTATGTAATTCTGTCTTTTTTTCCCACTTGGTATGTTTTAAGATTTATCCATGCTATTGCTGGTACAAATAATTTATTCTGTTGAGTGTGTGGTTGTATCACTCACTATTCAGTCTCTTAATGAACGTTTAGGCTATTTCTAGTTTGGAGCCTGTGATAGTTAGGGTTTTGTTTTTTGGGGGGCGGGGTGTGTGTAGAACATGGCTTTCGTAGGAACATGTGGGTGGAATTTAGCCTTACAATCAGGTTGGTGCAGTTTGATTGGAGGTGTGACCAAGCTAATTGCCGTCCCGTCCCCACCCCCCATTTCACCTTGTGATACTTCCACAACCATTGGATCCATAAGATTGCACCAGCTGCGTTCTGTCTCCATCATTGCATGCAGCTACTCCAGTCTGAAGAGGGATTTGTGGACTAGTATCCAACTTAGGGACTTGATTTAGACTGGGCTGGGATGTTTTCTTTTTCTTTTTGTTTCCTTGATATCCAGTTGCTCCTTGTTATAACTTATTTCTTACACATAAATGAGTGTCTTTAGATTTGTTTATCTAGTCAACCTGCCCTAACACAGAGTCACTGTGAATACAATTACTATGAATATTTGTGTAAAACTTGTGGAAATTCCTGTTGGGTGACAGGTGATACCTGGAAGTGGGATTGCTAAGCTAAATGGTGTTTGTTTAACTGCCAAACTTTCCAAAGAAGTTTTGCCATCTTGCTGTTTTCATTATTTGAAAGGATGATTTGTGAAACAATCGAACATTTTCCTGCCATTTCTTATCTCTTAGCATTCCACTAGAATGTTGTTTCATCCTTATCATCTACTTACTTACTATCTACAGTACTTTAAAAAAA
>NW_022111358.1:2029427-2035975 GCF_000313985.2 Echinops telfairi
GATGTGTGTATGGATTGGGATAACAGTTGTATGAGCCCCTAATAAAATGTTAAAAAAAAAAAAAAGAGTTGTACGATCATAACCACAGTCATTTTCAGAACTTTTTTTTTCTTGTACTCCTTGTTATTAGTTCCACAGGTCCCCCAAACTTCCTCTGCCATTCTCCTAAGGACCCATTCATTAATCCAGTTACTGCCTCTATAGATGTACCTACCCTGGATTTCATATTCAGAAACATTTTTAAAACAAAAACTATTACAGTAACAAAAGTAAAAACAAAGTCCTCAATAGTAAAGAAATTATAAAATATTAAAAGCTGTAACAAATTTAAAATGAATTAAAAGAGATATTGAATGATGCGGCGTTAAATTTTAACCTAACGGCACCTGTAGTAATCTACTTCCAATTGCATTCTGTTTTATAGCAAGGCTATTCACGTCCCCGGTCTGTGGCCAGAGGCAATTCATGCCCTCCTTTTAAAGAGGAAAAATGACAACTCCTTAAGATGTTTGTGCCTCATCAGATGCTCAGTGTCTGTTTGCTGTATGACTCAACTACCACTACCATGAGTTTGATTTCTTTTTTTTAGTGTAAAGAAGTGCCTTTTAAAGCATGTGGGTTTTCATTGAATCTTTGTCTTAAGCTGTCAGCAGTGGTCCTTCCATTACTAAATAAGTAGGTGTGTGTTTCTCACTCCATCACTGAGAAAAGTGTCTCCACATGAGAAATCTTCCTGATGTAACAGTTTATGTTGTAGATTCTCTTGTTGCTGGCTCCTAGTTTACATCCTTCCATGTCTTAATTTTTTTAACACATTAGTTTTAATGCTTATGAAGTTAATTTTTAAAGTTTGGCAGGGTTAAAACAACCATGAAGAGAAGGTTGTGTTAGTAAAACATTACATTTTTAAGATGTGATTTTGCTTTTGTTTGGCAGAAATGGTGGAATCAATGAAGAAAGTAGCAGGGATGGATGTTGAGTTGACAGTCGAAGAAAGAAACCTCCTATCAGTTGCATATAAAAATGTGATTGGAGCTAGAAGAGCCTCCTGGAGAATAATCAGCAGCATTGAACAGAAAGAAGAAAACAAGGGAGGAGAAGACAAACTAAAAATGATTCGGGAATATCGGCAAATGGTAAGAGTCTTGTATTCTAGACTCCTTATAAAAAATTGTTTCTTAAACCTAGGCAGTAACTTGTGAGGTTCATTTTTTGGTGAGGTGGGGTGGGTATGTGGTTTGTTGACTGTTATGTAGTTTCTTTGTATGGATTTTATGCAACAGAAAGAAAAGGTTTATTTGGGGGGGGGTGTTGTTTCCTTATTCTATCTGACTTACAGTTACCCAGAGTCTCCAAGGGAAAGGAGGCTGACTTGGTTTGAGAGCTATGTATTAAAGTACTCGTGTCTAGCTTGGTTCTCAAACCTATAGCTGTTAGTATTCATTCTTAGTAGATGTTGAACAGTTTATGTTGCAACCTAGTACACACAATTTTACGTGTACTTCAGTAATAAGAGCATATTGTATAGGTTTAGTCTTTAGCTTACTGGAATTTATAGGCTGTCTAACACTTAAGAACAAAGGTGAAGATGATTTTCCCATTGGAAACTGTCCAGTGCTTCATAGTCAATTTTGATCATTGCACAGATAGAAAACCAATTGAGGTTTTGTTTTTATTATGGTAGCTATAAAATACTTCATTTAGTGACTTGAACATTTAGGTGAATTTAACAAGTATTTGTATCCTCTTTATTTGCAACACAGCTTGGTGTAGGTACTGTGAGTGCTGTATGTCTATTTATAAATAAATGATTTTCCTACTGTGGGTCTTGGTTCCAAAACTTGGTTCCCAACCAGCAGTGATTTCCCCCCTGACATTTGGCAATGTCTAGGGATGTTTTTGGACACCTAGCACTGTTGAGTTGAATAAGCACTGGACTGCTAAAAACAATGTTGGTGACTTAAACCTACCCATTGCTGCCTCAGAACTAATAGCTTCAGAAACCCTATATAGATTGAGTCACTGTGAGTTGGAATTGTCTGTCTGGCAGTGAGTGTTTTAGAGATGTCTTTGATTGTTCCTTTGCTGTACAACTGTTAACTAAACCATTTGATTACTTATGGACGCCTAGTGGAATTTAGAACTTTATAAAACCTCTGTCTTCCAAAGCTATGAACTTTAAAAGCCACAGTGGACACCCTTTATTTGGGAATGTACCAGATTCACTAATAATAAGGTTTGAGGAGAGTGGGGGAATTATTTACGATGGAAAGAAGGTACCAGAAAGCATGAAGAGAACATGTTGGAAAGGCTCACTGGTGAATTAATAGAAAATGGAAAGTAACATATATTTGTCTTGGAAGTGTGGGCATTTTCAGCATTAAAAAGGATGACTTAGAAATGTGGTAGTATGTTTTTGGTTCCCTTCCTGGCTGTGGATTTTTACCACCAAAGTGATTGACGATCAGCATTAAGCCTGGAGTCCCTGGCTGGTTAACACTAATAAAAAGGATGGATGTTCTAGTCTACTGAGAGGTGCCTTGGAGGAAAGGTCTGGAGGATCTACTTGTGAAAAACCAGTCACTGAACTCCTATAGAGTCACCATGAATCAAGGTCGAAACATTGGCAGCTGTGTTGTTTATGATTTATCAAGCATAGAAGGCAGTTGAGAACTGCAGGAATGCAAACTAATTTCCCGTGTTCAGATCCTGCTTAAAAAGCAACTGCTTCACCAAAGGAGTCATGTATACACCAAGCATTTGGTACAATTTAGTCAGTCTTGGTCATTGATAACTTTATACTCGAGTGGAGGTGTTCTTTGCTTTGCGTCTTAAATGTATCAACCAACAGCATGTGGAAAGGAAAAGTTATTTTCCATAACCTGAAGATAACCTTTCTCTACTTGAATCAAGAGAGAGGGAGGGGAAGGAATTGGAGAGGACTGTTAGGTATTTTGTTAGTGCTAGGCCAGTGGTTCGCAACCTGCCTACTGCTGCGACCCTTTAATATGGTTCCTTATGTTGTGACCCCCAACCATAAAATTATTTTCGTCGCTACTTCATAACTGTAATTTTGCTACTGTTATGAATCAAGCGACCCCTGTGAGAGGGTCATTCGACCTCCAGTTTGAGGACCACTGTACGAGGCTCTCCAAAATCATAGTGGGGAGGAAGAATGACATAATGTATTCCTTAAGCTAAACAGTTTGTTTGCTTTTCCAGGTTGAGACTGAACTAAAGTTAATCTGTTGTGACATTCTGGATGTACTGGACAAACACCTTATTCCAGCAGCTAACACTGGCGAGTCCAAGGTTTTCTATTATAAAATGTAGGTTCCATACTAGAAGGGAAAATGTAAGAATAAAACTTGATTTTAAATGATGGCTTTCTCGGTGTAGGTTTCTAGTTTTTCATGAAGATGTGTTTGACAAAATGGATATATATATGGATTGTGGTAAGAGCTGTAAGAGCCCCCAGTAAAATACAATAAAAACCAGACAGCTGGTTTACTTTAGAGTAATAGTTGAAACAGAAGAGTGACTTAAAAAGTGGTGGTTTTTACTGTATTTATTTATTTATTTGTTTTTGGGGTGGTTTTTTAAAAATACTCATTTGCAAGTATACTGCTAATCAAAACTTAGTGTAAGTATTGTGTTGAAGATCTCAGAGTCTTAATAAAATGTTAATACATTTTTGCCTATTTTGTTATCTCTTGTGGATCCCTCCCCACTCCCACTGCCATCCATTGCATAGTTTCGCCCTTAACATTTTATAAATATAAAAGTTTTTTTGTGATTTAACAGACTTCTGCAACATAATCTCAATGCTATTTATTTATTTTCCCAAGTAACTGGGATTTTGTTTTATATTTGGTAATATGGGGTCTAAGGGAAACCAAACAGACGAGTCATCCACTTCTGACTTAATAAAGATAGAGCACGTTTCATTTGCTATAATATAGAAGATTGTTTAATTTCCTTTAAAAATTTAATGGTTTTGTTCCTCTTCCCCTCCCCTAGGAAAGGCGACTACCACAGGTATCTGGCTGAGTTTGCCACAGGGAATGACAGGAAGGAGGCTGCAGAGAACAGTCTAGTGGCTTATAAAGCTGCAAGTGATATTGCAATGACAGAACTTCCACCAACACACCCCATTCGCTTAGGTCTTGCTCTCAACTTTTCTGTATTCTACTACGAAATTCTTAATTCCCCTGACCGTGCCTGCAGGTAAGTCATTGGGGTTGGGGGGAGGCGGGGGGAGGGAGCGGACCGAAACTGAAAATGGAAAGTTCATAAAGGAGGATAACGTTCGTGTTTTTTTTAAAGGCTACCAGAAGCCATCTGGATTCTATCCATTAATCCATACATGTCTTGTTTCATGTCATTGATTCCAGTCCCCACAGTGTGGCATCACTATTTCTACTTTCTCCCTGTAGTTTTTGTGTTTGTTGTTTCTATTTCTGCGTAACCTCCTTTCTTTCCTGGACTTAGCCCTTGGATGGTGCCCACCTTTTGATCTCAAATGGTTGGTTATTCCTAACTAGTGTTATTGTGTTGTTTACTTAGAGATCTGTTGAGCCATGGGAATGACTGTTTATGGACGTAAAGGTGACTAGGCCTTCAATTCTTTGTCCCCACCAGCAAGCCTGATCTCTGATGGTTTTGAGCTTTGGTCTGTATGGCTTTCTTTCTAGTGATCCTTTCAGATCAGTGGGTAGTGGTGGCCAGGCACCATCTAGTAACTGGGCTCCAGATACCATCAAGTAATTAAATCCTAGTTCTTGTCTTAAACCGTCAGAGACGCTAATGTTTGAGTCGTCCTTTGGTTTATTGGCTAATTGTTGCCATGGTTCTTTAGTTGTCATCTTCATTCCTCCAGACAGGGAGAGACCAACAGTTATTTATTGGGTAGCTTCTCACAAGCTTGTAAGACACCAATTGCTACTCACCTAAGTTGGATGTAGAACATTGTCTCTGTGGACTTTGTCAAGCCAGTTGGCCCTGGTGTCCTTTAAGACCATGGTACTGATCCCCGGGGCACAGCAACCTATTCTTTCAAGATGTTTGATTATGTGTGTGAATTTTTCATCTTTTACTCCTATATAGATACTATTTGCCTCTAATTCTTAGACTTTAATTCTTAGATTTCTTTCTGTCTTCCCTCGGCTCCCTCATTTTTGGTTAGCTTCTCCCTCATACTGTATATCCCCTTCCCTTTCATCCAAGTTCGTGTCTCTACCCTCTAAACCAAACCGAAGTCCATACCATCAAGTTGACCCTAGCTGATGAACAGTTTTCAGGCTTTCTGTTTATGGGAATCAGAGACCCTCATTTGCCTAAGGACTTGCCTGTGTGGCTTTGATTTTAGGGTTTACAGAGGACATTCTATTACATATGTTGAGAAACCAGCCAGGAAATGGGCTCTGGTGTTGAAGGATATGGCCGTGAGCTCTATTCAAAGAGTGGGCTTTGCTGCTGAATTTTTCTCAGGTGTGATGAAGGAAACCTTTAGGAACGTCCACGCAATCTCTCAACAGGTTAACATAGGCAGAGAAGTGACCAGTGAACATAAGTAATCATGGAAAATAGCTCCTGGCTAGCCAGATGGGGAGAAATCTGTGAATTCTATGAAATTTGTGAAATCACAACACTTCTGAAAGAGCATTGAGAAAATAATATGGTAGAAAGCATTCCTCCAACTAAAATACTGTGTTCCCAATGAAATTCTTAGAAGACGGCCCTGAAGACTTGAGCAGGTTCATAGTCATGATGGGAAAACATTCAGGCCCCTTTTAACCAATTATCCCGTGTTCTTTGACCAAATAGATCAAGGTTATTATCCCTTTGGAGTCTCCCCAAAAATGGTTGCCATAACTTTCTGAGCTGAACTCTCTGCCTTGACTTTTTAAAAATCATTTTATTAGGGGCACATACAACTCTTTATCACAATCCATACATAACAACAATTGTGTAAAGCATATTTGTACATTCATTGCTCTCATCATTCTCAAAACATTTGCCCTCCACTTAAGCCCCTGGCATCAGCTCCTCATTTTCCCCCCTCACTCCCCGCTCCTCCATCCCTCATGAACCCTTGATAATTTATCAATTATTATTTTGTCATATCTTACACCGTCTGATGTCTCCATTTATTCACTTTTCTGTTGTCTGTCCACCAGGGAGGAGGTTATATGTAGATCCTTGTAATCCATTTCACCTTTCTCCCCCACCTTCCCTCTACCCTCCCCATATTGCCTCTCTCACCACTGGTCCTGAAGGGATCATCTGTCCTGGATTCCCTGTGTTTCCAGTTCCTATCTGTAACTGTGTACATCCTCTGGTCTAGCCAGATTTATAAGGTAGAAAAGGGCTCATGATGGGAGCGGGGAGGGAGGGGGAAAAATGAGGAGCTGATGCTAGGGGCTTAAGTGGAGAGGAAATGTTTTGAGAATGATGAGGTTAATGAATGTACAAATGTGCTTTACACAATTGATGTATGTATGGATTGTGATAAGAGTTGTATGTGCCCCTAATAAAATGATTAAAAA
>NW_022111358.1:2036075-2043851 GCF_000313985.2 Echinops telfairi
CATTTAGGAACTAGAGGAAACTTGTATGTTTCATTGTTGCTACACTGTACCCTGACTAGCTTGTCTCTTCCCTGTGACCGACCCTTCTGGATGCACTCCCCCTCATTCACAATGATATGATTTTTTTTTTGTTCTTTGATGCCTGATACCTGATTTTTCTTCAGCGATCATATCGGGAAAGTTAGCATCATGGAATACTAGTTTAATAGAACGAAGTATTCTTGCATTGAGGGAGTACTTGAGTGAAGGCCCAATGTCCATCTGCTACCTTAATGCTAAACCTATACATATATGCACATAGATCTATTTCTACATCCTCGTGTATAAATATATTTACATATGTACATGCCTTTATTTAGACCTGTATATATCCCCTTTGCCTCCTAGCTCTTTCCTCTATTTCCTTTTGCTTTCCTCTTGTCCCAGTATCATGCTCAGCCTTCATTTGGGTTACAGTAATTCTTTTCGGTTACATTACCCTTGGTCACACTGTACCAGGCTTCTTGACACCCTCCTCATCACTGATTTGGATCACTTGTTCGCTTGTCCCTGATTTTTTTTTTTAGAGGGAGAGGAGAGGAGAGGAGTGGGGGAGGAGAGAAGGGGAGAGGAGAAGTGAGAGAGGGAGAGGAGAGGGAGAGGGAGTGTCCCTGATTTTTTTTAACACCACTTCCTTTTCCCCCCACCTCCCCTTCTCCTATGTCCCCCCGGAACTGTTGGTCCCGGGTTTTCTCCTCCTCCAGATTGTTCATCCAGCCTATGTTATTTAGACAGACCTGAGGATAATAACACACAAAAACAAGACAGAGCAAAACCAAGCAACAAAAGAAAAGAAAACACTGCCGCCGCCACCAATAAGCCAGTGACAAAAAACAAAACAAAGCACAAGAAAAAGAAAAGCTTGTAGTTAGTTCAAGGAGTGTTTGTTGGCCTGTAGGAGTGTTTTCTGGTCGAGTCTGATGGGGTGCCAAGCCCTGGTCCCAAAGTTTATTTTTGGTATTCCCTGGGACTTCGTTGCACTTGTTTCCCTTGCTGTTGTGTTCCACGCCCGTAGTGTTTTGCCTCAGTGTGGTGGGATCAGATTGGGCAGAATTCCCACACTGTGTCTCCAGTGTTGTCCCCTGTAGGGCTATGGGTCAGTGAGGGATGTCGTGTCTCAATGGGGCCAACCATATGGTCCTCTCTGTGGGTTGGCTGCTCTGAGGGTGAATATCGTCCTCAAGGCAAGGATGTGCTCCACTCTCTCTTCCTCTCCCTTCATTTGCTCCCATGTGCTCAGCGCTGCCTTGGCTTCTAACTGGCCTCTTAGAAGCTAATACTTGTTGCCTGGATTGTATTGCTAAATTTCCATTATGGTTGCACAAATCAATCAGTGCGTCAATCTTGCTTTTAAAAATTGATAGAAAGATCAGCTTGTTTGTTGTGTGATGTGTTTGACATGCATTGAGGCAAAAGCTCACTGAGGCCAAGATGTTTGGTTAAAATTTAAAGTGCCAGCCAGTGAGATCTTTTATTGCATCAGTGGCTGCCTTCTGCCAGTTTCTGGATTTCAGCCACAGCTGCTTCATTGGTCGAGCTTGATGGCCTTGTCCTGCGTTGGGCTCATCTTTGAGGTTTGCTGACTTTCTTTTTTCCTCTTCCTTCCGACCTTTAAAAACAGTTCATCTGAAAACTAATTTATGTGGGGCGGGCAGCATTTCTGTAAACTTATTTCAAGATTTTAATGATTGGGAAGATGTCCACTTGGGTTTTGTTAAAAATGTGTTATTTATCCTGACTTTGAAGTTAATTTTTTTGTGGCACAACAGTATTTAATCCTGCCTTTTTAAAAGGCAACCTAATAAAATTAAGATGAATGTATTATTGAGAAAATTTGTCTCCAACGGTCCACTGTTTGCAGAGACATTTAATTAAGCAATGTATTGAATTAAGTAAACCTGTGCATGTATTGACTAGAACTGAGTAGCAGTGCTTTATAACTAACCCTGTATTCTGTGTATTGGTAGCCTTGTTAGAAAGCATAGTAAAAAGTAGTGCTTCCAATTGATGTATGTATGGATTGTGATAAGTGTTGTATGAGCCCCTAATAAAACGATTAAAAAAAGAAAAAAGTAGTGCTTCAAACAGCATTTTTATTCCATATTGATACTCTTCTGTTAAATCTACGCAGAGCTCAATCCGTTACTCATGACACCGTTAGACACAGTAGAATAACAGGGAAAAAAGATTGATAGCTAACCAATATCATTTCTAGCTGACTTTGGACTTATTTCAGGTTTGTGTAATGCATTTATTTAAAAACAGGTTGGCGAAAGCAGCTTTTGATGATGCAATTGCAGAACTGGATACTCTGAGTGAAGAAAGCTATAAGGACTCCACACTTATCATGCAATTGTTACGTGATAATCTGACACTATGGACTTCAGACATGCAGGGTGACGGTAAGCAAGCACACATTCTGCAGCAACACGCTTCCTTTCGCAATTTTTGGCCTTTTTTATTCTTTTTAAAAGATGTTTAATATCTTTATTCATTGAGGAAATGCAAGTCCAAGCGGCGTTGAGGTATCAATCACACTCTCCTAGATGGCCATGATTTTAAAAGCAACAGCTACAACACCAGAAAACAACAGGTGTTGGTGAACCTTTATGGCTGGCTGGCCGGGATGTAAAACAGTATAGCCTCTGTACTATAGAAAGTATAGTTTGTTGGTTTCTCAAAAAGTTAAAAACATAGTTAAACCATATGATCTAGCAATCCTACTTATGGTTATATACCCAAAGAATTGGTACACTTCACAATAGCCAAAAGGTGGGACCAGCCTAAAACATGACTGGGTAAATAAGATACGATAACTGTAAGTGCAAAAAACTGCTGTGGAGTTGATTCTACCTCATAATAGCCCTATAAGACAGCGTAGAACTTTCCCGTTTAAGGTTTCCCAGGGTATAGATCCTTTTGGAAACAGACTGCCACACCTTTCTCCTTATTAGCACCTGGTGGGTTCACACTGCCAACTTTGTGGTTTGTAGCTGAGTGGTTGAACCAGTGTGCCACCATGGCTCCTCCTAGTGCATGTTGCTGCCCTCATATGACACGGAGTCGATTCCAATGCATACCTGACCCCAGGGAAAACAATGAGACCCTCTCCTCTGTCCTGCTCTGTCCTCACATGTGTTGCCACTGTGCCATTTCATCTCTTGCTTAAAGTAGCAAGTTAGTGAAAAAAAGGAAGACTGGCGCAGTGGCTGCAACAACGGGGTCAGACTTAACAATTGGGAGGGTGAAGGGGGGGCGACCGAGCAGTGCTTTGTTCTGTTGTTCACAGGGTCTCTCAAAGTCAGAACTGACTCAGTTGCACCTAACAACACAGCAATTGTAACTCTAGGTTTTTTTATTTGGGCCTTTTTATTCTTTTCGAAATTCCTTGGTGGTACTTTGCATCAATCTATAATTTGGGCTCTAGATTATCATATTCTAAATACCGTTGTAGGAAATTAAGCCAAGTCCAACCTTCCATTTTCGGCTGTAAGATGGTAAATATATAGCATCTGTTGGGGGTGGGACAGACAGAGTTTTTTGGTTACGTTTTGAGGTTGAAAAACCATCTAACTCTGTTTCTTTTGTTGTTGTGGAACTGATTTACAGCTTTACTGTGTGCTTTGAAGGCCAGGGGCAAGAAAGCAGCAACTCATTTCATCTTCAGATTCCATTTCAGAGTTAACTGTGTGTGCTCTGAATTCCATGGTTACTGTATTGAGTGAATGAATAAGTATCCTGTTAAAACTAGATAGTGCCAGGAGTTAGTTATGAATCATCATTTCCATGGAAATCTAATAACTGAAAATGAACTGGCTTCCTTTGGGCTTTTGTAGTCCCCGTGGAATGTCCAGTCCTGGCTGCCTTATGTAAGAGATTCTTGTATTTTTGTAGGCTCTTCGGTGGTTAACAGTTGCCCGGGTAATACATAACATTTATTATTGTTATTTACTGTAAATGTAAAGCCCCAAATTTGTCACATCTCTTCATTTTAAAGGAGATTTCACTCTGTCCATTTAGGATAGATTATTGCGCAGGTGTGTGATGGGACTGGACAGCACACATTTCTTATTGTAACTGCTGTTTTACTCAAACCGAAGCATACACACTACATTGCTTAAAGCTTATTGGCAGTCTCTGGTCACCAATATGATATATGCTGTCTTTGGAAATAACATCCGTTTTTAAGATGCCTCTGGAAGTGAATGTGGGAACATGTGTATTGTCTTATTTTTTTATTCCAGAAGATCAGAATCAGAATTATGACTTGGGTTAGATAATAGAGTGAGGAGTAGGCATCTCTGCTTCTGTCGCACATTTGCTCTATGAAATATTTAGGTATGTGACCACATCAGGATCAGCAATATTATAGACATTTTAGTAAAATAATGGAAAAATTCCTGAACCAAAAACTTGTAGGTAGTTGCTAAGAAATTATTTGCCTATGTTGCTTAAAAAGACAGTATGAAATGAAAGGGCTTCCCAAAGATTGCAGAAAAATGGAATTAAAGGATAAGCCATTTTTCACAACCTTTTTGAAATTCCTTTATTAAATTGATTTTGTGCCAGAACTAAAGCTGGATATAGGGAGAATTTTTTTCTTTTGGAATTGACTTTAATTTAAGGACTGGTTAGGCGAATTTTTTTTTTGCAATTTGGTTGCTATGGAAAATGTAGTCATTAGCCTCACAGAGGGTCACAAGTAAGGGACAAGCCATCCAGAGTGCGATATAGCCAGACAAAACAACATTCCTCTGCTGCTTTAATGCTATGACCCCCGGCCCCCTATCATGACCCTATTTCTAGCTTATAAATGTGGCTAGACTAGAGCTAGAGCATGTACACTGGTACAGATAAGAGCTCTCAACACTACAGAATCCAGGACAGATAAACCCCTCAGGACCAATAGTGAAACCATGAGAGAAGGGAAGGTTGGGGGGGAGAAAGGGGGCAGTGATCGATGTAAAGCCTACTCCAGGGGAACAAACGAGAGAGATGTGGGTGAAGGGAGACAGCGGAAGGTGTAAATATGAAAATAAAAATAATTTATAAATTATCGAGGCTTCACAAGGGTAGGGGAGGGGAAAAAAGAGGAGCTGATAATCGAGGGCTCAAGTACAAAGAAAATGCTGTGAAAAGGATGATGGCAACATATGTACAAATGTGCTTGATACAATTGATGTGTATGGGTGGTTATAAGAACTTGTAAGAGCCCCCAATAAAATGATTTATTATTTTTTAAATGTCATTTAGCAAGAAACATATGTGATTCGTTGCCCTTTTTTGATACTGGTTTTGTGTGTGGCCAGGGTGTGTGTGCATTATTTTGGGGGTTTTGTACTTTTTAATGGCATGTTTAAAAACTTGTTATTCTGCCCTTGGTATTGGAACACAACAGAGAGAACATGTGTACTGTGCCCCCTGACGTCCTCTCTCCACGCAGTCTAGCAGTAACAGACAAATACACAGCCTAGGAGACCTTGTGTTTCCTCAAGAGGACATCATTCCATTGCTTATAAGGGAGGCCTGGACAGATGTTTCCTAAGAGTGAAACCGACATAACGAGCACACAGTTATTTTCCACCTCATTGACCCTTCTCCTCCCTCAAGACCCCTTTGCCCTGCTCTGGTTTTCAATTTTCTTGTAATGTTGCTTTCATGTGATTGTTCTCCCTCCCTTTTTCCTTGCAATATAGATTCCTAAAGGAAAATCCAACTCTTCCTTTCCTAAAAACTCTTTTGTAAGTCTTTATCCTGGCACAGGGATTCTGCTTTAATTACGCTTCTGTTCTGCACTAATCTCCCGTCGCTGATAAAGATGGCTTGTTCTCTATTGTAGGGTGCTAATAATAAACCATTTATGACAATGATGACTTAACTGCCAACCTCTGGTTGGATAGGTTTTATTATGATAATTTTATGCAAAGGTTACTTGGGGCTTTGGCAAATCGAATGGTTGTTTATGAGGAGTTCTAGTATGATTTGTTATTAACTTTATTTCACCTTTTTTCCCCCTTCTATTAAGTGCGAAAGTTCTATCATGTTTTTGGAGTCCTCTACTGTTCTGAGTAGACATTTTTGTCTTTCTTTCAAGTCTTAAAATAAGTCAATCCTTGTGTACCCAGTCTTAATTTTTTGTATTACAAAAGAAAATTCAGATTTGTTAAGACTGGCTTTCTTTACCCCTTGTTGCTATGACAACATTTATTGTTTATCATATGGAGATCTTAAAAGACTGTCTAAAAGTTTTTCTCAATATGAATACTTTTATACCTACAGGCAGCCAATGTTAGTCTTAATCAATCTTAGTCAGCCTTAGCCAATCTTAATCACTTAGTCTTATGATGGACAATCTTAATCTGTCCATCCTAATTGATTAAGCAAAGAAATATGGATAGCTAGTCTGGGTGGTCTCATATGATTTTAGAATTAATTGACCTTTTGTTTATTTTGACTCTGATTGGTATCTTTGTAGAAATGATAAGTTTATTAAAGCACAAAAAAATGTAGCTTTTATCTGTTACATCTTATTTTTAAAACAGAAGACTGCATGCTTCTTTATTATGGCTGACTTTTTAAATGCTTATTAATAGATAAATGATCCACTAGTGAATAGGGTGTCTTTCTATTGCATGTTATAGGGCAATTGAAACCCTCCCTCCAGGCTAATCATGTTGAGAGGGGGAAATGGCTTGAGAGAACATGGCCAAATGCTTTTCTTAATAACCTCCGGGGTCTGCTACTTTCGAGTGCACTGCTTCACTCTGAAGCAGGAACGTGGGAACTTTGGTTGTGTCAGTGTGACTGGCCAAGGCACACAGTGCAGACCGTGCACTTACACAGCGGGTCGTCCTCTGAAACACTGCTGCTCATTCCACTTCTTTCTGAGATTGAGCTTGTGGATACAATTAGTGTAAAACACAGTAAGATACTCTTGTTTGAATGAACAAGTGAGGTTATTGAGAAGAAAGTATTTTGACCTCAGATTTACATGAGTGCTTGAAAATCATTTTAACCATATGGTTACCATGGCTGTTCATTTTGAAGAGCTACACAGCCTAAAACCACTGACGTTGTGCATCAGGTTTTTCAGTCTGACTGTTGGCTGCACTTTAAGGGCCTTGATCCGGCAGCTCTTCTTGGCTGAAGTGTAGGTGTAGAGGATGGTGTAGAGGTCATTAGCTTTTGTGTGTTTAGTACAGGTTGTAGCAAATATAAAGCATCATCTTGCCTGAGATGATATCTTGTGACCACAGTAGACTAACCTAATATGAGGGGACTAATGGTAGTTTATTTTTTACAGGTGAGGAGCAGAATAAAGAAGCGCTGCAGGATGTGGAAGATGAAAATCAGTGAGACTAAAAAGCCAACAAGAGAATCCATCTCTGACCACCCCACTCCACCCCATCCCACCCCTTGGAAATTACCCCATTGTCACTGAGAACCACCAAATCTGACTTTTACATTTGGTCTCAGAATTTAGGTTCCTGCCCTGTTTTTGTTGTTGCTGGGGTTTTTTTTTGTTTTTGTTTTTTTTTGTTTTTTTTTTTAATCGTTTTCAAAAGTTCTTCAAGGCAAGAGTGAATTTCTGTGGATTTTAGGTTCCTGCCCTGTTTTTGTTGTTGCTGGGGTTTTTTTTTTTTTTTTGTTTTTTTTTTTAATCGTTTTCAAAAGTTCTTCAAGGCAAGAGTGAATTTCTGTGGATTTTACTGGTCCCAGCTTTTAGGTTCTTTAAGA
>NW_022111358.1:2043951-2056279 GCF_000313985.2 Echinops telfairi
TTTTCAAAAGTTCTTCAAGGCAAGAGTGAATTTCTGTGGATTTTACTGGTCCCAGCTTTTAGGTTCTTTAAGACACTAACAGGACTGCATATAGAGGCTTTTCAGCATTACTGTGCCAGTATGTGCCCAGTCAGTGGCCAGATACCATTAGAAATGAAAATTACATTTGAAAGCCATTAGACTTCTAGTTGCTTTGAGCATCTTGAGAGAGAGGCTAATCGCACTAGAGAGATTACATTTTTTCCTTTTTCTAATTGTTTAAATCGAAATTTTATACCAGTGTCTCAAATTAATTGGGTGTTAGTTTGAGGTGGTGAAAGGTTGTTTGGGGAGTTTATTGTAATGGTTTTACTGTAAAAGGTGTTTCAAACTGTGCTGAGATGTTGCTGAAAAAGTATGGTGCTGGTAACAGTTCAACAATCCGTGGCTGCTCATTCTTGCCTACTTTTATTCTCCCTCTGAAGCAGGTTAGCATTGAAGGTGGTATGGAAAAGCCTGCATGCGTGTTCAATTCTTTATTTCTTCTTCCCTCTTCCTCCGCGTCCCCCTTACCCACCCCCACCCCCCCTTCGCTCGCTCAGCCTTTCTTTCAGTATGTGTAACTTGAAGCTAATTTGTACTACTGGATATCTGACTGGAGCCACAGATACAGAATCTGTATTGTTCTTACTGAAACACAGCATGGAATTAACATTAAACTTAAATAAAACAAACCTAAATTAAAAATGCCAAATATTATTGTGCCTCCATCCTTTTTACCTCTGAAATAAAACCTCTAGTCCAAACACATTGGCATTATTGTTTGCCTGAATGTGAAACGGTTCCCTTTCCCCCTACCCATAAATCATGTGTCTGTTTCTCAAAGCTGCTGTTTTATTTTGTAAACAGTTACCTGTAACCTGGTTGTGAAGAACACTGAAGTGTGGTAGTACAAGTCAGTTGATAATACCTTGTATGTCTTCTATACCAGGAAGCACCAGTGTTCTCATTTTTAAATGCAGCCAGCACATTTAATAGAAACACTGGGTCATTTTAAAGCATGAATTTTGGATTGTACAACTAAGTAAGGCTGAATGTGCAAACCATGCTTATGCTGAAGTAAACTTAAACGTTTCTCATTTTATGAAGGGCCAATGGCAGCAGAGATAAATAATTCACCCAGTAACCCTTGCATACACATTAAAATATAGAATATGGTCAGTCCTCTTCACAGCAACACTGTGAGTAGTTCCAGAGATAACTGTCAATGTGTAGAGCTGATTGGGGTCCTGTGAATTGTTCTATATTGGACATGTAGATGCTGCATTCTAATGACCCCCTATAACACTAATGTACCCGTGTGTGTGTGTGTGTTGGGGGGGGGGGGGGGTGTTGAGCCAGTTAATTACTTATGTGTATTTTCAGCCTTGCTTATTGTAAATGATGCTGTAATGAATATATTTGTAATATGGATTTAAGTAGTTTTCTATGTGTCTGTACATTATATTTTTAGATTTGTTGTCAGAAAGTATGCATTTTTAATCAGTTAATACTGTCTTCTAAAGATCATGTTCTACAACCACTTAATTTCTTAGAACAGCACTTTGTTAACACATTTTACCCATTTCTAAATGAGATGTTGACCCTCGAGCATCTATCCAGGGCTTAAGTCTTTGGTAGCAAAGACCTAAAGAATTAACAGATTGGTAATATCCCAGTGGGGGTGGGGGTGGATTATATGTATAATAGGAATTTGAAATTGCTTGTTCGTAATTATGATAAATCATTTTCTGTGAGTTGCTTTCCCAGCATATAGAGCACTGGAGACAAATATCTGTGAGTCATACTCTACATTTGACCATCTCTGATGAGCTTCACATTGATTTGTTGTATTTGCAGCATCAAGGTAGCTTGATTGCTACCACATCTCATTTCAAAGCAAAAAAGAATTCATACAGTTACATTAGCTTTACGAAGCCTGATCTGGGATTTATGGTTCTGTAGGCTGCTACTTCACCAAACCCTAATCATGCATGCATGTACTTCTATGTGTACCAGTAAGCATTCAAGCAATAACCCGTTTACAAAATGGGCTGACTGGCAGGAAATGGTCCCATTTTTCTGTCTTGTAATAGGTTCAAGTGCTGTCAAATTAGACCACATAGTTTGTGTGAAGAAATAAGAAACGGCAGACACCACTGTCAGTGTTCAAGATGCCCGAGTGGTGTCAAGCTGCTAATCGTGAATGCAAAAGAGGCTGCCATCCAAAGAGAGCTGGGAGAAGACTGAAGAGAGGAACCCTAACACGTCCTAGAAAGATCCCTCTAAGCTGGGAAGACCACATGAAGTCGTCAGTCCCGTGAGCACATTGTCACCACTGCCAGCTAGTCTTGTGTGCTGGGAAAGATGGGGTTTACTTTGTATATATCGCCTCTTCGTAGAAATCGTTGAAGATAGATTTCAAAGAAACTGGGTTACCATTACTACTTAAATGTAGTTCACTTGTGTTTCAATTACATTTAAAATTACATTAAAATTGCTTGAAAACTTAAAAAAAATTAGAACTTCCCTGAGCCTTCTGAAATAGGAGTAGAATAAATGGATTTACGGCTATGCTTGCAACCTGTGCTTGATGGCTGGCAAGATCTGTCAGTTTCTTTCAATCCTGGAGCCCGAGGAAAAAGCAGCATTCTATAAAGTTGAGGTGAAAGTGAATCTCATCGTGAACGTGGCAAGTTACATCCCTGGGGAGATAGAGCTTAGATTACTGAGGACACCTTTCTTTTGGAGCACCTGGAAGAGGAACTGGTGATAACCGGGATCCAAGTCTCACCAGCCCAACCCGTTTTCTCATTTCTTTGTTAGAATTGATAGCGATGGAGACTGCTGTGTAGCTAACACTGAGTATCAGCTATGTACTAGACACCACTAATTTGGCCGGAGCCTGGAATTTAGCCCACAGCTGATCAATCTTTAGGTGCTCGCGTTTTGTCATGAAACCGGTGTTAGGACTAAAGAGTATTCTCTTAACCCATCCACTGCTCCTTCCCCAATAGTATGTAGTTGTTATAAAAACACTCAACCTTTATGATGTAAGCATGAGCCTTCTCATTTGAAAAGCTGGTCATGGAAATAAGCTTGTGCATGGCAAATATGTTCAGTGACTACAGTCTGAAACATGCAGTCTTGCTCAGGTTGGGTTTTTTTTCCCCCCTCAATTTGGAAATCACTTAATTGGGGCAATTCTTGGAGTTATAGAAATATATCAGGTACACAGATAATAGTTTGTCTCTATAACTAACATTTCTAGATAGCCCAGGTCTTACAGTCAAATTCATTTTAGCCACTCTTAATAGAATATCTAAAATATATTACTTCGCTGCCTTTTAAGACACCCTGGCCTGTCCCATTCCTGTTGTGGGAATGCCCCTTAATCCCCTTGTTACCAGCCTACTCTGCAGGCGGACCTGCTGTGATGAGGGAAGGTTGCAACTTGTTTTAAATTGGTGTTTTGTTCTTTTGCTTCTCCTGTAGTTAATGCCAAAAGTTATACAATCTTGATTGTCTGAATTGTCCAGAAGTTTTCCCCCCCATGTCCAAAGCTGCCATTGACCAATCTGCCAATTCACATTTTGCAGTTGGAATTGTGAATGCTACAGGTTTGGGAGAGGGCAGGGCATGTTTCCGCACCAAAGGCCTTTGCCAGTAACCACGATTACATCTTAAAAAGTAAACTCCCTTAGAACTTGCTTCCAGCAATTTTAGGAAGGGCTAACTAACCATTAGAACAACTCATCCGCTAGGATACGTAAACTGAGAAAAACGGATTTGTCCTGTGAGAGAGTGGGGAGATTGGTGGGATCCTGCATTTGTATTGAACGGAGAGTACACACGCCACTGGCGCTTTCACCAAGTGAGCAGGACCAGTGTCCCTAAGATCGTACCTCTCGGTGTTGACCTCCCCCATCAGAAGACAGGGCTTGGTTTTCATCGTTTTGCCAATTTTTCCACATGATAAAATGCAGTCATTTTCTAGTTTTCCTCTATTGTGTTTGAGATTGCCATTTCTTGTAGCAGCGTGTTTGCATTACTAGATCGCTTGTGCACATTTGAATTGTTTCTGGGTGTTAATAAACCTTGTGGATGTTAGGATGCAGCAACGTACATATTCGTGTTGCGTATACCAATGAGTGGAATGACGAGACAACAGTGCGTATGTTGAGCATTAGCAGGCAGGTGCTGATGTGTTTGCCAAGACTGAGGTACTGATTTGCAGCTGGTGCAGCAGAATAGGAGCGCCCTAGGAGCTCCCCGGCCTCCCCCGCACCGGCACCGAGCACACATTTAGTGAAAGCCCTTCTGATGGGTCTGTACGTGTGTTTTTCTTTCTTTTTTTTTTTTTAACATTTTATTAGGGGCTCATACAACTGTTATCCCAATCCATACACACATCAATTGTGTAAAGCGCATTTGTACATCGTTTCTCAAAACATTTTCTCTCCATTTAAACCCCCGACATTAGGTCCTCATTTTTCCCCTGTACGTGTGTTTTTCTCCATTCAGTGTGCACTTTGCTGTGACTGAGGAGGTTTGCAGTAGAGGGATTTTAGGAATCAGGTTAGCTTTTGGCTGAAAGTACTTAACTTACTCCTATGCCCTGCAATTTTTGTCTCCTCACCTCACCCTTTTTTTCACAAGCAAAAGTTTTCACGAACATTTTAATGCCCTCTTCATGTTTTCCTTGAAGGTGTCTTTTTTTTTAAGTCATTTTATTAGGGGCTCATACAACTCTTACCACAATCCATACACACATCAATCGTGTAAAGTGCATTTGTACATTCATTGTTAAGTTCTATTTAAGATTTTTGTCCCCAAATAGTGAAGATTCTCCTATTAAAAAATTTTTTTTAATTAAAAGATCATTTTATTGGGGGCTCCCACAACTCCCATCACAATCCATAAACTGATGGCATCAGGCATATCTGTACATATGCTGCCATGATTCTCTAGACCAAGCCATTGGCATCGGCTCCTCTCCATCCCTCCCCACACCCACCCTTGTAGCCCCTTGATAGATTTTAAAGTAGTGTGTGTGTGTGAGAACTTGTTTGTTGCTAGACTCCAAGTCCATTTCAGTGTCGCTTTCCTCTTTAAGCCACTCAGACCACTGTTTTAGGTTTGAGGGCTAAGATTATCCTGTGTTTTTTTTTAGATCCTCCTATATTTAAGAAATAATGCTTTCTCTTTAATTTCTAGATCTGGGATCATTTAGAATTTCTTGTGCATGGTGTGACGTAGATGTTGATATTTTTCACATGGATATACAGTTGACAGCATTGCTCTGTTGATATGCTGTAGCACCCATGCTCCACTGCCTTATTTACTGTAAAATAATTCAGTATCTGGTAGTGTGGGTCTTCAGCCTTTTGGTTAAGGACTGTCTTGGCTCTTGGCTCTGCATTTCTGCATATATCTTAGAATTGACTTGCTACTTCAGTAACAGAACAATGATGACAAACCACTGAGGTTTTGATTAGGATTATTTGACTAAGTGAAAATTTTACACATGCATTGTTGGCTTGTCTATACTCACAAACACGTGCAAAGTATGTCTATTTGAGCACTCCCACAGCAAATTAGAAGTAACCCAAATGCCCATTCATTATGTGGCTACCACAGGACCCCTGGTGGTTGGTGGTTAGGTGTTGGGCCTGGACCCACGTGGTCGGCAGGTGGGAACACCAGCAGCTCTGAAGGCGGAAGACTGGGCTTTGCACTCCTGTCAGCAGTCACAATTTTGGGAGTCCACAGGAGGTCTCGGGGTCAGCGTTGACTGGCAGAGTTTTGTGTGACTTTCATTATGATGGTTTGGAAAAAACGACTGATTCCTGCTATTAAAAGATTCTGTGCATAGAGTTATGTGGAAAAAGGAAGATAAAGATACATAATCATAAACAGGAGAAAGTCATGTACTTGCACACACTTAGAAAATCTCTAAAGACTATGCTTACAGGTCTTTTTATCCAGATTTTTAGCACCTTTATTTAGGAATACATCGTAAACCGCATGTATGTAAAATATATGGTTTGATAAGTTTTTGTATGTATGTACTTGTAAAACTATCATCATCATCAATATATCCTTCCACCTCAACAGTTCTCTCATTGTACTTTGTAAATTCCTCCCACCTGCCCCTGTCCCTTGACCTCAGCAACTACTGCTTCCTGCTACCTTAGTTTGCATTTTCTCGAGTTTGTATACAGGGAGTCAGTACATACTCCTCTCTATCTTGTGCCACGCCACCCCCACCCCCACCCCTGGTTCTGGCTTTCACTCAGTATGAGGTTCATACATGGTGTGTAGCAATAGTTCATTTATTTTTATAGCTGAAGTATATACAGTGAACCCTCGCCACTTCGCGCTTCGACTTCCGCGGCTTCACTCTATCGCGGTTTTTGCGTTACAGCGCATGCTCTGTCACTACTGCCACTGATTGGCTCATACTGTACACGCTTCTGTCTGCATCGCTACGTATCGGAGCTACGTATCAGATGCATTTTTGCTTTTGTACAGTGTACTGTAATTGTTTGCGATTTTAAAGAAATTTTATCTAAGCCCTATGATGGCTCCTAAACGAGCTGCTTCTTCTAAGCCTTCTGACAATAAAAATAAGCCAGAGGAAGATGCTCACCATCCAGGAAAAAGTAAAACTTTTGGATGTAAGGAATCCTACTTCGCGGAATTTCGTTTATCACGGTAGGGTCTAGAACCGATTAACCGCGATAAACAAGGGTTCACTGTACCACAGTTTGACTTGTTGATGGACAGTGAGATGGTTTCCAGTTTTTGTTTATTAAAATAAAGCTGCTATGAATGTGTACAAGTATTTATATGGACATATGTTTCTTTTGTTCATGGATAAATAGTATTTGTTGGATTATATGGTAGGGTGTATATTTAGCTTTTCAAGAGACTGCCAAATTGGTTATCGAAGTGGTTCTACATTTTCCCCAGCAATGTCTGAAAGCTTGGTCTCCACATCCTCTCCCAGCACTTGGTTTGGCCAGTTGCTTGTGTTGCCATTCTGGTAGGTGGCTCAGTCTGATTTAGAATGATCAACTTTGTATGTCCTTTTTTGCCATCTGTTTACTTTTGGTCAAATATATCTTCAAGTAATTTTACCCCCGAAGAAGTATTTCTCTAATTGAGGCCTTTAATTTTAGCAATATTTGTCGTGTCCAGTGCACACAGATCTTTCACTACTTTTGTCAGATTTATCCCCCAGTATTTTCTAATTTTTATGGTATTGTAAATGCTTGCTCTTTTCAAACAATTTTTGTTGCTTGTCTAATATAGAAGTGAAATGGATTGTTTTACATTAATCTTGGATTTCGCCATCTTGTTAAACTGTTTTTAGTGACTTTTTCATAGATCCTGTCAGATTTTCTACTTAGGTAATCATGTCTGTGACTTTGAACAATTTAACTTGTCTATTTTTCTTGATCTGTAGATCTTTCTCTTGCCTGATGGCACGGAAGAGAACCTTCGGTGCCATGCTGTAAAGGCATGGTGAGAGCAGACATTCTGACATGGGCGGAGCATTCCGGCTTGCTCACCCCTAGGTGGGTTAGCTCGGACTTTTGCTTGGGTGCCCTTAGGTGGAGGAATTTAATGCCTTCCTCGTTTGCTGGAGGTTTTTGTTACAAAAGGAAGTTGGATTCCTAACATTTAGTTGATAGCTTTTGGATGGTAAACTGACTCATATTCCTGGAATAAACCCTCTGTTGGCATTTGTAGTATTTACTCGTTGGCCTGCTAACCACTAGGTTAACAGTTCAAAACCACCAGCTTCTGGAAGAAAGGCAGGTCGCCCTACTCCCACAGTTAGAGTCTCGGAATTCGGGCAATTCCACCCTGTCCCATAGGGTCAGAATTGACTCCATTCCAGTGATGGGGATGTGTGTATTTAACGGTGATGAAAAGTTCAAATGTTTGTGGGAAAATTGCACTATCGTTTCATTCTTTTTTCCCACAAATATCTGAAGCCCCCTTTAAAAATACTGTTGGATCTAATTGTTAAAAGCTTAATTTTTGTCAGCAATTCTTTTGTTGAGATGATACTGATCTATAATGTTCATTTTAAAATTCATTTTATTGGGGGCTCATACAGCTGTTATCACAATACATACATAGATCCATTGTGTCAAGCACATTTCTACATTTGTTGTCGTCATCATTTTCAAAACATTTTCTTTCTACTTGAGCCCTTGGTATCAGCTCCCCATTTCCCCCACCGTCCGTCCCTCACAAACCCTGTATTTCCCTACGCCCACTTTTCGGTTGTCCGTCCATCTGTAATGATTTTAAAGATTGTATTTCAGGTGAAAGTTTACATAGCAAATTAGTTTCCCATTCAATGTTTCGTACATAAACTGATGGGGCTGGTTGCATTCTGACGAAGAGCTGTTATTTATCAGAGTACTGTCTCAACTCAATGGACACAACCACTAGGATGATAATTGAAATTAATCCTGCTTCTTGGGAGATGCAGTCATATCTGGTTTATAGCATCTTCTGTTCCATTAACTAGGAACTCTGGTCAGCAGTTCAAAATTGTAAGCCACCGCTCAGGAGAAAGTTGAGACCAGGCGTCCTCAAACTACGGCCCGGGCCACATGCCGCCCGCCGAGGACGTTTATTCCGCCCGCTGGGTGTTTTTGCCTCATTTTGTTTTGTTTTTTTACTTCGAAATAAGATCTGTGCTGTGTGCATAGGAATTTGTTCATAGCTTTTTTAAAACTATAGTCCGGCCCTCCAAAGGTCTGAGGGACAGTGAACTGGCCCCTGTTTAAAAAGTGAGAGGACCCCTGGCTGAGGCTTTACACCAGTTTAAAGGGCTTGGGAGCCTGAGGCCAGACAAATACTGTATGGGTCCTCATTTATGTGATACGGGTGTCTCCTGTGTCTACCAGGAGCTACTAACATCTTACTTGCTTCATACTGAAGTTAGCAGGATTGGGTTTATAAAAAGTGCCTCAGACCATGCCTAGAAAATGTGCTTGAGTATTGTTGGCTCTCGTAAACTGAAGAAACCCTGGTGTATTGGTTACGAATTGGGATGTTAACCTTAAGGTCAGCAGTTTGAAAGCACCAGTTTTCCTCCATAGCAGAAAGAAACCGCATTCTACTCTGTCCGTTCACAGAGAATAGAAACTCAGGGACCGCTCTACCCTGTGTACAGGGTCTCTGAGTTGGAATCCCATAGACAGCACACAGCGTGAGGGGTTTTTGAATACTGTAGACTGAATCAGTGAGACAACTGCACTGCCAAATGATAGCCAAGATTTCTTAGAGGAAAGAAAATTAGTTTCCAGATAGGCCAAAAGTTATGAAGCCATTTTTCCCCCTGGAGGATCAAGTGAGTGAGTAAATTAGAGAAGACGTTGTTCACTTGCCCACTGGGGTGTACTGTGAGTGCATGCTGGCGTGATACAAGGTCCGCTTTCACTGTATTCCGTCATGGCATTAGGAGCAAGACTTCTTTGTTCTTGCTTTTATTCACCCTTCAAGAAGGAATGAAGAACATTTAAAAGGGAAACTAAGCGTGTAAATATAAATGGCTGGCTTAATTGAATTTAAAAACTATGACTTTAAAACAAATATTAACATTAAAAAATTAACATTGTATTGTGAGTTTACAGCTTAGATACAATCACGAATGCTTTGGCAAAAATGATAGCGTATTATGTAAATGGAGTTAGCATAAGGATCAGTAATCTCACTCTAAACTCAATGCCAACAGGTTGATTCTGACTCATGGCGACTCTATAGGACAGGGTAGAACTGCCCCCGGGAGTGTCCAAGACTAACTTTTTTAAAAATTATTTTTTTATTTTTTTGACTGTAGCTCTTTACTGTAGTAGAAAACCCTGTATTTCTTCCAAGGAGCTGCTGGTAGTTTCAAACTGCTGACCTCAAGGTTAGCAGACTAATGAGTACACAACCACTAAGCCACCAAGGCTCCATCAGGTGTTGCAAGGGATGGAAAAAGGATCTTTGTGATAGCAGTCTTTACATAATGCAGTACAACATTAGGTGCTAGACAGTCAGAGCGTCAGATCGTAATGGCCAGGGGAAGAAGCAACTAAGTGGCTGTAGAAATAAAATTCTAAAAATTAAAGCAGCAAATAAGAATGGAGCAGAAGCAAAGGATCAACAAAATTGTAAAATTGTATACTGAAACCAAATTATTACACAAAAGAACTAAGCTTTTGAATTAAAAGGCAGAAATTTTAATATGCCATAAAAACAAGCCCCAATTATTCAATCTGTAAGAAGGGGCATGCATTAAATATGAACACACAAATAGGTTGAATTTAAAAGATAACCTAAAATAATCATAAATGATACATAAATAACAGATTTGGAGGTTTCAGGAAGGGTTATAAGAACAATGATAAAAGGGCCAAATCAGGAAGACAATGTACATACACTTCATTAAAAATATTCAAGCCAAAATGGACAGGATTGAAGGGAAAAAACCCCGCAATTATAGGTACCTGTTTTATCTAGTTAAAATGAGTAAAGATGCAGATAAAATACCATGCTTCCAGATGTTATTTTGCCATCAGAAATACAAACAAGTCTCAAAATTGAAAATGTCAGTTATCTGATCACAATATAAGAAATCAATAATGTATTGGCATATCCAGGTAATTGTACTTACCAATACCACATACACACAAGTGAGCATTTTCCTCAATTATTTAAGTTTCTTATAAACATCCCTCTTACCCCGAAGGAGTCAGAAGTAAGAAACATTTTGATAGAATGGAAGAGTTATCTTAGTTTTTCACCAAATAGAACAAGTTTTGCTAATTTTGGCAGAAATTTCAAAAGAATTACTACGTTTGAAAATTCAGGAATTATAATTCAACCTAACCAAAATAAATAGACAACCAGCAAAACAAAACCCCCAAACTACACGTTCAATTGCTGCTGCTGTTAGCTGTCGTGGAGTTGGCTCCGACCCCGCAGCGACCCTGCCCAGAACAGAACAAAGCACTGCTGGGCATGCGCGCTCTGCACAGTTGTTTCCATCCTGGAGCCCCTGGTGCTAGCCCCTGTGCTGATCCATCTTGTCCAGGGCCTTCCTCTCTCCACTGCCCCTCCATTTTACCAAGCATGATGTCCTTGTCCAGGGACTGGTCTCTCCTGACATGTCTAAAGTATGTAACATGAAGTCTTGCCATCCTTGCCTCCATGGAGCGCTCTGGCCGTACTTCTTGCAAGACAGATTTATTCGCCCTTTTTGCACTCCATGGTACTTTCCGTGTTCTTCGCCAACACCACCATTCAGACACATCGATTCTTCCTCAGTCTTCCTCATTCAATGTCCAACTCTCACATGCATGTGAAGCAATCGAAAATACCGTGGGTGGTAGTTATATCACCTGTCAATCAGGTCGCAGCTATTGGTGCCTCCTTGTGGGCATCACTCTTAAGGAGAGTCCTGGGAACCTACCCCGCTCTGCTTCACCTCAGGGAGCTGTCGGACACACCCCCATTGGATCCACACAATTCTGCACCTACCAGCCTGTGATCTGCCTGCATTCCACATTGCATGTGGCGGCATGAGTCTGAAGAGGGATTTATGGACTGGGATGTTAGCTTGATATTTTAATTACTTCTTGAAATAAAGCTCTTCCTTACACACATATGAGTGTCCTTCAATTTGTTTCTCTAGTCAACCTGGCCTAAGACGCCATGACTTGGGTCAGACTCCTTTAGTCCTCAGAGTAATGTTCTGGGCTTTGCAATGCTTTGCGAGAGGTCTTGCACAGCAGATTTACCTAATACAAACGCATCGTCCGAGCTCGACAGCTGCTTGCTTGAGCATTTGGTTGTGGATACAAGAAAGATGAAAATCCTTGGTAATTTCAATCTTTTCTCCATTTATCATGATGTGACATATTGGTCCCGTTGTGAGGTGGTTTGTTTGCTTTACGTTGAGTTGTCATCCATAGTGGAGACTGCGATCCTTGATCTTCATCCTCAGCCCAGTGCTTTAAGTCGGCCTCACTGTCAGCCCACAGCTTGTGTTCTGCACGTCACAGGTGGTTAGATGAGCCTTCCTCCAACCCGGATGCAGGATTCTGATGATTTGCTCCGCACACACATTGAAGAAATGAGAGGATACAACACTTTTCCTTTAAGCCTTGCAGTACCTCCTTGTTCTCTTCGCAGAACTGCCCCCGGATCCATGTACGAGTTCCACAGGAGCACAATGTAGGGTTCTGGGGCTATTTCGTGCTGCTGGTTTCTTTGCTGGCCTGCTCTTCCACCCGCA
>NW_022111358.1:2057104-2060504 GCF_000313985.2 Echinops telfairi
CATTTACTGAGTCAACTTTTATTGAACAACTCCATTCTGGTCATTGAGTGCAGTCCCCACTATGGCCTCCCAGTGGCTCCCTTTGACCTTTGGCCTCTTGAGGGCTGGACCGGAAGCCCTGACCCAGGTTGGAAATGACCAGAGCCTCTGCGAAGGGGATGTGGCCAGGCCCCAGGTCAGGGGATGGGCTTTCAGCCCTTGCCGAGACAACACCAGCCCTTTGTACCATGCTGTGGGGCCCAAACCTCCTTGGGGCCAGATGCCAGTTCTGTCTAGCATGGTCCACCCTCTCTTTTTCCCTGGCATCTCAAGCAATCAGGAGAACGCCTTTCAGCTAGTGAGACCACTCTTCCCTAGCCCCCTGCAAGGCCTGTCCTGAGCGCTGGGTGATCCCGGTAGACCAGGAGACCCTGAGCTTGGCAGAGAGAGGCCTCAGTGCTGGGCATCTTGCTACACAGAAGCCTGACCACCCTCCCAACCAACTCTCCTTCCAACTACATGCCCTGCCCACCTGTGCTCCTTACAACTCAGAATCCTTCCAACCCTTCAAGTCTTTCAGCCTGGTGCTCGCCTGCTGAGTCAGCCCCACCAGCAGAGGAACTCAGAGCTTGCTGGGCCCTCCAAGCCAAGACTGCTGAAGACCAGAGCCCCACCGAACATGGTTTATTGCTTGTAGAACAAAAAAAAAAGATGTTCAGTCTTTTCTTGAAAAAACAGTTTGAAAACTTTACAACTTTTTACAGTGCTAGCTTATCAACTGATGGAGTAGGCCCTTCCGTGAAAAAAAGCTTCCCAGAAGCCAGAGCGATGGGATGGCATGGTCACACCTGTGACCAGTGGCCATCTCGAGGAGGCAGCTCAGGGCTCAGACACGGGGCTTGCCTTGTGGCCCATGTCCTGAGTGTCCGGTCATACTTCCTTGCCCTGCTGCCTGCCGCTCGGTCTTCTCCAGCACCCAGTCCCGGGTCTTCCTCAGCACCCCTGCCTAAAAGGCCTGCATGCGGAGACCCTCTCGTTAGTGACCACAGACTGCCTGTTCATGACTTCCTTCTGGCCACTCAGCTCGAAGGCCCAGAAAGCAGACACATAGAACTTGGCTTTGACCCTGTCGGGGGCAGTCCACCACCACCCGCCCCGTCCCGTGCAGCCGGCCTGGAGGGCTGGGTGGTGGTCAGCTTCCAACCGCTCGTGTCCTCCGAGTGGTGCCGCAGGCCAGCACGGAAAAGAGCAAAAAAGCAGGAGAGGTTCTTGGCAGGGTTGTCGGACTTCTTGTTGACATTTCAGGGCCAGTGCGCTGCAGCGAGGAACCTGGACTCCAGGAGATGCCCTGGCTCGTGGCCCCTGGGAGCAGGCCTCCCTCTCTGTCTCGGTACAAGGCCATATTCAGCATGATGGTGCCAATGTCCAGGCCTACCCGATTGTGTTCCCCATCCCAGATAAAGTCCCTGCTCCGTCCAGAGCCGCAGCGATATCCAGCAGGTAGCAGGGCTGGTCCTCAGGCAGTACGGGCAGCTCCGGGGCCTGGTGGGCCATCGTGGTCTGGATGTCAATCATCTCGGAGTTGAAATGTATTTTCGGGGCTTCGTCCTCATTGTGAAACAGCTCTGGGGTCCCCTGCACTCCGGTCTCCATCTGCGCCGCTTTTGGGTCCCCTCAGTACGCCGGGCTTGATTTCTATGGCTTCGTCCTTCCCACGTATTACCTATTTCTTAAATCTTAGAATGAATCTTTTGAATTTCTATTTGCTTTTATAGCATGGTTTCTAATTGTTCATTCATGTTGTCAGTTTGTTCCTGCAGTATTTTTTTTCTAAATTATTCTAGAATTTTGTCTGTAGTTTCTTTGAATTTTGTCTTTGTTTTCTTTGATCATCTCCCAAATCTCTGAAAGAATCTAAATGTTTGGCAGGGCTCTCTAGAGAAACAAAACCAGGACACTTATGAATATCTATATCTATATCTATCTATCTATCTATCTATCTATCTATCTATCTATATATATATATATATGTTTAGACAGCACAAAGAGAAACAAAACCAGGACACTTATGAATATATATATATAGGTTTAGACTGCACGAAGGACTATAACAGCTAATTAGTCCATGCAGCAGTACAGAGGGCTCAGTTCAACTCTCTTCCATGTAACCGTGAATATACTGGAAGTCCTTCAACTGTGGAGGGTTCCAGGGTCCAAGGTCAAGGAAGCAGACAGCTGAGTCTTCCCTCCTGGGCAATGCAGGCCGTCCGCCCACAGGCAGCATACAGCAGGGCGGGTCTCCAACAATCAGTAGCTCAGGAGCTTATTGAAGCAGGCTCTCGAACTCAAGCAATGTAAGAGGACAGGATCCAGCAGCCACAAGCTCAAGTGATGTACACAGCAGCAGTGTGGTAAAGCAGGTCTTGAAGGAACCTCAAGCTCTCGCTATACAATCCATAGGTAGAGTAGCTCACAGGTTGAGGCAGAGAACTGACTAAAGCAGCCACGTGCTGGTCCAATCACAAGAGAGCAAGGGGCCAGCCTTTTTTTTTTTTGCAAGGGGCTAGCCTTGACAAGCCATTTAACTCTTTGCCATGCAATCAAACTGAGACCTGATTAATCCCACATGTTCCTATTGGCCAGGTTGTCACAATAAACCTACCTATCATAATGGTTGTTTTTTTTTTTTTAACTTATCAGATAGTTCCAATGTTCTTTCTTCCTCAGGAATGTTTTCTGGCTCTTTATTTTGGTCATTTGTATTAGCCACTCTGTCTTGTTCCTTCGTGTAAACTGAGGCTGTCTGTTGTCTCTGAGACATTGTCGTAGTGTTGTCTTTATACTTAGTTGGTTGGTGCACTTTGTCCAGTTTTCTAATTTTGATTCCAGCGGTGGCAGTGCTGCTTTACATTGTTTTGATGTATCTGAGTAAATGGAGCAGGTGTGCAACTGAATTTGCTAGGTGGGCAGCCATTAAGTAGTCACCCTGTCTCCTGCTGGGTGTGATTAAGGATTGGCATGTGTGCACATTTCTGTTCATTGTCCAAGTAAAGCGGATGGTCACACAAATAAATAAATAAACATTTTAAAGCAGTTGGTTGTTGGTTGGGCTGCTGTTGGCCACGGATAAGGTGCCACAGTAGTTGATGGTGGCTGAGGGGGCTTCAGGAGGGGTGGACGTGGGCTGGGCAGCGTGGGCACAGTTGCTCTCTCCTGCTGGGTGGGATGAAGAAAGAAAGAACCATGCGAGAAAATCATAAAGAAACGAGGGAAAACAACAAGAAAAAATAAAACAAGGGAAAGGTTAAAAACAAGGATAGAAATAAATACTGAAAATACAGGGAATCCAGGACGGATGAGCCCTATAGGACCAGTGGTGTGAGTGGCAAAACAGGGAGGGTAAAGGGAGAATGGGTAGGAA
>NW_022111358.1:2062219-2063928 GCF_000313985.2 Echinops telfairi
CCCCCCGCAACGGTGCCATCTCCTGCGCCTTCCTGGCCTTCTTTAAATCCTTCCAACAGGCGGAAATTGCGAGGGATTTGTATCCCTGAGCCCCGAGCCATCTTGCATTGTTGTCCCTCAAAGGCCCAAAACTATGATTCTTTCTTTTTTAAAGACTATAATTCTAAAAAACAAACAAACTATAATTCTTTATGGGAGTAGAAAGCCCATCTCTCTCTGAACAGCTGGTGGTTTTGAACTGCTGACCTTGCTGTTAGCCCCATTCATAACTACTATGTCACCAGGGCTCCTTGTAGTAGCTACGTAGTGGGTGGTATTGCTGACAACCAGGTGGGTAGAGATGGGAGCTGGGCAGACATCTGGTCACAAGGAGGGTGTAGGAAACCAGGGGACGACCTCACCTTTCGGGTCACCAGCTCCTGGTGTGGGCCCTGGTGCCGTCCTAGGTGCATGGAGCGGAGCCTCAGGTTGCTGGCCTGGCTGGAGCTCTGCTGGCCCGCATTCACAGTGGCAGCGCTGCTGTGTCCAGGCGACAATTCACTCTCCCACTTGCCTCCGTGGTGGCTGTTTTCACTTAACGTCTGCCAGCTGGTATTCTCTAGCCTTTCCTCTGAAGCCCAGGGTTCCGGGATCACCGTGTTTTCCGTTTCATGTGTTCCCATCACTGTTGCGGAGCGTCGAGCTGCTTGGCTGCTAGAAGTCCCTACATTGTTTTCCTGATCTACTTTGGGGATTGGTCATAGCCAGGGTTTGGAAACACCCAATCTACGTGTTGGCCGTGGACCCTGCTCATTAGCCCTTGCTCCCAGCAAGGTTTTGAGCTGGCCTTTTCCCCAGATGCAACCTTGATCTTGCCAAGTCCAGCATATACTGTCATGGGTGCGGTGGGTGCTCGGCCCCACTGCCCTTCACTGGCTGGGTGCTCAGCTCCAGCTCCTGAGTGTTGGTGTTCAAGGGTCACGGTTCCTGCATCTTGGGGCCCTTGCCCCGGGCTGGGCAGCAACCGCCTAGCCTGGAGAATGACTCGCCCACTGTCTTGCTGGGTCCCAGTTACCACGGACAGACAAGTTGGGACTAAGGGCTCTTGCGTTTCAGAGTTGGAACCAAGCCGAACCTGGTTTCATGCGTCAAAAGCACGTCCTTGCTCAGTTCCTTCCCTTGCTGCATCCGGCTCACCTCACTTCCTGTTCCCCGCGGCCACCTAAAGTAATCATCTTCGAGAGAAGCCTGCTCTCACATGTTGCTTCTAGGGCTTCAGACCCAAGTCCTGGATCTTCTCCTTTCTAGCCACACCCTTCTCCGTGCTCTTCCAAACACTCCCCTGTACATGTTTCACGTCCGTAGTATCCATCTTGGAGGTTGAAGAAAAAATGAATGCCGAAATATTAAGACCACTCATCATTCTGTCACCCGGAGCATCCCACTGTTAGCCTATGCAAACGTCCATAGCGAAGTGCTCAGCCCCTAGCTGAAAGGTTGGTTGGTTTGAACCCGTCCTCGTGTGCCTCAGAAGAAAGGCCTGGTGACCTGCTCCTGACACGTCGCAGCCTTGAAACCCCACGGAGCAGTCCGACACGGGATTGTCCTGATCTGCATATGTCAGGGGGCTTCAAAACGCTCATGAAGCATTTCCATGATCTTTTAATTCCATTTTTTCCCAAGAAGAAACCTTTCATCTATATCAGTGGTTCTCAACCTTCCTAATGCCG
>NW_022111358.1:2068867-2070302 GCF_000313985.2 Echinops telfairi
AAACAGGTCCACATGTAAATGAGGTGCACTTGGATGCCTGGCGCAGGTGTCCAATGAGCATGGCAGCTGCCTGCCACCGAGCACCAATCATCACAAAGGCCAAAGTCAGGCAGGACAATAGGCCAGGGAACATCCGGGAATGGAAGCTTAAAGACAGTGGGCGGCGCAGGCCATGGGCTGAGACACGTGCAGACTCCCACGTGTGCAGACTCCCACGTGTGCAGACTCCCACGTGTGCAGACTCCCACAGTGGAGGGCTTTGCTGCTCTTAGAGCCGTACTTCTCTGTCCTGCCCTGATGGCAGTGGGTTTGGTCTGAGTATGCACAGACAGGGGGCTGAAGAAGTGTGTGGGAAGATGGAATGACAAGATAAGGAATGTTAACAGTTTTATTGGCATATAATTCACATATACTATTCAATAGTTCAATCATATTATGAAGAATTGTACAATCATCACTGCAGTCCATTTTAGAACATTTTTCTTCTTTCTTGTACATATTGCTATGAGCTCCCCAGTCCCCACCAACCTACTCTGCCATACTCCCAAGAAAAGATCATGGAATTTTCCCTGTGAACTTTTGTTTTGTTTTAAGCCTTTATCTGTGTGTCTGTCTATCTATCTATCTATCTATCTATCTATCTATCTATCTATCTATCATCCATCTGTCTATTATCAAAGAGCCCTAGTGGCATCGTTGGCTAGGCATTGGGCTTCTAACTGCAAAATCAACCGTTCAAATCCATCAGCTTCTCCAAGGGAGAAAGATGAGGCTTTGTACTCCCGTAAAGATACAGCCTCAGAAACCCACAAGGGCACTTCTGCTCTGTTCTGTAGGTTCCCTAGGAGTCAGAACCACTCTGTGACGATCTGTTTATATCTATCTTACCTGCATATGGATCAGCCGAAAAGCATTGTTACAAAGGTACAGAAACCTTTATTAAACAAGAGTACCAAAATGGAAAGCCGTTTCTCAGCATGTGTTCCATGTAGGTCTTTGCGCTTCTGAAGGGGCTGTTTGCATCTCTATAACCCTTCCTGAAGACTTCTGTGATCAAAGTGGCAGGTTTGGCATTCTTGAGAGACTCGTTAGGTCTCTAGGGGGAGAGATGTACCTCGGTCTTTGGCTCTGCGGGAGGAAGAGTTCACGCCGAAGCCTGCTTTGTGATCCCAGTGGGTTTACAGAGAACAGTAGCACTTTCAGGTTCTACAGTAAATGGAACACAATCCAGAGTCCCCCGCACAGTTGCGGTGCCACAGCCCGGCTGTACTCCATCCTGTAGCAGCTGCTGGGAAAGAGGGCCCAGAGCAAAACCTCTGGCCTTTTCAGGAGCCCCGTTGGGAGGCGTGGTCGACAATACTGGTCGACCCCATTGGCTGAATCAAATTCACCTGGCTTAGATGGGCCAATCCAGGTGTAACGCCCACCTAGGTGT
>NW_022111358.1:2071062-2071990 GCF_000313985.2 Echinops telfairi
TTGAAAACGTTTTTATAATAACCCCCGTGAGTGCCTGGTGTCTCCTTCAAGAAAATCAAGCACGCTTCCATCCTCCCCTTTGGCGTTTCTACACACAGTTGCTGTCCGACGGAGCTAACCTTTCTGCCTTGAAGTTGGCCCTCAGAAGTCACCGTGTCGATGAGACCTGCCTTTTAAGAAGTCACGCAGTAAAGGACCAGGGTCTCAATGAGACCTTGGCGCTGGCCCTGCCCGGAATGCAATGGAGGCAGGTTGGTTTGCCCATGCGTGTTGGAGGGGGGATCCCTGCTGGCAATGCTTTTTGACTTACCCTCATGTACACCCGAGCATGCATGTAATCTGCAGCCCAGATGAACGAGCTACATCGTCTGTAAGATAGTCACTAGCAGGGAGTCCCGTCCCTGCCTCTGGTTTGGAAAAGTGCTTAGAAGGGTCTGGGCGCCCAGTGAAAGTGGCGGTGGAACTGCTGCATCTTGAGGCTCTTTTTCAAACAGAGAACATTTACTAAGTCTTAAAAGAGATAAAGACACAGACGCGTCGTCCAGAGAAGGGAGGCCACCAGCACGCGGTGGAGATGGCTTCCACGGGCTCCGAGATACCGAGCTTTAAAAAGGGCACGGGTGGGCACAGAACTGTCATAAAGGCATGGTGGGTGGCAGAGCAATGCATCACAGTCACAGGTGGGACACAGAAGCTGGGACAGGACCAGGATTGGGAGGGGGCCTCTGACCAAGGCAGTCAGGGGAAAACGGTAGGGCACGACTGGTGACTGTACAACCCCGTACCTTCCCCAGTCTGCTGACCTCCATCAAGGACACACCTGGCAAGTCCCTGTCCCTAGTCCAGGGGTGCTCAGTACGTCCATCGCGATCGACGATTCGATCGCAAATGTAGTGTGGGTAGATCTTATGGCATTAAAAAAAATAGA
>NW_022111358.1:2072463-2078038 GCF_000313985.2 Echinops telfairi
AGTCATCAGAGTAAACGCAGGTCATGACAAAAAATGTACATAGTTAATTGTGTTGTGTTGTGCAATATGGACTCATCGGTTATGCAAGGTACATAAACATACATTGTACATATAAAAAATATCAATGCACTTATGAATAAATGTAATAAATGAGAATATATGTTTTGCATTTTTGTAGTTGGTAGATCATTTCGACTTGATCATTTTATAAGTAGCTCGCATGGTGTGAGCACCCCTGCCCTAGACTGTCCCTCCCAGGGCTGGCCAGAGAGGGGTAGAGGCAATTCTCCAAGGCCTTCTGCCTTCTGCCTGAGGGTAAGATTATCCGCGTGCTTGGTTAAGGAACAGAAAGCATCCAATGGTGGCTTCATCTCTGCAGGGACTCGGCAAATGAATTTTGGGCGGTCATCACCATCCATACATACCCTTCCGCAAACCAGGGTATTCTGAATTTAGCTTCTAATGCAATCCTCCCTCTGATGATACATGATTATTATTAATAATAATTCTTTGATCACACAGGCTGGTGTGCTTCTTCCATGTGGACTTAGTTGACCCAATCACTTTGATGACTGCTTGTTAAAAGACAACTCTTTAAGACTCCAGGCACCGTCTGGTTTCTTTCCCACACCCATATCTTTACTGATCTCTTTGTGAGGGTTCGCATTGAGCAGGTTGAGGTTGTTTCTTTAAAAACAACTTTTTTGTTTGCTTCCGAAGTAAACGTACAAACTTGGAAGATAGAGGAATAGACAAGAGGACAACCACAGGTGAATTTTGACATATCTTTCTACTCTATATACTAAGCATTTTAACATAATTGGGACTATATTTTGTGTACTGTTCTTCAAATTGTAAACAAACATTGTAGACTTAATTTGGCTCCTTCCTGGCACCTATAATGTTCACACGTTTCACAAGATATTATATCTTGTGCAGTGGAGCTCTGCTGGCAGAGTGGTTATAAGTTGGGCTGATAGCCATAAGGATGGCAGTTCGAAGCCACCAGCTGCCCCACAGGAGAAAGAAGAGGCTTTCTACTCCTGTAAAGACTTACAGTTTTGGAAACTCTCAGGGGCAGGTCTAGACTGCCATTTAGGGTCATTATGAGTTGGCATTGACTCGATGGTAGTGAATTTGGTTTTTTTGACCTCGTGCATAATTAGGACCCCTGGTGGAGCATTGGTTAGGTGTTGGGGTGCTATCAAGGTCTGAGGTTCAAAACCACCAGCTTACTCTGAGGGAGAACGACGGGGCTTCTACCCCTGTAAACAGTTACAATCTTGGAAACTCACAGGGGTAGTAGCCTGTCCTATACGGTTGCCATTGGTGGGCATCGACTGGATGGCAGTGAGTTCAGTTTTGCGTACCTTGCGCATAACGAAACATGGGAATGCCACAGACATTCCTGCCGTCAGATGGAACCCCGTCAGATGGAACCCCGTCAGATGGAACCCCGTCGCTGTCAGATGGAACCCCGTCGCTGTGCGGCCATTTAGGCCAGGGCTCCATTTCCTAGTGCTTTGCTCTTGCCTACTCACCAGTCTTTGCCCTTTGACTGGTTTGGGCCCAAAGACTCTGGTCTCTTTGGAATTATACCTTCCTTCCCGGGCTGGCACCCCTTCTTCCTACAGGTGGGAAGAGCTTGTTTCTATGGGAGCAACCTGTGACTGTCTGTGTCCGGCCCGTGGCCACAGCCTCACCCAGCCCCTGGCCCTTTGACCTAATGAGATGAGCCCTAACCTGGACGGGATCATTTCTTTCCTGAGAAGCTACTCAGGGGCCAGGGACCTTTCCCGGGCAGCTGGAGAGAGCCATGCTGAAAGGCTCCCAGATAGGGAGTGGCTAGTTTGGATTTTTCTGTGCTTCTGGTGGTGGTGATGGGGCATGGTCCAGAGAGCAGCACCCATGAGATCTGTGATTCCCGTATGGAGTAAATTCATGGTGGAAAGGCTACCAGACCACACAAATGCTCCCCCCTTCTTCTCCAGGTAAGAGATCCCATCCTCTTGGCCAGAGGCAGGATACACTTGGAAGGGGGTTGGGGTTTGGGACAGGGTCAAGATGGGCACTACATTCCACCAGGACTGACAGCACAGGGCTCTGGAGACCCGTGCTGGCAGAGCAGCACCCTGCAGGCTCTAGGAGCTGGCAGCCTGCACCCAAGGAGGACAGAATGGCTCTGCTGCCCTGAGCAACAGGCCGGAGGGGGGTGATTTGTGGGCAAGGCAAGAGGGAGGGGCTTCCGGAGCAACCTGGCCCGAGATAGGCAGTCTGATTCTCAGATAGTAATGTTTGTTTGGAGGGGTGAGACTGCCTTCCAGCCAGAGTGGTTACAAGTTGGGCTGCTGTCTCTCAGGTCAGCGGTTCGAAACCACGAGCTGCTCCTCAGGAGTACCATGGGGGTTTTCTACTCCTGTAAAGGGTTACAGTCTCAGAAACCCACAGGGGCAAGTCTACCCTGTCCTAGAGGGTCACGAGGAGTCGGCACCGACTTGACAGTAGTGAGTTTCCTTTTCTTTCTCCTGAGTCCGTTGGTTTGAAAGCACCCAGCAGCAGCGCCATGGGAGAAAGGCCTGGCGATCTTCTAGAAAGCCTGCCCTCCGGAGCAGCTCTGCTCTGCCACACGGGGAGGCCACTGTGAGTTACAGTGGGAAGCTCCTTACCCTCTCAGACCCACATTTTCCCAGCTGTAAAATGAGGATTGAAAACCCGTCATAACCGGAGGATGAGGGGGAGCGAATGTGCAAAGCACAATGTGTACCACCAGCCGTGTGTTTTCCTGAGAGCCCGCCAAGTGTGTCCGTGTGGCCAAGATCGTCCTTCCAGAGCCTTCTCTCTGATCACTGTTCATATCCTAGAGTCCTTAAGGATGCTCCTTCCCACTGACTCAGTGCAGGAAATAGATGCCTGCCTGCAAAGTGTCCTGTGCATCGTGCTCAGGAGCGCCCACCTGCGGGGCTGCTGCCTTCATTTAGGAGGGGCCTCTGGGGGTAGGTAGATCAGAACCCCTGCTGACACTGGGGGACTTGGGAGACCTGAGCTGTCCAGGGTGCCCTCAGGACCAAGCACAGTGACCATGGCAGGAGGCGCTGTTCCCAGGAGACCTTGTGGGCTCCGCCCCACCCTCCCTCACCCATCCCCTGCCCCTGCCTTAGACCTATTGATCCCTGGAACTGAACTCTGTCTTCTGGTCACCACCATCTGATCTGCTCAATGGCCATCCACCTCAGGAGGTTCTCTGCAGTTTTCCTGGCAGGGAGAGAATAGAGTGCACGGTCTCCACAGAGTCTAGCAATCTGCCCGTGCATGCCGCAAACAGCTACGTGTGATCAGGATGAGACGCCGCCCCTGGCTCCACCAGATGTCTCAGCTTCTGTCCCCATCGCTGGATACACGGATATATGCCCGTCTGCTGGCACTTGTGTCCAGACTTCTCTTGAATCCCTGCCTGGCTATGGAAGGCAGGTCTTTGGCCCATCCTGGGCTGTCTTGTTCCCTGGGGCTGGGATTGTGCGGTGGAGTAGACGACTGGTGTTAATGGTCCAGGTTTTCTTTCAGCTTGGCTGGACCAGGATTCTCAGTGGTTTGGCAATTAAGACCTAGTATGTACCCAGGCTGTGACCCAACACAAAATGCAGTCAACTCAGGGGTTGGGAAGCAAATGCTTTGAAAATGATGATGGCGGCATATGTGTAAATGTGCTTGACACAATGGAGGAATGTATGGACTGTGATAAGAGATGTAAGAGCCCCCAATATGAACAGCTAGTCAATGGTAAGAAGATTAAGTGAGACACAACATCCTTTCTCAGGTCGCAGCTCTGACTGGATAATTATTTGGCCTGGAAAATGCTTCCACTATAAGTGGACCCTGTGGAAGGCTTGCTTTTTCCTGTGTCTTTATCCTACATCTGGTTCACCCACTTCGCTTTCTTTAGACTTGAACCAATGGTCTGCCAGATTGCCTGTTTTCCTTGGGAGTGGTCGGCAGCCTGCCATCTGACCTGCTGAGCTTGGGTTCACCTGCCTTAGCAGCCGTAAGCCTGACTCGTTGATCTTGGATCCACTTGCTTCCGCGACCATCAACCGGTGGTCTTCCTGCTGATCTGGGGTTCATCAGCCTCTGTGGCTATGAGAGACAGGAGAAGCCTCCAGTCTAACATCTGACCCTACAGACTTGGAACCTGACTGGAGTTGGACTTGCCTACTTCTGTAACTGTTTGAGCCATTCTCTTGATGTAAATGTCGCTCTCCCCCAGATAGATACGTAGATTGATAGCACTGGTATTGCTTTCCTAGAGAACCCAGGCTAAGTCAACCGGTCTTCCTGGCTGCCTACCTTTGTGATTCTAACAGGCCCATTCCTGCTTTCCTTCCCCCCCTCTTTCTCTTAATTTTTTATTCAGGATAGCCCAGTAGCATCGGTTCTTTTGTCATTTGTGCTACAGGAGAGAGGTCTCAGATACACTCACCTGAGCCTGGACCCAACCTCATCATGAGCACCATAGCTGGATGCTCCAGAGGCTCTTGGCTTTGGTCCTTTCCAACCATGTCCACCCTGGCAGTTTTCATCCATTCCCCCAGCCAGTATCAGATGTCTGATGTATGCTGAGCCTGTTTTAGGCTCTGGGGTTATGGTGGTAAATGTAACAGCTGTGGCCCCTGATCTCAGGAGGGGGAAAGGCAGTCATCAAACATACAGAGATGACTTCAGTAATGAATGGTGTGGGGAGAAGGCAGGGGGGTGTGATGGAAAGCAGCTGGGTAGCAGGCAGACCTCACAAAGGAGGCGACGTTAGAATTGCAACCCAGAGGATCGGGTTCCATAAGCTGGAGCATCAGATAGGGTTCTTCAATAGCAGGATCAGGCTTGGGTTCTTGCTTCCAATACAGGTGGACATTGTGGAAAAGCTTGTTTGCGTCTTTGCTGTGTCTGTACCCTACATCTTACGTAAGCAGAAAAGGAATGCACAGGGCAGGCATGAAGTAACTCAGAGAATGGGTAGAGGCCTCGAAAATGGACTGGCCGTTGTCAAGAATGGCCGGCAACAAAGTCTGGTAAGGACCCAGCTGCCACCACAGCTGGATGGTGACATCCTTTGGGCCTCAAGCCCTGAGCATGCTGGCTCATCACCACCAAACTGGGCCTGGAGCACTCGTCCCAGCCTACAGGGTGGTTCTCTATTGGGCGACTTATGGGCCCTTCAGCCAGCTCTCCCTCACCACCACCCAGCTCCAGCCTCCCCTCTGTCTCATTACCTCCCACTGACCCTCCCCCCCACATTGCTCTGCCTTCCTTGCTGTTCCTGAATTGCCCCATCCTCCCTCCAGGGGCACTGCTTCTTCCTTGTGCCTGTAACAACCCAGGCCTCCCCCCCAGGAAACCTCCCAACTCACTCTCTCACTTTCTTCAAGCCTTAGCTCAGAGCTCTTGCAGCCTCCTCTTTCCACCTGATTCTGTCATGCCCATTTTGGAGGGTCACCTTCTACCATGTAATTTATTGCACTGGCTGTTTATAGACTCATCTCCTGCCATAAAACACATGTTCAGGAAGGGCAGTATCTATTTTGTT
>NW_022111358.1:2079468-2080701 GCF_000313985.2 Echinops telfairi
TTTTTTTTGCGTCTGATTTCCCGATGCTGACGGGTCAGAAGGTGTCAGTTTGGGGTCAAAGGCAGAGCCGATTCTGCAGCTTCTCGAGGTGCCCTTGCACACTGCAGATGCAACCTGCTCGCGGCCTAGGGCGGCGCCGGGATGGAACGACAGCCGGCTCCGTCACAGCCCCCGCCTTTTTTCTGGGAGCCGGCTGCCAAGCCCCGCCCATTGGCTTGAACCTCCTCTCGGACAAAGGCCGCGCTGGCACGGCCTGGTAGCAGAGATCCCGGGCTAGGTGCCAGGGGCCCTGGATTCTTGTCCAGCTGGGCCTCAGTTTCCCATTGTGTCCAGTAAGGAAGCTGAGGCCCCTGCCCCTAGCAATTCCACCCAGCTTCCCTTCACCTTGACAGAGGCCATGGACACTCCCCTCGCAATGAGCGCCCCCCACCCCCCAACAACAACAACAAAGAGGCAGAACCCAAAACCAAGCTGATTCCAAGTCATCGCAACCGTTTAGGGTTTAGGGCAGGGTAGAACTGCCCCGTGAGAGTAGAAAGGCTTCTTTCTCCTGTGTAGCCTGGTGGTTTCGATCTGCTGACTTTACGTTAGTTTGCAACGCATAACCACTAAGCCACCAGGGCTCCCAGCGAAGGCAAAGCTCCTAAGGTACCCAAAGCTCCCCCTGACTTTAGGCCCCTAAAAATGACCACCCATCTTATGCCCCCTGGGGTCCCCTCAATTCCAGCTGTAAGAAGAGGTTCTCTAGTTTGGACCCTGGGCTTTGAGGGGGGCTGATTTGCAGCCCCCCTCTCCCAGAGGCAGCCCCATGTGGCACGGGTGGTTTTAAAGCCAGGGAGAGGGTGAGGCGGCAGGTGCGAGATGGATGAGGCCCCACATCTGTACCACGCACCAGAGCAGGGTGCCTTCCCCTGAGATATCTCTGCTGAGCACCCCCCATGTGCCAGGAGGGACCCCTCAGGTCATCAGAGGATGTAGCAGTCAGAGGACCTGGGTCTGAGTCCTGGTTCACCCCTTCCCAGCTGTGTGACTCTGGCAATTGACTCTGAGCCTCAGTTTCCTCACCTGTACGATGGGATGGCAACCAAGCCCACCTGATAACATGATGCTTCTTTAAGACAATGTATGTAGAAACCCTTAACAAACCTTCTTGAAGCTGGGGAAACTGAGGCTTCACGAGGGACAGGTTGCCAGGTATGTTGGGATAGGGCTGATGGGCACTTGGTGGGATTC
>NW_022111358.1:2081510-2083068 GCF_000313985.2 Echinops telfairi
CCCATGCACAAAGGAGGTAGAATTGGAAGGGCTACCTTGATCTGAGTCTATCCCCCCCCCCTCCAGGTTTGTGGACCATCCTGACTGAAGCTGGGACCCCCATTCTCCTTCGAGGCCTTGCTGGAATATAACCTCCTCGAGGAAGCCTTCCAGGACCCCAGGCAGGGTCAGTGGTGCCCACAGCACTTCCACCTGAGCTTGTGGGGTCTGGTTCCCAGCTCCCTGAGGGCAGCCCTGTGTATCATTCACCCCTGGAAGCAGGCAGGGTCAGTGAGGAATGCCTTTGTCCACTTGCCCACGGTCTCTGGGAGCTTTCCGGAAGCCCCCTTGTCTCCTGGCCAGCTTTTCCCTGCTGGCCCAGGAATGGCAGACATCACCGGGCTCATCAGATCTTCCTTCGGCTCTGTGTGAGTCTGGTCTGTCCCTGCCCCCCACCCCAGGGTGCCCTCCCTTGACTTGCTGCCCATCTTCCAAGGGTCCTAGCTGCTCTGGGTGGGTGCTGAGCCCATGGTCCCCTGGCCCACCACTGGTCCTCTCGGGTCCCAGGGCCTGGCCTCTGGCCCACCTTGGAGCAGCCGGGCCCTCCAGGACTTCCACGCAGGGGCTGAAGCGGCTCTGTGTCTGAGCGGGAACTGGGACCTCCTCCAGCCTAGGGGGGCTTGGCCTTGGGTGGTAGCTGAGGACGAGCAGGTCCAGGCCCGCGAGGCCCGGGATGAGCAGGCGGGTGGTCAGTCGCTGAGCATGGCCCCCGGCAATTCGTTGGTCAGCGTGTGCCAGCGCTCGATGCGCTTGTCCTTGTTCTTTAAGCAGTCAAACCAGTGCTTCAGCCGCTCGCCCTTGGCGTTGATGCCCAGGACCACACCGCCTGCAGGGGAGGGGTCCTCTGGGATCAGCTGGACCTTGTGCCCCCCACCCCCCTCCCAGGCTACAAGTCTGATGGCCAGTCTGCCCTGCATGTTCCGCCAAGTCTGGGCTCAGCAGGGTGCACGTGCTCAGCCCCCTGGAGCACTAGGGACTCGAGGCCACAGGGGTTCGTCATGGAGCCAGTGGTCCAGCTGCCCCAGGCACCGGCCAGTATGGCCTCTCAACCCTGGTCCCCTATATCCCTCTGTGTGGCCCTGCGCAGTGCCCCTTCCCGCCCACCCTCGTCTAGTCCACCGCAGTCTGTTTTGTCACATGGGGTCAGGCTGGACAATTCTGAAGCCCCTCACTGCTTGAGGGTGGTCTTTGGCCTGGCTCTCCCCAGAGGCCAGGAAGGTGGGGCTGGGGGTGGCGCATGGGACTCTGGTCTGACCTGGGGCCACTACCTTCAACGGGACTCCGGAAGGCCACGCAGATAACCAGTACGCCCTCTTACCAATGAAGTCGTTGGATTTCCCAATGTCGTAATCCCAGACAGTGACCTCCAGGGTCTTCTTGGCCAGATCTCCGTGCTTGATCTCGTAACAGAACTCCTGGGGGCCAGAGGGGCGTCAGGGCAAATGGCACTGGGCCTGGGGGCCTTCCTGTAGCCCACCTGCTCCTTTCTCCATTTCCTACCGACTCTGATCTTTAGACC
>NW_022111358.1:2084654-2087012 GCF_000313985.2 Echinops telfairi
GGGTCCCGGGAGAGTCCAGACGAACTGCTGGGGAAGGGAGGAGGTGGTTTCTGGCGTGTCCCCATGCACAAAGGAGGTAGAATTGGAAGGGCTACAGGGAAAGCTACAAGGGGCCGCAGCACAGCAGGATCCAGGCCGCTATCCGGGGCCGTCCAGCTGGTTCGGACTCAGTGACCCTGTGCACCACAGAACAAAGCCCTGCCTGGGTCCGTGCCATCCTCCTCGCCAATCTGCTGTGTGAGCCCATGGTGGCAGCCACTGGGTCAGTGCACCTGGTTGAGGATCTTCCTCTTTTTTGCTGCCCCTCCCCTTTACCCAGTATGACGTCCTTCTCCAGGGACTGGTCTCTCCTGACAACACGTGCCAAGTCCATGGAATGATGTCTCGCCACCCTGCCTTTCAGGAGCACTCTAGTTGTACTTCTTCCAAGACAGATTTGTGTGTTCATCAGGCAGCCCACGGTCCTTTCGACATTCTTCACCGGCACCGCAGTTCAGACACCTGGATGGTCCTTCGGTCTTCATGCCTAACGCCAGGCTAGTGAAGATACCATGGCTTGAGTTAGGCACACGTTAGTCCTCAAGGTCACATCCTTGCCCTCCAGCACTTTAATGACTTAATAAATCGTAATTAATTAGTAAACGTTACCCACGGCCTCTGAGTCCATTCCATCTCAAGGCTTCTGAAGCTGTAAGTCTTTGGGGGAGCAAAGAGGCTCAGGGGTCCCCACGGCCCTTATTGAGCACAGGTATTCCTGTGTGTGTGTGTGTGTGTGTGTGTGTGTGTGTGTGTACACACATGTTCCTTTCTCTTGGCCATATAGTTAGGAACTGCTGGGTCCTACGGGAAGGAAGGAAGAAGCAAGACCCTTAACATGATGGGTGGCTGCCCACGTGCTCAGACATAAGAACACCAGGGAGGCTGGCGCAAGGCTGGGCGGCGGTCTCATGCTGTTGTGCACAGGTCTCTGTTAGAACTGACTGGACGGCCCCCGACCACAACCACACCACCACACCACCACCACCACGAGACTGAGTGAGCCATCAGTCCTTGTTAGAACCCACACAACCAACGTGCCCCTTAGACTCGTGGGTGGGGGGCCTTCTACATCTCCCACTTTGGACTCATCATCAGGAAACAGCAACCGCTCGTGGTCAATGGAGGGTCCACCAAGGGGGAACCCCCCACGAGGTGGCCTGAGGCCACAGCCACAACCATGGGGTCCAACACGGCAACTGCCATGAAGCTGGATCGGGGCAGGAAGACATAGGCGGTGAGAGTCAGAGTCCCTGGACAGCCACAAGCGACAGCCACCGGCCCTCTGCCTCGGATAGTGGTGGTGGGAGGAAGCTGCCTGGCTTGTCTGCAGCCCCAGGTATGACCCCTGGCTCTTGGATCCCCTGGACTTCCGGTCAACCTGGCAGGTGGGCATGGAGCCTGATTTAAATTTCCCACACCATCTGGGCTTGCCCTTTGTCAGAGAAACCTAGCCTTGCAGGTAACAGGGACAGCTCCTTTGTTCCACCCTCCAGTCTGTGCCCCCCCCTCCCCAGAGACACCCCCCCCTCCCCCCCAGGGATTGCTCTGGGCGGCCTCAGAAACAGCCTCACACCGCACTTGGCTTTTCTCGGGGCAGCATGGTTTCCGAGGGCTGTCCATGTAATTCGCCGAGTTCTAATGTAGTCATTTCTCGGCATGACTCCATTAGAAGGCATATGCACGTTTGATTAGTCTTCTCCCCTGCTGATGAGTGCCCGGCTAGGTCCAGCTCTTCCCTGTTATAAGCGAGGCTGCACAAAAAACAGCTTCTGCCTGCGCAGTTTCCAGGACATAAGCCTGGAAGGAAGAGAGGAGAGCAGAGGCCACGCACACTGCCCAACTGTCCTGGGGGAGCCAGCCCTCTCTCCGAACTGTCTTCACACTGGAGTCTCTGATCCACTGGAAGGAGCCCTGGAGGCGTAGGGGTTCCAAACCAGGCTGCTAACCACAAGGTCAGCAGTTCAAACCCACTAGCCGGTGCTTGGGAGTAAAACGAGGCTCTCTCCTCCCGGGAAGAGCTACAATCTTGGAAGCCCACAGAGGCAGTTCTGCCCTGTCCCACTGGGCCGCTGTGAGTTGGGATCCACTTGTTGGCAGTGAGTTTTCTTTTCTTTGACACCGCGAATCATGAACATTCGCGTAAGGACCGGTTTGTGTGTGGCTATGTTGTCCTTTCTTTTGGCAACGGGGCTAGGAATGGAATTGCTGGGCCCTGTCAGGTTGTCATGTCCTTCATAAAGCTTTCAACGGCAAGTTCCCCAGAAGTGGACAGTCTGTTCCTTCTTCGTAGTCTGGAAGCTCTGCTGAACCCTGCTCACC
>NW_022111358.1:2088542-2092144 GCF_000313985.2 Echinops telfairi
GGGCCCAACATCTAGGGCTCCCTCCGTGCGATCAGGCCCCGGAGGGAGGAGCAGGAGCGGGCACAGCCTGGCCGCACACTCACGTTTTCACGTAGGGGTCTGAGTAGCCGTTGGCGTCCATGGCGGCCAGGTGAGCACAGCGCACGATGCCCACCAGCAGGCCCTGCTTCTGTGAGCTGTACTTGAGGGAGATGAGGATCCGGCCGCGCTCCTCCAGGGACTTCTCTTCTGCCTTGTCGACCTATTGGGCAGGGTGGTCACTCGGGCACCCTCGCCGGCTCCCACCACCAGCTCCGGCCTGGCCCACCCTCTGGACTCAGGCCATGGGCCCCTGAGTCTGTCCATGCCCACCTCGGCTGCCAGTCTGCCCATTGACCACCATCCGGTGCAGGCACTTGGCCCTGGGGGGCAGTCTTCCTAAGGCAGGACCTGACCCTGCAGGATAAAACCACCCCCCAGAGCTGGCTGCCACGACCTGCATGGGCGCACCCAGGGGTCCGCGAACTACGGCCCATGGGCCAATCCTGCCTGCCCGTGAGCTAAGTAGTTAGAGCAACATTTCTTATTGCTTAAGTGAGGGCAAAATGAAATGTTGCAAAAGGTATTCCACAGATTATTATATTGTTTGTTATAAGTAGCGTCTTTATCCAACTAAGTGTCAGAATTAAATTATTAAAAAAAAAAGAATGGGTTTCGCTTTTTAACACTCGCTTTAGGGGAGGTGTCACGCCGGTACATTTTGATTTCCTCAACGAAAATGACAGGCCCCGTCCCCATTTTCCTCCCACCACGAGGCCGACCTTCCTCTGTGCAACGGGGCAAATGCAGTCCCACTCGTTTTCTCCTGAGCCCCCAGTCCCGGAATTCTCCGTGTGGTCCACCTCTCTCTGCGGATACGCGCCCCTCTGACGCAAACATACATCGAGTGTTAATCCCAGTACACTGGTTTTCACCAGTGAAAGCATTACTTCAGTGATAACTGTGAATGTGGTTGAAAAGTTCTTAGAAAAGAAGCCCCAAACGTAAAGACAAACAACGCCCTGGGGACTGTCATACGGACTGACCCAGCCGACCCTCACACTACGTCAAACCCAGTATTTCAAGTGCTGTATAATGCTGAGTATTCTAAATGTTATTGAATTGCAGAGTATCACAGCTTCATTTGTAAGTTAATCATGTATCATCGTGTTTCTCTTAAATAAAAATCAGTTGTCTCTTAAAGAAAACGTGCGGTTTTGTCACAGATCAAAGGCCCTGTCTGAGACCACCCCTTTCTGTCCTCTGGCTGCTGCTTGCTCCCCACCTACCAGTTTGAGCTGCACCTCCCGGGAGATCACCCCTCCACACGCAGGCTGCAGTGCCAAGCCCCCCGAGACCCCTTTGCTCTGCTCTGGACTCAAGTTGAGTCCCCAGGCAGCCCCAACACAAGTAGGACAAACACCAAGCCTCCTTGGAGGTGGGAGCAGTCAGGGAGCACCCCCACTCCCATCCCCATCCGACCCACCTCCTACTCTTCAGTTCCCTCCCACGCCCAGAGCAGACATGACTAATTGATCACAGCATTTGCCCTGAGCTCACAGGCAGCCTCAGGCTCAGCATCTTTCTCCACTCGGTGCTCCGGCAGCCATGGCAGACGGATCAGGAGGTGGGATTTCATTGTCTGCCACCCCGGCTGAGGGCTTTGTGTTGGGGGCTCGCCCAGCGGTGACACTTGTGCTAGTGTGTGTGGTGGGAGGCGCGCAGACAGCCAGGCGCAGGGCCATTTGGTGTGTCCCATGCAGAGCATGAAGTGAGCACTGTTCAGGATGAGGGTTAGAGCAAACAAACACACCTAGGGGCAGTGTCCAGAGAGCCCTGGTGGCTGGAGGCCCTCGAGTTGGGCTGCTCAGCACAAGCTGGGAGTTCGAATCGTTCGAATCCCCCAGCTGCCCCACGGGTGTTTTGTGAGAGGCTGGGTGCTGGAATCTGTGCCTCTAGGCCAAGAGCGGCTGGGTCCCTCCGGAGATCAGGTTTCCGGGCACTTCCAGATGAAGACAAACCAGCAAGAAAGACCTACTTCCAAAGATTCTAAACCCTGGCGGCAAGTCGATGCCAACTCAGAGCGACCCGTAGGACAGGGTGGCACTGCCCCGTGGGTTTTGGAGACTACATCTTCGCGGGAGGAGAAAGCCTCTCTTTCTGCCGTGGAGTGGCTGGGGCTTGCCAACAGCCCAACGCGTGACCCCTCCGCCACCGGGGGCCCTTTCTTCTAGAGAGGAGTCCATGCCAACCCTGTGGCGTCACTGACTAGAGGCGGGAAGAGCAGACCCCGTGGATCATACTGCAGCGACAGTTTCATTCATTGTTCATGGGGTACACCCAGGAGCTGGGGCCAAGTTGATGGCAATGAACAGTAGCGACAAAAATTGGAAGCACGCCCCCCCCATCAGAGCTGCTGGCCCGTGACCCCCGCCCGCCCCTGAACCTGGGCCATGGAGCAAGTCCTCAGGGAGGCTCAGCAATGTTCCCATCATGCCCCGTAGGCACGCACGCATGTGTAGCCACCCACCCGCATGCACACACGTATCTAGAAACACACACATACAAGCATGCTCTTACACACAGATGTACATCCACACATGCACATGCACACATACATGCATCCAGGAAACACACGTGCCTATGCGAGCATGCTCACATAGATACGCGCGCGCACACACACACACACACACACACATGCACGCTCAGGTATCCACACTGTGCTTCGTGTCTGCCAGTGACCAGAACTATAGTAGGAGTTGATGCTGCCTTTCAGGAGTGACATAGCTCATTGGGAGAAACTAGGTTAGCTGTAGTTGTGACTAATCACACCACAACAAAGGCGAGCAGCATTACACCAATGGGGACGTGACAAGGATGTGATCACGCTATGAAGCACCGGGCGATTCTGGTTGGAAGCCACGGACACTGCAGCTATTTTTCCCTCGGACTTGGCAGGCTGGGGATGGCCCAGGCCCCGTTTCCCACCTCCAAGGCTCTAGAGGAAAGTGTGTGTGTATGTGCGCGCGCCCAACACTGTCCCTGTCTTGGTCTCTGGGCAGCAGCGTGTCTGTCGTCTCCAGGCGCTGGGAGCTCTGGCCCAGGCCTCCTGGCCCTGCTGGGAGGTGGGAGGGAGGAGGATGAGAGAGACAAATGGACCTAGAAGGCCTGAGGAAGGGCTCAGCTGCTGGAGACAGCCAGAGGGCAAAATCTTATTGACTCGTTTTCAAACAATTGTAACTTCTAGGAAAGAATGATCTCCTGTCTCCTCTGGCTAGCACCGGCACCTCCAGTTAACAGGTTCAAATTGAGCTCCTCAGCGGCTGCAGCTGCTCCTCCCACCCTCCGCCCTCCGTGCCTCCGTTAATGGCCCCGAACGCTGACCCTGCCCAGCCCCTCACTGCCTCGCCCAGCCTGTGGGCACCTCCTGCCTGGCATCCAGACACTCTCCTGACTGTCACACTGGGCCCCAGCCCCCTGCACTCCTGGCCAGGCCTGGATGGGTCTCCTCTCCCAATGGGTCTCCCAGCCCTACCCCCTTCTCCCTGCCATTCTGTGCCCAGCCGCTAGGGGCCTGTCTACCC
>NW_022111358.1:2092456-2101577 GCF_000313985.2 Echinops telfairi
TGCAGGGTGTGTGTGTGTGTGTGTGTGTGTGTGATCATTGTTGCTGGCTGAGGTCAGCGTGGTCCCTGACTCACGCGACCTCACACCCACCCACCCAAACCAAGCCCGGTCCTGCTCCAGCCCCACGATCGGTTGCAGGTCAGACTGTTAGGACCCACAGGATTCTCACTGGCTGATTCCTGGAGGATCGCCAGGCCTCTCTACCTAGTCTTAGCCTAGAACCGCATTTCCCCAAGTGGGTGACACTGCCCCCTGGTTGGGCGTGGTGGTGCCGGAATCATGCAGCCCCACCAAACTCTGCCATCGGTGGCATCCGTGCAGACGGCTATAGGGGAGCTGCAGAAGCAGATACCTGCACTTTATCCTGGAGCCTGGGCCACGTTCAAAAGTTTGCAATTGCTTGAGTGGGGGAAGGCTGAGTAATTTAATCGGTTTGGGAAGCTCTTCTGCTCAGCATCACAGAGGGGTGGGGCACTGGCTGTGAATGCTGGTCCTCCCACATGGAAGGCGAGTGCCCCCTGTTGCCCCTGTGTCCTCTGGACAACCGCCCAAGTCAGTCACTCTCTCCAGCCCCCTGCTCCCCTTCCTGGGCACGCTCCTGATCCGGAGCCCATCAGACTGGCACTCTATTTGGATGATTTGTGTCTGTGCTCTGTCTCCTGGCCAAGCTTCAGGAGGTCTTTATTGTACCCACCCCCAAGGTCACAGAAGGTGCTCAGGAACTGCTCCCGACCCAAGCTCAGAGCAGAAGGGCCCCAGGTGGGTCTGCAGACGCCGAGGCTGGCTGAGCCCCCGGCCCACTCACCGGCAGCTGCTTCTCCAGGCAGATGCTGAACGTCTTGGTGTGGTTGGGCTTCAGCTTCTTCAGGGGCACTCGCGTCTCCCCGATGAATTCATTGTGGCGGAATTTGTCCTCATCACACACGGAGATGCTGGGGGGCAAGAGCGCGCGCGCACCTCAGCGGGACTGGGCTTCCCTGTTTGGTTGTTAGAGGCCGTGGTGGAAGGGGTGTGGAGTGGGGGAACATGCACGTGGCCCCTAACCACAGCAGGGTCTCATGGGTCAGAGTCAGCCCTGGGGCCCATGCTGGGCCGGGAGTGGGGATGGGGTGGGGTGAGGGTGCAAGGGTAGGGGTCAGGCAGCATCACTAGGCCCCCACCTATCACAGGGTCTTGTGGTTCAGGGTCAGCCCCTGTGGCTAAGGCTGGTGGGGGGGCTGATGCAACATGCCCTCACCCAGCAGGGGCCTTTCAGATCTCGGCCCGCCCCTACAGCTGTGTGTGTATGGGGGTAGGGTGGGGGGTGTGCACCGTGCTCCACCCACCGCAAGGTCTTTCGGATCATGTCTTCGTCCGTGATCCCGTAGTAAGTGAGTGTCTCATTCCACGTGGGGTTCAGAGTGTTACGGAGAGTTTTTGTTCTGAGCTTATTTGCCTGGAGACAGAGAAAAAAGATGCCATGAGCATGCAGGGTGTGTGTGTGTGTGTGTGTGTGTGTGTGTGTGTGTGAGAGAGAGAGAGAGAGAGAGAGAATATAACCCCCAGAGGTGTCCCTGAGCTAATCCCCAGTACCTGGGAAGATGGAATTAAAGCAGGGATGTCAGCTGCAGCTACTGGGCAGGTTGCTAAGCAGCGGCCTTGACAGCTGGGAGAGCATCCTCAAGGAGCTGGGGGGGTGCCCAACATAATCACAAACCAGGAGCCACCAAGCCAACTCTGGCTCAAGGCAACTCCGTGCTTGTCAGGCCACTGTGCTCCACGGGGTTCTCAGGGGCTGACGACTCGGAAGCAGACCGCCAGGCCTTTATTCCGAGTGCCTCTGGGAGGACTCCACCCTCTCGCCTCACTGGAGCGGCCCATCCCGTTAGCCTCGGGCCCCACCTAGTGGACGCTGTGTGTAATTACAAAGGTCCTTGAAAGCAGGTGTCAGAGGGAGATGTGACTGGAAAAAGAGCCGGAGAGACAGGACAATACTGGTTTTGAAGGTGGGAGAAGGGGCTGCGAGCTAAGGAAGGTGGGCCGCCTCAAGAAGCCGCAAGAGACGAGGGAATGGATTCTCCCTTTAGAAAGCAGCTCTGCCAACACCCTGATTTTAGCCCCAGGAGGTCTGGGTCACTCTGCTAACCAACACAACTGCGAGAAACTACACAGACGTGTGTTAGGCGGCCACGTTTGTGGTATTTTGTGACAGCAGCAACAGGAAACACACATGGCCAACTGCGCCCCCAGGGCCCCCTGGGAATCCTGCAGGCGTCTGAGAAACTGCCCGTGCCTGCCCGGGAGAGAAACCCTTGTCGGGCTGCTGGCCAAGCAAGACTCCTGCTTCCACCCCTTCCTCTGCCCCTCTGCCAGAGCCGGAGCTCCCAGTCTGATTGTTCTGCGGCCTGTCACAGGTGGTCAGACAGCACTGGTGGGGCCTGGGTCCTCCCCGTAAGCCAGCACTCGGACCCTCTGTCAGCACCGTTCTCAGGACTCTCGTTCGTAAGGACAGGAGCCCTGGCAGTGCAGGGGTTACACGCGGGGCTGCTAACAACAAAGTCAGCAGTTTGAACCCTCAGTGGTTCTGTGCGGGGGAAGAAGCGAGGCTTCCTACTCCTGTCAGGAGATAAATCCTCAGAAACCCACAGGGGCCGTTCTCCCCTGTCCTGCAGGGTGGCTAGGAGTCCAGATCGACTGAACGGAGCTGGGTTTGGTGTTGAGTTTGTAAGGACACCGTTGTGGGGTAAGCATTGGTCTGCTAACCGAAAGCTCAATGGTTCAAACCCACCTGCTGCTCCTCGGGAGAAAGACCAGGCTGCCTGCTGCCACGGAGAGGCTGGGACTGGAAGCCCAGTCCGGCCCTGACGCGCCCTCTGGCTCCTGTGTCTTGCTGGGTTCCCCCTTCTCCCTTTGGAACCTGAGCTCCACTGGGAAGCGAAGGGACCGGCTGCAGCCCTGCTTGCCCTGAGGTGCTCTGCGTGTCCCAGGCAAGTCCGATTCTGACCGCCAGGGATGCCCCCCGCCCCACACGTAAAAACAATAACTCAGCGAGCCACTGGGGGCCAACGGGACGAATCCTGGCTTCCCACATGACCCTGAATGCCAGAAATCGGTCTGAAAGAAAACAGCGCCTCTTTGCTCCGTCTCTCCCAGATGTTGCTGGTGCCCACAGGGGTGTGGCCAGCCTCTGGGCACGAGGCACATGAACCAGAGCTCTGTGGCCACAGACATCACTGTGGCCACCAACATCAGGCAGACAGACGCTGCCCATGCCATCGCCCTCCCCCACCCCCACTCGGTGCGGGCCACAGTTCAGTCCAGCGACTCATTAAAGGCTTAGATAAGTCCTATAGTGAAGAAAGCAGTTGAGGGTGTGTGTGTGTGTGTGTGTGTGTGTGTGTGTGTACACATCCATTGATAATCTAATCCATTTCAACTCCCAGCGACCCTCCCTGGCAGAGCAGACCGGCCCCGGGGGTTCCCATGGAAGCAGAGGCCACACCTTTCTTCTGCAACACTTGCTCATTTCAGACCAGCACCCTCTCGGCTGGCAGACATGCCCTCGACCACGCAGCCCGAGGTTTTCACACAATGTGGATCTTCCAATGGGGACGCTGCTTGTCCGAAGCTGGGCTGGAAGTTCCCTGGCGGGGAGGCCATCCCCCCCACTCAGCAGGTGGTGGTGCTGACTGGGTGCTTGTGCAGGTATAGATCCCCCACCCCCGCCCCGGCCGGGTGTCCCTCAGCTCAGTCCAGGCCCCAGCTCCAGTGGTGGGCAGAGCGGGTAGGTAGCCTGAGGGCCATCCTTACCTTACTGGCTCCCGGCAGCAGGTGCAGCTTGACGTAGGGGTCGGCCAGCCCATTGTGGTCCATCGGCTTCAGGCCCTGAGCAGAGAAGGGCAGAGCGTGAGACAGAGCCAGGCCAAGCGCAGCTGGGGCCCCAGAAGCCTGACTCAGGACAGGTCCCGCTCCCCTGGGCCTCCTGGCTGGGTCCCTCCGGGGCTCTTTGCATAGACACCCCAGGGCCCCCCCACTCCCAGGATAGGTGAGTGGGGACGGTGGAGATGATGTGGGTGGTCCGGGGCAGCCTCCCCCATGAGGCGGCCTTCTCCTCCTCCAGTCTCCAGATGCACCCCTCCCCTCCCCAGCCTCCCCTGGACACACTTCCCTCACGGACCCCACCTGCTCCATCACACAGCAGCAACCCCAGAGACTGCCAGGGACCAGGAGCCACTTTCTCTGCCTTTGCCAGCTCTGCCAGCCCTCACTGGGCAGGCCACCGAGCAGGCCAGTTGAGGAGGGTCACTCCACCAGATGGCAGGCCTGCCTAACTTTGCTGGAAGCGGCAGCCAAGTGTGCTTGCTCAAAGAACCCCCACAGACAGAGAACGGCTTAGCTGGCCCAGGCTGGTTGCCGTTTCTGAGCATGGCGCCTTCCCCTTTGGGGCCAGTACCCGAGACACGGGGTGGTGCGGGGGCCCAGAGGGAGCCCTGACATCACGCAAAGATGAATACGGCTCCCGCCCTCCCTGCTGGGACCCACTCCACCTCCAAGCAGCGAGCTCGTCTTTTGTCTTTCTCCCACAGAAGAGGCGGCTGGTGGTTTCAAACTGCCGACCTGCGGTTGCAGCCCACGTGTAACCATTGCACCACCAGGGATCCTCGAGAGAGTCGTCCCTGGAGGAGGGCATCAGGCTTGGCAAAGTGGAGGGGCAGGGAGAGAGGCAGACCCTCGTGAGATGGACGGACGCCGGGGCTGCGCCAATGGCCTCCCATATAAGAACAATCGTGAGGATGTCGCAGGACCGGGTGGTGGGCCTGGGTCAATGGAGGAGTTATATTGTCCCCTGAGCCTCGGCTTTATCTTCTGTAAAACCCCAAACTCGCGGCCACTGGGCTGATTTGGATCCACAGTGACCTTAGAGGTCAGAGTTGGACCGGTCCGGTGGGTTCGAGGTAGGAAGTCTTTACAGAGTAGGAAGCCTCATCTTTCTCCTGAGGGTGGCCGATGGCTTCAAACTGTCCATCTTGCGGTTAGCAGCCCAGTGCGTAACCCATGACGCCACCAGGCTTTATCATCGGTGGAAGGGGACAATAATTCTGACCACCCAGGCTTGGCACGGACACCAAGGGGCTGCGGTCCTGGGGCCTGGTTCCGGTTTCTCACTCTTCCCCAGCCCTGTCGCACCTGGGGGGGGGGAGTGCAGGCCTGAGCGGGGCTGCAGCAGTCAGGCGATGCTTTGGTTCCCAATTCTGGTAAGCATGTTGTGGCACGGTGGGAGGAGAGTCGGGTTGCTAACTCAAGGTCGGCGGTTCAAGTCCTCCAGCAAGTCCACCAGATGGCACCCTTGACTAAGGGGACGTGAAAGACGAGGCTTCCTGCTCAGGAAAGAGCCACCGAAGGAGCAGCCAGTTCTCTGTCCTGTCCCCGGGCTGTGAGCCAGAGGAGACCCAGAGCGCAGTGGGTCTGGGGGGTTGGTGTTGGCCTTAACAAGGTTTTCACGGGCTCACGTTTTTTGCCTTTTCATTGGCCAAATCTTTGGATCACCATGTTGACACAGTGGCTCTCCAGGCTTCCAGTGGCTGGGGTGGGGCAGAGGGGTGGCTGCACAACTGGGCCCAGAGGGATGCCCACTCTTGCCCTCCTGGACTCCTGCTGGAGCTCCCTCCCCGCCCCACCATCACCCCATCACCCCAGCTGGCTGCCCCGGAACACCTGGGGGCGGCCCTCTGGGCCAGAAGCAGAGGAGCCAGAGGGACTGCCGGGAGGCTGAGTCACTGTTCTGACCCCTGCCCCCCATCACTCTGTGCCCAACAGGCAACTCTCTGCTCCTAACCAGACCCCCCTGCCCCCCTCCAGCCTGACCCAGACTCTGTACCCCACAGAGAGCGGTTCCCAGGTCAGGGGGCTGGTGGGGGCGGGTTTCTCATGCAAAGGCCTCCTCCTCCACCACGGCTTATCGGGTCTGCAAAAATGGTCCCGCGTTTTAGGGGGCGCTCCTAAAGGAGAGCCTACTGCTAGCACAGAGAGAGGGGGGCAGGGACCAGTGTGGGCGGGTGCTGGGATGATCCAGGCTGAAGCCGCCCTCCCAGGACTGGCCACTCTGCTAGCTCCAGTGTTCCCGAGGACAGCGATCAGGCCTGTGCAAACTCATGTGCTGACATCAGCTGCACAGTGTGTGTGTGTGTGTGGGGTGTTAACCCTACGTACTGGTCATGCTAGGGCCTGTCCCGCTGTGCCCAAGACCACCCCCTGCCCCAGAACTCCCTCATCCACTCTGCTTCCCCTTCCTACCCTACAGCTCCAATATTCCTGCCTGCAGCGCCTTCCTGCACATCAGCCTCTGAGCAGGGTGACACGGAGAAGGGGGTGCCAACCCGCCCTGGTTCCCCATCTTCCCCAACTGTGCAGGGTGCTCAGGCTGACACACACACACACACACACACACACACACGTGGCTGCATCTCTACACCCCCCACCCCTCTCCAGTCCAGGCAGGGGAGGCGGGCACACAGCATAAGGAAGGGCCTGGTGTCTGGGGCGAGAGGGGAGGGCACAGACTCTGTCCAGAGTGGCCTGGGAGACAGCGCCCATCCCCAGTTCCCAAGCCTGGACATCTGCAAAGCTGGGCTGAAAGGGGGCAGGGTCTGCCCGGGCTCTGCAGCCTGGCCTCCACCTTGGCACAGCCACCAGCTCCACAGCCTGGTACCCAGCCGACTGGGAGCCTTCAGGAAAGCTGGTGTCCTTTGGGTGAGGCCTGGGCAGGAGTGGCACGCACAGGCCCCCGGGGCGAGGCCTGGGCTTAGCCTTGTGGACAGTGTTCACCGCTGTCCATGCAGCCTCTGGATCCAGTGGCCTGGGTGGGGCAAGCACAGAGCCTAGGATGCCACCAGGCTGAACAGAGTCCTGGGCAGTACCTCAGAGGGAGGGCGGGAAGGCAGGATGGAGGGGAGCCTGCAAGCTTGTTGGGGGGAGGTTGGGGTGGAGGTCTGGGCCCAGCCAGCTCAGCAGGAAGCATCCTGAGCCGAGCTGCACTGGTCCAGGTCCTCAGCTCCACATACAGCTTGTCTACAAGGTTCTATCCGGCTACCCTTACCTTTCGAGAGAACATCAACTTTGGCACCTTTCGCCCAGCGGGAGGACAAGGGACAGTGCAGTTGAGAACACAGAGCTGACCACGCTGGCCCAGGGGCAGGGCCACCAATGGAGAGCCAGAGACCCCGGAGGGCCTGGCTGGGACCCCCTGGCCTTGGCGGGCCCAGGAAACGGATCTGAAGGGCCTCTCAGGTACGGACCCTGATGCTCCAGAGGGCGAGCCCAGGCAACAGCGTGGGCAGCGGCCAGAGCAGGACCCGCCCTGCAGCCGGGCAGACATGAGACCTCCATCCTTTACCCCTCTGTCTCCTCCCACCCCCAGTCTGTCCCAGCTCCCGGGGCCTGGCCCCCATCCTCACCCTCCCATCTTGGTCCTACTCTTTCCCTGACAAGCCTCGCACACAGGCTTTGTGGGGTGGATTGGGCAAGAATCCCCACCCTGCCCCCACTCCCCAGAGAACCAGGAAGCCCGCCCCCCTGCCTCCTGGTTGCCAACCCCTGACCCCCGGCCCCGGTGAGTGGCTGGGGGTGGGCCTACCTTGGCCTTGCTGATGGTGCAGTGGAGGGCGTTGTTCTCCTGGTCATAGAGCAGGCTGAAGTCCAGCGTGCCCAGGGCGGCTGCGGGCAGACAGGGGTACAGGTCACAGGCATGTCACACAGAAGCCTCAGCCTGGGGCGGGCGAGGTCCGGAAGGGTCTGCCGTGACCAAGTGAGCACCTACTGTGTGCCAGGTTCCTGTTCCCGCTCCCCACCCTCTCCGGTACTGTCTCCCATGGGCGTAGTGAGCTCAGATGGCCCCCCCACAGGCACGGGCTGGGCGCCTGATTCAAATTCAGCTGGTGGGCCCCAATCCTGGCCCCTGACCCCTGGCCCTGCTGGACCCTCAGCCGGCCCAGTGGCGTGTCCAAAGGTATTAGGCACTCAGCCGACGGTAGTTTATTACTCAGTTTCCCTTGCCTGTCAAATGTTAGGAGGAATTTAAGAGAAGGCAGAGGCGGCCGGCACTGGCCAGGTTGGCTGACAGGTCTGCTGTCCCACCTCCCAGTGAGCAGGCTCAACTGGGGTTCCCTGGCCTGTTGGGCTCCTTCGGGCCCTGTGGAGGCTTTGAGGAGCCCACTGGGTCCACACACTGCTGTGCCAATGCTTCTCACTGGCAGGGGGTGGTTCTCACGGGCCGGGGAGGGGGCAGCAGTGACTGGCGACAGCCTTTACCCTAGCTCAGGGCACTCACACCCAGCGGACTTGGCCTTCCATTTGCCTGTGACACTCACGGAGAAGGTACAGGTAGGGTTGGGAGCATAGCTCAGGGGTCATCTCCAGACAGTCAGATGTTGTCCTTAGGAGCTCCAGTCGGTCCTGGCCCCGGGCACCTGGGCTAGTCACCTGGCAGCGCACTCACTGAGCACTCATTCTTCCATTCACCCACCATCGTGTGCCAAACACACAGCAGACCAAGGTAAACGTGCCGTACCAGCCCCCAAACAGAGCTCACAGCCATCGAGCCCATGCCGACTCACAGCGACCTTACAGGACAGTGTAGAACTGCCCCGTGTGTTTCTGAGACAGTAAGCCCTATCTTTTCCCAAGGGAAGGGGGGTGGTCTTGAACCTTATGGCTCCAGGGCTCCTTAATCTGCTGCCCAAGACCTCTTTGAAGGGTTGAAAAACAAGGAGGTTGCTTTGAGGACTGAGATGCGCCTGAGCCAAGCCAGGGTCTTTTCAATCTCTTCCTACGCACACGAGTCGGACGCGGAATAAGGAAGATCGAAGAAGAGTCCATTCCTGTGAATTGTGGTTCTGGCAAAGAATCCTGGAAGTACCATGGACTGCCTGAGAGCTAACACACCTGTCTGGGAGGAGTACGGCCGCAGTGCTCCTGAGAAGGAAGGATGGTGAGACTTGGTCTCCCGTACTTTGGACATGCTGTCCGGAGACCAGTCCCTGGAGAAGGACATCGTGCTTGATAAAGTAGAGGGACAGCGAGGAAGAGCAAGGTCATCCACAAGACAGACTGACACGGGGCTGCACCAATGGGTGCAAACAGAGGA
>NW_022111358.1:2101677-2108013 GCF_000313985.2 Echinops telfairi
GGGTCGGGACTGAGTTGACAGTACCTAGTAACAAGAACAAGAACAGGAACACAAATATCACAGAAATGTCAAGGAAACCAGAAAGGAGAAGACCAGGGACAGATGAAAGGATTCATCACAAGAGCCTGCGGACCGAGGAGCCATGGGTCCCGGGGAGGGATGCCAGACCTCCATGCAACCCGGGTAACCATGACAGCTTCCTGGAGGAGGTGACGTTCGGCCTGAATGATGAAGGATGAGTGGGAGTTGGTCAGAGGCACAGTGGGGCTGGACGAGGGGGCATGACAACCACAGAGGACTGGCAGAGCGGGGTCTGGGGGTCTGAGAGGCTGGGGTGATGGCCAGGTTTGAAGGGCTCAGCCCATGAGGCGGGTCCGTGGTGGCGCAGAGGGGAGTGCTAACCCACCAGCAGCTCTAAGGGAGAAAGACAAGGCTGTCCACTTCCACGGAGATTTGCAGCCTCCAAGACCCCATACAGGATGGCTGGGCAGCAGAATTGACTGGAAACCAGTGTGGTTTGGGTGGGTTTCTTATGCCAGGGGCTCCCGACATGGAACCAGATCGAACTCTGGCCTTAGGCCCAGATCCCACCCTCCCATTCGCTTCTAGATTGACTGTCGGCCAGTGGCGGCCCTTGTAGCTGAGGCCCAGCTGGGCAGACGCAGTGACCGCCAACAGCGATCCACAGAGAACGTGTGCAGGAGTGGAGGCGTTGCATCAGAACGCGTACGGACAGTTGAGCGCAAAACTAGGTGAGAACCTAATTTACAATAAAAAAAAGTTAAAAGGAAAATGAAATCAGTTAAGAAAAGGAGGGAGGGGGAAAATGGGCAGCTGATATCACGGGCAGCGAATGTACAGATGTGCTTGACACAATGGATGGATGTATGGATTGTGTTAAGAACTGTACGAGCCCCCAATAAAATAATTTAAAAAAAAAAAGAAAAGGAAAAGTGTGCAGATCCCAGCCCCGTGAAGGTGCCCCCACTGGCGGCAGTACGGCGTGTGCAGGCCCGGGTATGGGAGGCTGCTCACACGCCCTAGGCCAAGTGCTGGGTGAGGCCCTGGCTGGCTGGGTGGCTCTGTCCCGAGGGATACTCTCTCCACCTCTACCCCCCAGGCTGGAATCGGGTGCTGTACTTCCTTGCTGTGAGACCTTGGACGGCGTACCTAGCCACTTCGTGCCTCAGTTTCCCCCTGCGTGGTACGTGCGGCTACACGCTCATCTGCCAACGGAAAGGTTGGCGGTTCCAGTCCACTGGAGGTGCCTTGGAGGAAAACTTGGGTGTTCTACTTCTGAAAGCTTCGTCATTGAAAGTCCTTTTTTTCCCGCCGGGGTCACCCCGAGTCAGCACAGGCGTGAGGAGACCTGGCTTTCACAGCATCGTCCTTCTCACGTAAGGCCCGCCTCAGGAGATTGCCCAGTGGGTCATTACAGAAGAGACAGGCTCGTCAGATGAATTTTCTAGACAACTGTACTCGGTCCTCTGAGATCCATCCGCAATGAAACTGTTCTAAACTAGATCACTCCCCCTCGGTGCCGTCATGGAGAGAAGGGACAAAACAATCATTTAAGCTCTTCTGAAGAACCTGAGTCATGTGCCCGTGGTTACCGCTCCGTAAGACAAGTCACAGCCCAGACACGGAGGAGTGGGTGCGGGACCAGCCCACCACTGGTCCCAGGCGGCCACTCTTCCTCCTCCTCCTTTGCTGTGCACCTGACCCTGTGTTAGCGGGCCGGCCTGCAGTGGCACAAGCAGCCCTCCCTCTCCAGAGGCAAGAGCGCGTGCTACCACAGGGTCCCAACTGAGAGTCCAGAGGCCTTGGACGGGGCATTCCTGTGAGCTTCCCAGATGCCCGGGTTCCCTCCTTTGCAGGTGTGACTGCTGTGAGGTCACTCCTCAAGACCAGGCCTGACTCAGCCAGCACAGCCGTGGGCCCATGCTCCATCATACGAGCCCTTGAAGCTGTGAGCTGAGTTCTTGGGTGTATCGGTTCCAGCTCATATGGACGCTGTGCACAACGCCATGACAACGGCCCAGTCCAGCGACATCCTCACCATCATCCTGTGACTGAGCCCATGGCGGCAGCCACGGGGTCCACCTCTCTCCCGGAGGGGCTTCCTCTTTCTTGCCGACTTTCTGCTTTGTCAAGCAGGATGTCCTGCTTTAGGGCCGGTCCCTCCTGATCACACGATCCTCACAGAACTCGGGACGGAGGGTTACCCTCCTGGCTTCTCAGGAGCATGCCGGCTGTTCTTCCTTCCAGACAGATCCGTGCGGAGGGCCCTGGTGTAGTCAGGATCTCTTGCCAACACCGTCACTCACAGGCATCGGTTCAGGGCCTGTATTCCTTACTCACGGTCCGGTTTTCACAAGCAACTGAGGCGGCGGCGGCAGACGCTGTGGCTTAGTCCTTTGTAAAACCTTCACAAGGTCTTTCACGCAAGATTTTCCCAAGGTGAGACATTGTATGCTTTCTCCACTGCTGCTCCCCAGGGGCTGTGGGGGTGGCATACACTCACAAAACACCCATGGCGGCACCGATTCTGCCCCGTGGTGAGGACTTTTGCTTTCTGGATGCTGAGGTGTGATCCAGAATGATCTTTATCAGTAAGTGCCTGAAGTCCCCCTCACTTTCTGCAAGCATATCGCGGGTTGAGAATGGCCTTCCTCAGTCCTGTCCCGGCGCCCTTCTGCGTCTGGCCCAGCTTCTGCCCCGTTTGCTCCGCACACCCATTGAAGAAGCGCGGTCAAAGGACACAGCCCTGACTCCCACCTTCCCCAATTGCACACCACACAGTATCCCCTTGTTCTTGCAAACGGCTGCCCCTCGGTGTAGGCCGGGCACAGGTTCCCCCTGAGTACAACGATGTGTTCTGGAATCGCCACCCTTCGCCAAAGTATCCGCAATCTACTGTGAGCCACGCAGTTGAATACCTTTGCAGTCAGCAAAACACAGGTAAACATCTTCTGGCAGTCTCTGCTTTCCGCCAAGATCTCTCCGACGTCCACAATGAGGTTCCTCGTTGCACATCTGCTGCTGAATGGTGCTCGTGTTTCTGGCTGTGCCAACGTTACCTGAGAGTAAACGGCTCTGCGGTTCAGCTCAGGCCTGCCGGCCGACACACATCATCCACACCCAGGAGATCCACCAGGAGCAGGTGCGCACACCAACGAGCTCTCCCACTGCCCACACACTGGGGGCCTGGCGGCAGGCCGGGGGATCAAAGTGCACCCTCCATGTTCTCTGCCCACACCCCCACCCCAGCGAAGGACAAGCCAGCAAGTCGGAGGAGCTGCCTGCTCCTCACGGGGAGACCCAGTTCCAGGGAGCAGGGCAGAGTCCCTTCACCAGCTCTGCAGAACCCCCTACTGCTCGGGTGCTGTGAGCCAAAAGGGCAGTGCAGCCCCCTTCCTGAGTGGTAACCACAGGCCGGGGCTTCGCAGAGACGTGGGGGTGGAATCCTTTCTTCGGGGCCCACTGGACTTTTGACAAGGAATGCTGTTGTTGTTGAGGTCAAATTGGCGTCAGGCCATGGCAAGCCCCGGGACCTCAGAGTGCAAGCTGGCCCAGCTTCAGCATGTGGGTGCTCAGGTCCTGTGATGTTCCGAAGGCTCCCATCTCCCAGCACTGATTCAGATCATCTTCAGTTGTGCCCCACAAACTTTTCACCGGCTGACGCTCAGAAGTAGATCACCAGGCCTTTCTTCCTAGTCTGTCTTAGGGTAGCTGCTCTGCTGAAACCTGTCCACCATGGGTGACCCTGCTGGCATTTGAGATACAGGTGTCCTAGCTCCCAGCATCATCGCCACACAAAAGTATGATAAACCGAGAGATGCCGCTAAGTTCATTCCTGCTCCACATCCCCACGGGCACCGGGGGTTACTGAGTTCTGGCGAGAACTAAAGTAGCAGGTTTAAGCCTGGTCATGGAGGTAATCCCAGAGGCCAATGAGGCAGGAGGGCAAGTCTCTGGGGCTTCTGGGAGAAGTTCCCCTACTTTTAAAGAGACACCGAGGTGAAACAGTCTCTTCTCAAACTTAGGACCTTACCACTGCATGTGACATCCACCCCTAACTGCAGCCCACTGTTGGCATGAGGAAGGCCTGCCTGGGAAAAGGAGATGGCCAAGCGGAAGGACCGCAGTCCCACTAGCCTGGAGGAGGCTGGTGAGCTGCTCAGTCAACCCGCCCTGGTGCTTCACAGCCTCAGCTGTCCTTAGGGTGGAAGCCACTTGGGGCTGGTTTTTGGGTACTTGCACCCTCCAGCATTCTCGTCCTCGCAGCTTTGAAGATGGAACGGAGTTTCCACAGGTGCAGACGGACCAGGGGGAGAACATCCGAGGCTGGGGAGCAAAGCAGAGCGGGTGTGTGGCGGGCACTCACCGTGGATTCACAGCTGAGGCAGAAGGCTCCGAGAGTGGCCGGGAGCAGAGCGCTGGCACAGCATGTCTAATTCCATTTCACTGCAATTTACCCCCGTCCTCACTCCTCTATTAGATCTGTTTGGGACTTGTGAGTTTCCTGCTTGTGTCTTGAGGAGACCTAATAGAGGCTGGCATTTGAGCGTGTGGGGAGAAGGCTAAGTAAATAAGTAGCAATGCTGCCCTCAGCCTCGGACAACAGAGCGACCGCCCTAATTTCTTTTTGTCAGAAGAGAGATAATCCAATAATTAGGGCAGCAAATAGCATAACCCTGGCTAAAGCCATAATGAACCATCTGGCTTGAATCATTTAGGCTGTTTTGAGGGATCTGGTTGTCAAGAGCTGAGAGGGAAGCATGGCTGGGGGGGGGTGAGGGAGGGGGAGCAGGTGGACTCCCACCTGAGGACCTCGTCCCCCACACAGGCCAGACTCAAGATTTCTGCATTCTCACATCTGGGCGGTTTGCTCAGTGGCTGATGGGCTCCAAGCCCGGGGTGGGGTGGGCCGGCCTTTGTAGAAGATCGAGGTGACATTGGCTCAGTCCCCCCCACCCCCAGTATTTCTCTGGGCCTTCTTTACAGTCTTTTTATGGTGTCCTGGTGACAAAGATGTGGCCAGGTCACGGTGGAAGCTGCCGAATGGGTACAGGGTAGCCTTGTGCTGCCGCCACTGCCAAGCCCAGCCTGCTCCCACTCACCCCTAGGACAAAGCTCCAGAAGAAACTGCTGAGCTGTGGGGCGGCAGCTGGCCGGAGGCTTGGCCTCTCTGGTCCCCTTCTTGCCTACCCAGATTTTCCCCCTCTTGGCTGTATGTCACCCTGAAGGCCCTCTGTGTTGCAGAGGGGATGGTTGGCTGAAGGCCTCCCCTGCCACCCCCCCACTCCCTTAGCCCTAACAGAAAAGATGCAAATGGGAACCAACTCTCAGCCTGTCTTTGGGGGATGGCTTTGCATTCAGGACAGCCGGTCAGCCAGAGGGGCAACACGGTGGTTCCTGCTAAGGCTGTCAGAGGCTGCAGCAATGAGGGGGTGCATTTTGCAGGGGGTGCGAGGAGCTCGGGGTAGGGAGGATCCAGGGCACAGCCCTGAGGGCAGTAAGCTCTCCCGACCCAATTTCTCAGACCTGGCAGGAAAGTCGAGGGGGAGGACTGCTCCGTCCTATGCCCCATGGGCAAGGCCTCCGGATGCCAGGTGGGGCCAAGGACTGTGGTCCAACAGGGAGAAAAAGTGTAGTGCAGGCAATTTTTCCTCGCAGGCCAGCTCTGCCAGCCCACCCCACCCCCACCCCTGGCCTCTCCTCCTGCTCCCACCGCACAAGTGGGTGGAGGAGCAGCTGGCGCCCCTCTGAGTGGCGCAGGTAAGGAAGTCTCCACGCCTGCAGTGTCCACAGGCACATTCTAGGGTCTGAAAACTCCCAGGCTGCAGCTCATGAGAGCGACCATGCCAGGCGCAGTGGGCGCGCCACGCAGGGGAGGTCTGGGCAGCCCTGGCGACCTTCCTCCCCTGGGAACCCCGCCTCACCAGGTCCACATCTCTGACAGGCCTAGCGATTGACGCTGGGTCTCCAAGTCTGAGAGAGCTGGGGCCACAGGAGGGCTGGGGGCCTTGCGCGCAGCAATCCCCGCCCCCTCCTCCCCGCACCCCACTCCGCCAAACCGATTCGGCACCAGGCCGAGACCGCTTCCCGCTGGGGTCTCCGCCAGGCGGGGGTCGGGAAGGGGCGGGCACCCCAAGAGACGGGAAGAGGCTGCAGGAGCGTCAGCCGGACCGGGCCTCAGCCCGGGGACCCTGGCACTTGTGGGCTCCCAGGGCTCCGGGCTCAAGCGGGGAGGAAGGGGTCCGGGCTGGGGGGCACCTTTTCGGCCTCGGGGAACGGGCGTAACAGGTGGGCGAGGTCCGCGTCCCGAGGGAG
>NW_022111358.1:2109378-2110478 GCF_000313985.2 Echinops telfairi
GGGCCGCCCGGGCGCCCGCCACTCACGCAGCTCCCAAGACGAGCGAGCGGGAGCGGAGCAGGGGCCCCCAGGACCCCGCACGTGCGCATTCCCGCGCGTGCCAGCACAGACTGCACTTCCGGACGCCCGCAGGTGTGCAAGGACCCTCCGACCGAGCTTACCCAAACATGTGTAAAGATATTTGGGGGCAGTGTCCACTGGAGATCATATACAGGACACAGATTTAGTTAATCACATGTGCGCACGCACACAGAGTTAGTGGAGGCTGCTGGGGGCACCGGCCCCAACACACACACACACACACACACACACACACACGAACACACGAGCACCGAGGTACTCAAGGATGGCCTGGGTACAGCTTCCCATGCCCCCAGACATGCCCAACAGGATGTGTCTGAGGTGCTCAAAGGTGGGTTTTCTGCCCCCTCCCCCCCATCTCCCAGCAGGACACAAGTCACACTTAGCAGGGCATGTCCACCCTCCACTCTGCAAGGACATGCCTGCTGACATCTGCTCACACATCCTCTCCTGTCACACAGGAACACAGCCTCCTCGACCTCGGGCCAGTCTCTCACTGGGTCAGTGTTGGGTTTGAAGGACCCAGCTAGTCCAGGGGCAAAGGGCTGGCTGGGGTCAGCTGGGTGCCGGCCAGCAGTGGGGGCAGAAGAGACCTCAGAGTCTGGTGAATCAGGCAGAGGTAGAGAGGCCAGGTGTGGTCTGTGCACCTGCTCAGGCCTCCCACAAGGCCAGATAACTAAACAAATCCCAGCCAGACAGCTCCACCCAGCTGTTGGCCATCTTTCGGGAAAGGACTGCTATGGTGGGAAAGAGGAGTGCATTTACAGGTGTGTCCCTGGAAAACCCAGGGCTTGGACGGAATCCATCCTGTGTATCGTCTGGCGCCCACTGACACGTCAGGAACACTTACCTTCTTGACCTCATTCCTTCCCCGAGTCTGAATGAGGGCCATCAAGCCTGTGTCCCACCCCCGCCCCCCAACCAAGGCGGGGAGCCCTGGGGAGAGGAGTGGAGAGCAGAGAGAGAGAGGAGGCCTAGCTCTCAACACTTCCATTGCATGATTCTGGACAGGTCATTTG
>NW_022111358.1:2111559-2121738 GCF_000313985.2 Echinops telfairi
TTCCAGAAGCATCTGCCAGGGACCTCCAGGCAGGGCGCCACTAAAGAAACTCGAGACATCGGTGGGGTTCATTCCCAGCAGGTATCCGAGTTCACGGCCACTCTGAGGTCTGAGTGTGTTCATCTGGGTGGGAGTCCAGCTCAGCTGGGGTGGGGCTCCCCGGAGGGAGACAATCGGTGATATTTGACAAGTGTTTGGTTTCAGACAGAGTGTGGGCCACGATTCAGACAGATTTGGAATCAAATGGAATCAAGTCCACCTCCTCTGTGTGATGTCTGACCTTGGGTGAGCGGCGTAACAGGTCTCAGTCTTCCCCGAGGTATGGGCAGAACATGAGCCACCCAGTGAGAGCTCAATGCAATGATAGTAGTACGTGCCTGGCACCAGGCCTGGCATGTCACCACCAGTGCCATCCAGATGATTGGCTGTGAGCTTGTGGAAGCAGCTCACCAGGCCTTTCTTTGGAGGTGCCTTGTGGGAGGGTTTAGACCCACCTTTTTGGCTAGCTGAGGACGTGACCACCCACACTACTCAAGGACAACGGCGGATCACAAGCCTGCAGGACATTGCAGTTCCGTTGTCCTGGCCTTCCTGGTGCAGACCATCCCCTGACTGTCTGTGCCTGCCTCAGTTTCTCCAGCGGTGAAATGCAGCTGGTCACCCCTCTCTGCCTGCTGTGAGGACCAGGTGAGCACACGGGTAAGGAAATGCATTGAGAAGTTAATAGACTTGCCAAGGGCCAGGGCAGCTGCCAGCATTTGTAGGATCTTAGCAGCTGGACGGGTCCAGACCCCATCAATCATGTTGTCTCCCTTCCTCTGCACGTGCTGGGCGGCTCTGCAGCTGGACTGGCTGGGGGCAAAGTCAAGTGGGTCGAGCCAGCCTTTGGTCACAGTGCTCAGGACCTCCATGGCCTCGCTGCTCTGGCACCTGCTCTCCCCCTTCCCGCCCCAGGAGGTTCATTCCCCAAGCAGAATTCAGCCTCCCCTCCACCCACTGACTCAGAATTTTGGATTCGGCATGAGAAAACTGGGCCTTAACCAGCACTGCTGGATCCAGTTCTTGCACAACGGAGGCTGAGAATTGCCGGGTTAGAAGGTGCTAATGGATTAACACAGCGATTCTCAACTTCTCCTCTGCTGCCTCCATGCTGTGTACAGGCACCACACACCCCCATGGATAACACCTCTCAGTATCCAGCCATTCTTACCCAGGGAGGTCTGGCAGGGTGTCGGAATTTCCAGAGTGGTTTAGCTAAGCCCCACTGTGGAGTCGGATGCACCCCATTTGGGCCATGGGGACCTTTCTCCAGGCCAAGAACCACCAGCTAAATAAAGCCTCCCCTCCCAGCGAGTGGCATGCATTTTAGAGGAAGAGACCTCTGGATGCACTAGGCTGGGTGTCCTTGGTTGGCATCCGTGGCCAGTGTCCACGTGTCCTCGGAAGAAGAGGCCCTCCCTGACCCGAGTTTCATGTGGTGGCCCTGTTACCACCCTTCTCTGATCCTGGACGCGCTCTCAGTGTGCTGCGCTGATGGAAGCTTCTCTGTATAAGCCGGCATTTTTAAGGAGGAGGCGGCAGCGCTGTTTGGAGCACAGTTGCTGGTTAACAGAAAGAGGCCTATCTGTCCAATCCTCTATTCATGAGTCCACACTTTGGCAAATCTTTATTGAGTGCGTACCCTGTGACAGCCCCGTGCTGGGTTCTGCAGGGGCTTGTGGTGAGTGAAGCCCCAGCTGTCTTCAGGTTCCAGATCAGGGAGGGGCACCCAGGAAGAGATGTTAGGCACTGTCCACTCGGGCGGTCTCCCGCCTCCTTCGTGCGCACAGAGGCCTTGGGGCGGAAAGTTGGGTGGACCACTGACGTAAGCAAGCCAAATTAAGTGTTTGAAATGGAGCTGGTGGCTGCTGAGAGGACAACTTGATGTATTAAGCGATATTAAAAATGCAGCTCTTTCTGATAATTTATTATGCACATTCTCATAAACACATTCCATTTGTCACAGTACATTTACTAGTGGCAGACCCACCCATGGGGAAAGTTAACACTTACCTAAATGATGTGATTCTGCAGAAGTCGAGTGTGCTGCGGCAGCAGAGATAGGGATGGGATGGGCTCAGGGCCTGGGCGAGATGTCCTTTGTCCCTCCTGGATCACAGGACTGAGAGCCCACTCCTCTTGCTTTCCGGAGGGGGGGAGGGAGAGATGCCCCGAGAGATGGAGAACCAGCAACCCCTATTTAAAAAAAAATCATTTTATTGGGAGCTCGTACAACTCTTAGCACAATCTATACATACATCCACTGTATGTCAAGCACATTTGTACATTTGTTGCCCTCATCATTCTCAAAACATTTGCTTTCTACTTGAGCCCTTGGTATCAGGGCTTCATTTTACCCCCCTTCTCTCCCCACCCCCTCCCTCATGAACCCTTGATGACTTATAAATTATTATTATTTTGTCATATCTTACACTGTCCGACGTCTCTCTTCACCCACTTTTCTCTTGTCCATCCCCCAGGGAGGAGGTTATATGTAGATCCTTATAATCGGTTCCCCCTTTCCACCCCACCTTCGCTCCACCCTCCTGGTATCACCACTTTCACCACTGGTTCTGAAGGGATCATCTGTCCTGGATTCCCTGTGTTTCCAGTTCCTATCTGTACCAGTGTACATCCTCTGGTCTAGCCAGATTTGTAAGGTAGAATTGGGATCATGATAGTGGGGGCAGGGGAAGCATTTAAGAACCAGAGGAAAGTTGTATGTTTCATCGTAGCTACACTGCACCCTGACTGGCTCATCTCCTCCCCGCGACCCTTCTGTTAGGGGATGTCCAGCTGCCTACAGATGGGCTTTGGGACCCCAATTTGCACTCCCCCTCTTTCACAATGATATGATTTTTGTTCTGATGATGCCTGATCCCTTCGACACCTCGTGATCACACAGGCTGATGTGCTTCTTCCATGTGGGCTTTGTTGCTTCTGAGCTAGATGGCCGCTTGTTTACCTTCAAGCCTTTCAGACCCCAGACACTATATCTTTTGATAGCCAGGCACCATCAGCTTTCTTCACCAACACCCCTATTTTTTTTATGGTAAAATATGCATAACAAAACTTACCACTTAAACCACTCAAAAAGTTTTATTGTGAGTTAGAAGGTTTACAGAGTAGATGGCTACTGTCACATTGAGCAGTTCTTACACCTTATCCCCTGCACATTTTAACCACTTTGAGTGGACAGTCCAGTGGCTTTAACCATGTTCACGAGGTTGTTTAACCATCATGGACATCTTTTCAGTTCTCTTTTTGAATCACCCTGCACTGAAACTCTATGCTCAGTAAACAAAAACTCCCTTGGAGTCCCTGCCCCCAGTTCCCAGCAGCCTCTGTTCTGCTTCCTGTCTCTGTATTTGCCTCTTCTAGACAACAGGTAGAAGCGCTGCCCTGGCTGCGATCCACGAGCTTGGCAGTTGGACACTACCAGCCGCTCTGCGGGAGGAAACCAGAACTTTCTACTCCTGTTAAGAGAGACAGTGTTAAGAGAGACTGGATGGTGCTCAGTTTGGTTGGGGGTTGAGATAGCACATGTAAGTGAAACCAGGTTATCTCCACTGTGGTCTGGCTCGGTTCACTTAGCATACGGTGTTCTAGGTTCATGTTGTAGAATGCATCCAAACCCTTTTCCTTCAAACCAATAAACAAACGAACAAAATGTTTCCTTGTGAAGTGGGTGAAGGTTTGCAGAACAGATCAAGGTTCCTCTCAGCAATCCGTGCACATTTTGTTTCCTGTCGTTCACTGGAATCGCCCCGTTGTCACATCCCCTATCCCACTTGCTCCCTGTTTCATGCTTCCAGCCCTCTCCCTGTTACTTCAGTGCTTTGTATGGCGACAAAATATTCCAGTGCGTAAAGTTTGTGGTGTCCTCGTGTTAAGTTACAACCCATAAAGGCTATGCACAACAGAAGGAAGCCCTGCCCTGCCGCAGGCCATCCTCACAATCCCTCCTGGGCTTGAGCCGGTTGTTGTAGCCCCAGTTTCCATCCATCTCCCTGGAACCCTCTCCTTCCATGCAACACCCCCCCCCTCCTTACCAAGCAGGATGTCATTCTTCCGGGACTGGTCTGTCGTCCAAAGTATGTAAGACGAAGTCTTTCAAAAATGAGCTCCGGAAGCAAATGTTTTGAGAACGACGATGGCAACAAATGTACAAATGTGCTCGACACCGTGGATGTGTGTATGGATTGGGGGTAAGGGTTTTACGAGCCCCACTAAGGCCTCAAGTAGGAAGACAATGTTCTGAAAATGATGATGGCAACATCTGTACAGATGTGCTTGACACAATGGATGTATGGATGGATTGTGATAAGAGTTGTAAGCGCTCCCAATAAAATGATTTAAAAAAATTTTTTCTAAGCAGTTTTATTAGCCAATCATAATTTTACTATTAGCATTTTTATAAATTGCAATCATAATTTAAATGTGATACTTTTTCGTTCCGGCTCTAATGTAGTCCAAAATAAAATGTTATGATATATTTAGCAAGTGTATTTAAGATTTATTAAATATGACCAAATATAAATGACTCTTAAAAAAAAAAGACCCACAATTGATCTATGTATTGTGATGAATTGTATGAGCCCCAATAAATTGATTAAAAAAATTATACATTTGAAATCTCCCAAATAGGATTTTACGATCTAAAATATTAAAAGGAAATTATGATGATACAGTGAACTAATGTGAGTTAAAACTGTAATATGTGCAGAAGAATAAAGATAAATGTGAATATGTAACTGAAAAAAAACCAAAAAAAGACCAAGTCTTCCATCCTTGATTCTAAGGAGCACTCTGGCCACACTTCTTCCAAGACAGGTCTGTTTGTCCTTCGGCAGTCCGTGATGCTTTCAACATTCCTCTCCAGCACCACCGTTCAAGTGCATCCATTCTTTGGTCTTCCTTGTTCCATGTCCAACTTCACATGCATGTGAGGTCATGGAAAATACCATGACTTGGGTGAGGCGCACCTTCGTGCTCAAAGTTAGATGCTTATTTTCAATACTCTCGAGCAGCAGGGTTACCTAACGCAACATCTTGTGCTATCTTGACGGCTGCTTCCATGACCATTGGCTGTAGATCCACTGTCTACGTGTGCCGCACTTGGTTTCTCCATCTGTGTTCGTCTGGGTGGACTCGAGAAACACACATGTGTATAAAAGAGCGCTTCATATCAAAGCGTACTTGTATATTAAGAGAACATCCCGGCCCTGTCCATATCAAATCCATAAGTCGGATAAATGCCCATAGGTCCGATACTAGTCCATAAATTCCTCGACTCACGCAGCACGTGCACTGATGCCCAGTGCAGGAAGAGCACAGGCCTGTCAGGGGTGGACAGCCTGGGCACTGGGCGGATCCCACCTGTTGGCTGTGGTGAATAGTGTCGTAAGTCTCTGAGGTCCTGCTTTCAATTCTTTCGGGTACATACCTACACATGTATATATAGTTCTAAAACATGCAAAATATTCCATGTATCATACCGTACACATCCCTATTAAACTCAAGTTTTCACTACCATTGGGAGATTGATTCTTGTTGGGACGGATCATTGTTATTTATTTTTCTTACTATAGAATAGGCCATTCAGTGCCTCCACCACATTAATTTTTCCCTTTCTTCCACCAATAGCCATTGAAGGTGATTCCATGCTCTGCTGCTATACACCCGCTGCAATGAATGCTCTTATCTGCCTTGTGGGCCACGTGTGGCAGAGCTTTTTAATTTAACGATAAATCTCAGAGATGCAAAGGTCTTTAGTGCAGTAGGCTCACACTTCCTGGATGAGAGACGCGCCGGGGTGAAGTCCATATGAATCTCTAGCTTGACCAGGGCGCTCTCCTAAGTGGTTCTATCCCCACGTCAACCAGCCGTGTCGGAAAGAGACCCGGTTCCTCCCATCTGCCTCCGCACGGGGACTGCCGCAGTCCAACAGCTCTGCGAGTCTGATAGGTGTAAAAGGGTGTCTCGTGGCACTTAATGCGTTCTTCGGGCCAATTAAGGGTTGTTTCATGTCTGCTGGTAAAGGTGTCATTGAGAGACGCTGTGAGATGCCGTTGAATCGGCTCCGACCCATAGCCACCCTGTGCACAACAGAACGACACACTGCCCGGCCCTGCGCCCGGTCACCGTGCCCCTGTGCCTGATCCCAACAGGCAAATGCAGTGAATGAAAAACCGAAGAGCTTCTATCAATAAGGTGCTGGCTAAGTACATTGTGCTTCATCTGTACCCTACGGTAGTATGCAGCCCTCAAAAGGAACGAGCAGGCGTGTGCACTCTGCTGTGGTAGATATATGGATAGCCTACTGCACGAAAGACCTTTTCGTCTCTGAGATTTATTGTTAAATTAAAAAAGCACGAGGCCCGAAATTCCATTTTCCTTTTGTGTCTACATTCTCGCTCACTGCCACGGAGTCGATTCTGACTCATTGCGGTCTTCTAAGGCAGGGTAGAACTGCCCCTGTGGGTTTCAGAGAGGTAACTTTTTTTTTTTAAACAGGGGAGAGGGCGAACGCAGTCCCCCACGACCACACATTATGCAGTTGAGTTTCCACATTAGGGGAAATCGCAGGGGTCAGCACATCCGGAGTGCAATAGATAAGCCTCGCCCTGGGAAAACCACCTTTGTGATCATGGTATCTCCCCTGCCAGGTAAGTATAGAGACTGTAACTCTTTTTTTTCTTAATCCAAAATGGGTTTATTAGAATGGCTTCCCACACATCTTGATCCAGAGTCTTTTCGTGCTGCTTCCGCCTGAAGGAGCATCCTTCTGTGAGCCTTGCTTTCCCTCCTGGAGGCTGACGGAGGACAGGAGAGCAGCCAACACACAAAACGACTGTTTGTGCCTGGCTGAAGGCCGTGGTGATTTTATAGCCGCCTGGGCTTTGGACATCCGTGAAGCCTGGTAAGAATAGTTTATCTGAGAGGAGAACTGGGAGGCTGTAGAAGTGTCCTGCTCCATGCATTGTTTTTAACCACCTAAGGTATATTTACCAATTTAAAAATAAGCCCACCATGCAAAAATATTTTCTTAAACTATTAAAAATTATCATGGTGCAAATATTTCTGCTCTGTGAACGTCCAGCCTTGGAGGCAAGGCATGCTCCTGGATGGCTCCCTGGTGGGCTGGGCTGGACTAGGGGTCCCTAGCCTGCGCTGACCTGGCAGGATTCTCCAGGGGAGGGGAACTGGGACCTGAGTCCTCCCCAAGGTGGAGATGCCTGCTCCTGAGTGGGGCTTCAGACGGCCTCTGTCAGTCTCTTGAAGCCATGGTTGGCTGAGGGCTGGTTGCCTTTTGTCCCCATCATGTTGGTGGCCTGTGTGCCCCAGGCATCGCTGCACTCTGCTTTTCTGTCCCGGCTGCCGCCCTCTCCCTCTGTGCCTATCTGTCGGGAGATCCTGCTTCTCTCTTAACAGGGCAGGGAAGTGAAAGTTTCGTTTTTGTGGGCCTTGGTTTAGGTTTTTTGAGCCAAGAACAGCTCAAGAGATTTCCCCCTCCAACCCCGAGGAGGTAAGAGTTGGTTACATGTCTTGGGCAAAGGATACACAATATCGTGTGAGACTTTTTGTCTGGTCCTAGGCTGCAGCGTGCTCTGTCTGTGCGATGCATCTCGCAGGAATGGGTCACAGCCTACCCTGGCCAGGAAGGACTTGGTCAGTTTGTGTCCTCTCCAGCCTCTGCGGGGAGGGGCTCTGTCGCCCTCACAACTGCTCTGATGTTGGAGCCCCCCTTGAAGCCGCTGTGTCGATCCATCTTGCTCGCTGCCCTTCCACTTCACCAGGCGTGACGTCCTGCTCCAGGGACGGGTCTCCTGACAACACGGCCAAAGTACTTGAGGCGAAGTCTTGCCATCCTTGCCTCTTAGGAGCCTTCTGGCTGTACTTCTTCCCAAACAGACCGGCCTGTTCTTTTGGCACGTTCCTTATTCTTCGCCAGCACCCTGACGCAAGGGCATCCATTCTCCTGCCTTTTTAATTCAATGTCCAACTTTCACACGCAGAGGAGGCTACTGAGAATGCCGTCACGTGGGTCAGACTCACCTTAGTCCTCAAAGCAACAGTCTTTGGTCTTCAACACTTCAACCAGGCCTTGTGCAGCCGCCTTACCCAAGGCACTGTCAGGGCATCTCGTGACGGCTGCTTTCGTGAGCACTGATTGTGGATCCAAGTGAGACGGCATCTTGGACACTTTCCATCTTCTTACCTGTTTGCTGTGAGGTGACCTACGGGTCCCGTTGTCAGGATGCTGGTTTTCTTTACTTTGAGTTCTCATCCATGCTGACGGCTGCGGTCCTTGACCTGCAAGAGCTCCAAGTCCTCACTCGCAGGAGCGGGGTTGTGGATCGCAGGTTGTTAAACAAGCCTTCCTCCAACCCCGACGCAGCAGTCTACTTCAGAGAGCCCAGCTTCTCGGCTAGTTGGGGCCGCAGACAGCTTGACTGTATGGTGCGCGGATGAAACCCGGTCACACCCTTTTCCTGATAATCGCTTCTTGATCCACGCGCAGGTTCTGAAGGGGTGTTCTGGCACCCCCTTTCTTCTTAAAGCTATCCGTAGCCTTAAAACTTAACTCTAGAGTCAATAAAATACAAGTCAACAGCTTTCTGGTCTTCTCTGCTTTCAGCCAAGATCCATCAGACCACGGCAATGATGCCCCTTGTTCCATGTCCTCCTCTAAATCTGGCCCGAGCCCCTGGAGGCTCCCTATCAATGTGCTGCTGCAAGCTTTGTTGGATGATCTTGAGCAAAATTTTACTCACATGTGATATTAATGACATCGTTCTGTAATTTGAGCTTTTGGTTGGGTCACCTTTCTTTGGAATGGGCACAGATATGGATCTCTTCCAGTCAGTTGACCAATTAGCTGCCTTCCAAATTTCCCGGCATAGAGGAGTAAATGTTCCCAGTGCTTCATGAGCTTGTTGAAACATTTTGATGGGTAGTCCATCAATTCCCGGAGCCTTGTGTTTGGCTAATGCTTTCAGGGCAGCGTGAACTTCTTCCTTCAGCACCACTGGCCCTTGCTCACCTGCTGCCTCCTGAAGTGGTGGGATGTCGACCAGTTCTTTCGGGTACAGTGACTCTGTGTATTCCTTCCATTTTTTCCCCAATGCTTCTTGCATCATTGAATATTTTGCTCATAGAATCTTTCACTATTGCAACTTGAATTTTTTCTTGAGTTCTTTCAGTTTAAAATGTGCTAAGCACACGCTTCCTTTGATTTTCTAACTCTAGGCCTTTGCGCATTTCATGGTCATATTTTACTGTGTCTTCTCTGTCCTTAGAAAGTTTCTGATCAGCTCTCTGCCTTCATCATTTCTTCCAAGTGCCTTAGCTTCTCTATGACTGAGAGCAAGTTTCAGAGTCTCTTCTGACACCCACACCGATCTTTTCTTTCTTTCCTACCTTTTAAATCCCCTTTTGCTTTCTTCATGAGTGATGTTCTTGATGTCCTCCCACAGCTCATCGGGTCTGCTGTCTTTAGTGCCAGGGTATCAGATCTGTTCCTGAGATGTCCTCAAGGTCAAGTGCTATAGACTCAAGGTTGTATTTTGGCTCTCCTGGACTTGTTCTAATTTTCTTCAACTTCAGCCTGAACTTGCGTATGAGCAATTGATGGCCTGTTCCACACTCAGCCCCTGGCCTGGTTTTAGCTGCTGATGTGGAGCTTCTCCGTGGTCTCTTCTCCCAGATGCAGTCAGTTTGATTTCTGTGTATTCCCCGTGGAGCTATGCAGGTGTAACTGAGTTCTGTGTTGTTGAAAAGATGGTATTTGCGATGAACAAGTCACTTGGGCTTCAAAATTCTGTCCTCTGATCCCAAACTTTGTTCCTATCATCAGGGCCATGTTTTCCAACAGCCGTCCCTTCCTTTCTGCTTCCAGCATTTGCCTTCCAGTCACCAACCGTCATCAGTGCATTTCTTCATGTGTTTGAAATGAACTTGTACATCACGCAAGACTCCGAATCCATTTCAGTTTTACTTTTCCTTCCTGTTTTAGCCACGCAGACCTGCACTTTGGTCCAAGGTGTCAGGGATTTTTATTTATTTATTTTTTAAGGCTGTTGAGCCTTAAAACTCCTGCTGGTTTGTTTAATTTTTTAAATCATTTTATTGGGGCTC
>NW_022111358.1:2123105-2130817 GCF_000313985.2 Echinops telfairi
AAAAAGAAAAACCTGTAAATAGTTCAAGGTCTGTTGACCTTTAGGAGTATTGACCTTTGTTGACCTTTAGGAATATTGTCCTCAGGGCTTGGTGGGCCAGGATGTGCTCCACTCTCTCTCCCTCCCTCTTTGTTTGCTCCTGTGTGCTCTGATCAGACATGTCCCTCTCCTTGAGCTTCAGTGCTGTCTGTCCTCTGAAGTGAGTTCTACAGGGAGGTGGGACTGTCCACGTAGTTGGGATTGGGGCTGTCCCCTCAGAGAAAGGTCCCTTTTGATAACGAATACCACATCGTTCCTTTTGATTGTTTTGTTACCAGTAGAGTAAATCATAGGATTCCCTCTTTCGAAATGGCCAATCCCAGCCCGTTTCAGCTCACTAAGGCCCACAATACTGATGTTTATGCGTTCCATTTCATTTTGGGTCACTTCCAATTTCCTAGATTCATACTTTGTACATTCCAAGGGCCGATGAGTTGCGGCTGCTTCTTCTCACTTTGAGTCAAGCCCCCCAGGCTTGAGGCCATCCAGGTCATTACGGTCACCTCTGCTTTGAGGAGGCAGCTCTCCCGCTGCTGCCATGTACGTCTGTGGAGGGCCTTCTGACCTACAGGGCTCATCCTCTGGCGCCGTCTCCAGCTGTGTTCTGCTTCTTTGCATGAGGGTTTCGGTGTCTGACGAGGCTCCCATTCGGCCCGTAAGATTTTCAGTGGCTTCTTCCTTATAAGAGGACATCCTAGCCCTTCCTTCTGATCTGTTCATTCAGCTCTGCTGAAACCCACTCACGTAGGGTGACTGTGCTGCCAGCCTCCCCGCCATACACAAGCCACCGCAGTGTGACAGCCGACAAGCAAGCGGTGGGTTCACACTCGGGCTTCCAAGCGTCCACGGGCAAATAGAGGTAAACAATCCTGGGGTTTCCCACGAACATTTTGAAGCCCCTTCCTCTATGCTGCCAAACCCCACTGAGGTTTATTTCACTCGGAAAGAACCGGGAGAAGCAGTTGGAGGAGGAAGGCTGGGAAAAGCAGCTGTCACATGGGCCCAGCGCTGCAACTCCTGGGGCTGTGAGCGGCCTGGAAGGGGCCCTGTGGCAGAGTTGGCGGTGGCAGTTGGCAGGGCCAAGAAGAGCCTATCCTGCGGTGGCTGCGGGGAGACTGTCCTGAGGGGGCCCAGAGGAGCCCTTCTCTGACAAGAGGACCTGGGAGAGCTGTCCTGCACACAGATGGGGGAGACCTTGCCTGCGTGCTCCCCGACGTGACCCCAAGTTGTCGCCCGCTGATCCTGATCCCGAATTGTGTGCTGCTCCTTCCTTAACAAACAAGGAACATGGTTAAGTAACTGAACGTGGTCTCTGAGCGCTCCAGGGCCGCAGCAGTGGATTAGCAGAGGAGATGTAGGGAAGGCTGGCCCAGCATCAGAATTGGGAAGAGGTCTGAAGGTACGTCTGAGCCCCACTTCACGGGGACTCAGCTTTGGGATGGATCTGAAGTCACCCCCTGCCCTTGAAGTCCCGCAGGATCCGACACGATTGTGTGCCCCAGACCTGCTCCCGCCCCCAAGCCCCTCAGAGAGGTGCTGGCCACGTGGAGCACCCCAGTGATCCCAGCCCGTCTTGCCCACACTCCCGCTGCGGGGTCAATCCCATGGCAGCCCTTCAGCTATGCACGGCCTTGTCTCTGTCTCCCACAGCCAGACCTTGGGCTGTGCCAGGCCCTGCAACCGCTCTGCTTCCTAAACAACCCTCTCAGCGCACTCTGAGTGGGAGGTCAGTGTGGGCTGAGCAGCGATTTCCGCTGACTGCTGCGAGGTCAGGGCCCCCCACTCATCCATCCATTCCTACCGGCAGCACCGGGCTCTGGGAACCGCCCTTCCCAGGTCAGGCTAAACTCCTCACCCAGGAGCCCGGTGCCCAGTGTTCCTGCTGCCATGCCTCTGCCCAGGCTGTTTGCCCGCCCTCACCACACCCTAACCACCTGGCACACTCCCATGCCGCCTTCCACACCCTCCTCAGGTGCTACTTCCTCCAGGAAGCTAGGGCAGGCACCCCCATCCGCACCATCACTGTGGGACTCACGGGTCAAAGACCCTGTGCCCTGGACACCCAAACCCCCACCCCTCTGGGAGATTCCCAGGACCCACCCCAGGGAACCCAGGCTCTGAGCCCCGGAATCAACGATGTCTCCGAGTTCCGAAGCTGGCCTCGTCCAACACAGCAAATCCCAGGGAACATGGGAATTAAGGCGCAGAAGCAGGGTCTGCCTGGCTCCGTTCCTTACTAACATAGAGGCAGAGCCAGGGCTCTGACCTGCTCGGTCTTACTGTCCCCTGTCCCCTGTCCAGGGGTCAACGAGGGTGTAGCTGCCCTCCCCTGACAGCCTCGATTCTTTGGGTCCTGGCTCTGGCCCAGCACCCCCAACCTGCCCAGGTGAGGCCAGCAGGGGCAGGTCTTGGGGCTGCCCCTGTGACTCTGCCTGGGTTCTGGGGCCCTTGGTCGAGGCTCACCCCTGACCCCGTCTCACAGGGTCTTGGCAGAGGGTACTGCCCGCTGAGGAGAACTTTCCTACATTTGCTTCCTCCCACCGTCCCCTCTCACGCCTGCCTTACGACTAAACCAGCCTCAGGGCCTTTGCACCGGCCAGCTCCTCCTCCTCTACCGTCCTGGCGCCAAACCGGCTCACTGCTCAGGTGTGAGCTCCTGACCATGGCATCCCACACAGCCGGGTCCATTTCCTGTTGATTTCCATGGTCTCCCGGAGGGGCCTGGCGCCCTTTGGAAGGGTTGAAGGGAGAGATCTGGACAGGGAGGTCACAGAGGGACAGGCAAGGTGGCTGTGTGGAAAGGGGGAGCCGCGGCCAGCCGGGGCCAGGCCAGCTTGGCCCAGTCCAGCCCCTCCTTGCCTCCCGGTCTGCGAGTGCTCCCACTCCAGGCGGGCACAGGGTGGCCTTGGAGACAGAAGCATTTACAGGGAGGGAGTGCGGAGGGGCATCTGTCAGCCGGAGAGACGTGGAGAGCCTGGTAAATCAGGGAGGCTGTCTGCATGGCTCCTCTGGGGCCTTCAGGGGGGTCTGGGCTGGGAGGCTGAGCTTCAGCCCAGCTGCTCCCACAGGGCCTGGGGAATCGCCAAGGCCCCCCCCTCCCCCCGCCCCGGCCAGTTCAGGAGGGAGGGGCCTCCTTCCTTTAGAGCCTTGCTCCACCTGCACAGGAGCTCTGGGGCCGTGGTGGCTGCACACTGGGCTTCCAGCCGTGAGGTCAGCAGATGGAAGCCGCCAGCCGCTTCTTGGGAGACAGCTGCCGTTTCCTGCTCCCGGGAAGTGACCCACGGGGGCAGTTCCACTCCCACAGAGTCAGTGTGGACTCGATGGCGGGGGTTTTGATGTCGCACAGGGCAGGCCTTGACTTGGTTTTACTTACTTGGAACAAGCATTTGGCTCTTCCAAAGGTGAGAGCCGAACGTCACAAACTCGACACTGTGCCACCAACAGGGCCGCTTTCATCTTGTTGAGCCTCCCCCCCCACTGCCCCCCGCCATCCTAAACTGCAAAGACACTGTGAAGCCTAAGCTGGAAAATTGCAAGACCCAGTGAAGAGTGATCAAGCCAGTGACACTATCACCGTCACCCGTTATCGTCCCCAAGCCCCCAGGTGTGTCCCTCTGGGTCACATGCCCCTCCCTGCTGCCCACCCGCCTAAGACAAGCGCGTCCTAACTGGCTTGATTTTTTTTAAAGATAAATAAACCATTAGAGACGATTAACCACCATCCCAGGGAACAGGCACAGGTAGGAAACTGCTCTCGGTGACCAGGCTGTGTTCGGACATTCGGCCCCTCCGGGCGGGCATCCTGGGGTGCAGTTTGGAGCTCTGCGCTTTTGTGTTTGAGCATTGCATCCTTCGGGACTGCATGCGTTATTGCGCAACTTGCCTTTTCCATCATCTCTAAATGCTATTTATTTTTTATAAAAAGAGCAGCTTTATTGAGGTATAATTTAAACCATAAAATCCTTCCATTGCAAGGGAACAGTTTAATGATTTTTAGAAAATGTACAAAGTTGTGCAGCCACCGCACAAGGCAATTTTAGGACAGCCCCCGCCTTCCTCAACAGTCTAACTGCTTGTTTGTTTTCTTCTCCGAATGCTAGCTGATTCACATGGTAATTGCTGCCTTTATAAAGTCCCCTGAGGGGCCAACAGCTCTGAACCAATGGTTGGTGATGTTGGGGGCTCCAATACACCTAGGGGACAGCCCGGAGGTCTACATCTGGACACCCCTCGGGCATTCAGTTCCACTCTGAGACACACGGGGGCGCCACAAGTTGAATTCAACTCACTGAGTTGCGTAAAAATAACATTTAAAATGACGACCACTCCTACTGTGTGCCAAGAAACTGCATGTTGTCAACTAATGTGATCCTCACAATGACTCCCTACCTTCACTGCCACCAAGCTGACGGATGTCTGATTCACAGAGACCCTACTACAGAGAATTTCTGAGGCTGTGTAGTTTCAGGAATCAAAACTGACCCCCTAGTGACCCCCTGTGGGTTTCTGAGACTGTAACTATTTATGGAAAGCCCAATTTTTCTCCGGCAGAGCTGCTAGTGGTTTTGAACTGCTGACCATGTGGATCACAGCCCAACACATAACCAGCACATCTCCAGGGTAGCCTCATTCTTCTCCCTGGGGCGGCTGGTGTGTTTGAACCATTGATCTTGCAGTACGTCCAAGGCTTACCTGATAGCACCACCAGGTGGGTGGATAAGTGTGGTAGGAGGCAAGGGGATTCTTGGTGGCCAAGAGGCCTCTTGGTGGCCCTTCTACCAGGGTTCAGACTCTGGGGAATGCACCTTTGGGCTGGGGCACAGCCTGGCACCAGGAGGGTCTTCTCTCAAGGGCAGAGCTGCCAGCGGGAGGGCTATGTCTTGATGCCCCTCGGGCCCTGCTTCTGCCTACGCGCCCTCTGAGTGCCTTGCTAAGTGACATTCTGGCATCCAGAAACGAGCTGGGTGTGATCTCTGGGGACTTCACCACCCTGTGGAGCTGCTTGGCTGTGTTGTCAGGAGCTGAATCCACTGAGTCTCTTCTCACTGGCCAGGATGCTTCCTGTCCCCAGAGCCCCCCTGTCCCTGGACGGCAGCTCTGCTGACCCGGAGGGGCTGCAAGAGCTTCACTGAAAACATGGAGTGAGCATGCCGGGCCAGACACCTCCTCTCACGTCAAGGTGGGCGTGGTGACCAGAGCCATTTGATGGATGGGGAAGCTGAGACCCAACAGCCGACAAGAGATGGGCTCAGGGTTCATGACCAGGCTGTGTGCCAATACCACCTGGGCTCTTAATTGAGGCATCAGGGATACCCAGCCCCAAACCTGCAAACCCAAGCCTTAGTCTTGTCCCAACAAACCCAAAACCAAATCCAGAGCCTCCGAGTTGGTGCAGAATCCCGGCAGAACTGGGTTTACAGGCTGACCCTTTCTGGAAGCAGGTTGACTGAGCTTTCTTCTGAGGCACCTCTGGGTGGGTTCAAACAGCCAGCCTTTAGTCGCCACGTGCCACCCAGGTACTCCTAGGTCTGGTCCAGCGGCTTCTCGAAGTTGGTCAGCTCATGAGTTCACGATGAAGTTGTTTTTGGTTTTGAACTTTTTAACAAATGAAAACTCCCTTCCTTTAAAAAGGCTGGAGGTCTCTGAGACTCACCTCAGCCTTTTCTGCTGGACCCAGTGACATCGCTGTATTTGCCAAACCAGTCTAGTGGAGGAAATCCTCGGCAGGATGTTGGAAATCTGTAGGCTGCCAGCTCAGACTGTAGATCAACTTTGCCACAAAATAGAGACAAACTCCTTCTCCCCCCTATGCTCTTTTCCAACCGTCCTACTTCAGGGCGGCCCCCACCCTGGGAACGCAGCCAGTGCCCGGGCAGTGAAGGAGTCAAAGACGGCTGGGCTGTGAGCGATGTCCCTGGAGCTGAGCTCTGCCCCGCTCGCTCCTCCTGGGCCCTGGCCTCACTGCCCATGAAGAACAATGGCTCCGATAAGCTTGTTTATCTGAACTTCCACCAGCAGACTCCGGTCTCCCCAGGGGGGTGGGCAGTGGGTTCTGAAGAAGGCCAGCTGGCTGGGCTGGCCTGTTAGTGGGAGGAGGTGGTAACCCAATGTCCTGGGGTCACTTGGTGTTCAGGCAACAAGGTCTTCTCTCACTTCCACCAAACTCCCTGCTGTGGAGTCCACACCAACCCATAGTGACCCTGGAGGACAGGGAAGCGCTGCCCCTGGGGCGTCTGAGACCGTAAGCTTTACGAGAGAAGCAAGCCTCGTCTTTCTCCTGCCAAGCAGCGAGTGGCTTCGACGGCTGACCTGGCAGTCAGCAGCCCAATGAGTAACCACTACATCACCAGAGCTCCTCCTCCTTTCCCAGAGCCCCTGGAAAAACAACAGTCCAAAGCCCAAACCCACCACCCGTGGGTCAGTTCCGATGCCCCGTGACCCTATGGGGCAGAGTAGAAACTGCTCCTCATGTTTCAGAGGCTGTACATCTTTACGGGAGCAGCCAACTTCATCTTTCGGCTGGTGGGTTTGAACCACGGACCTTGAGGCTAGCAGCCCAACACTTAACCCACTATGCCACTACACGGCTCTTTCTACAGAGCCCTAGATAGTTGAGAAACGTTTACAGACACTTGTGTGTTCCTTTGGGGGGAAATGATGTGTTCTTAACACAACTTTGGAAAATTTCCATCAAACTGCTCATCATCATCATCATCATCAAACCTAACCCAAACCCCAACAGGACAGGCAGGCAAGCGACCGATGTCCGTTCTCTGGGAGCCCCATCCATGATGCGGAGGGTGTGTGCCTGGCTGAGCAGACGGAGGGTGGTGGCCAGGCGGGGCCCCCAGAGCCAGCAGGTGGGAACAGGCGGGGGTCGTGGGTGGTGCAGGCACTGACTGTGCTTGGAGACAGGTCAGAAGGCTGATGGTTTGAGTCCACCCAGAGATGCCAGGAAGAAAGGCCTGGCACTGAACACCTGAAAACCAGCCCTTGAAAGCGCTCCGGGACCCTGCTCCCCTCCAGCACACTGGGGTCGCCCTGCGCTTTACAGGTGCTGCAGCGGTAGGGGGCCCTCATGTGTCCAATGTCCCACTTCCTGGGTCCTCTCTCTCCTACAGCAGCCAGCACCTGAGTCTGGTGACCACTCTGTGCCGTTCCTGATCTCAGGGAGCAGGCAGAGCCAGAGAGAGAGTGAGTGCAGCCCAACAACGGCCATTTCCTGATGGGGCAGGACGCTGAGGCTCACACAGAGGTACTTGCCTGGGGTCACACACCAGAGCTGGAGGGGAAGGTGGGTTTGTCTGCCCCTGACTTACTCTGCTCTCACCCTGCTGCCTGGGCTGTTAGGGAGGACACACCTGCGCCCAGGCCAACTGTGTGCCCGGCCTGAATTGGACCTTACACCTTCCCAGCCCCGGCCGAACCGACAGCGGTGGGCAGAAAGCATTTGCTTGTCTTTCCCCAGGCACAAGGACGGACACCTCCCATTTCCCTGGCAATCACAGGGTTGTCTGCGTCAATCAGGGAATAAGGAAAAATGCTCTTCCCCTGGAATAATTTATCATCTTGTTATTTTCATAGAAGCCGTTTGACTTCCCAGCTTGGAAATCCCCAGGCTGGCCAGGAAACGCTGCTTCCTGGCCTCGGAGGGGGTGAAGGAGGGGCTGCCT
>NW_022111358.1:2131538-2141445 GCF_000313985.2 Echinops telfairi
TGGTGGTGGTGGTAGCATGGAACCCATGGGAAGAGGCTGGGGACAGAAATCAGGGCAACAAGCAAGAGGGCACTTTTGCTTCTTCTGAACCCAGGTGTGTGTGTGTGTGTGTATGTGTGTGCAGTGGAGTCCCTTAGAGTTTTCAGGAGTCATAGTGGTACAGTGGGTTATAGATTGGGCTGCTAACCACAAGGTCAGTGGTTCCAAACCAGCCGTTGCTCCTCGTGAGACAGATCAGGCTTTCTACTCCTGTGAAGAGTTATCTTCTCAGAAACTGGCAGGGCCAGTTCTACCCTGTCCTACAGGGCTGGCAGAATCCACTCCATGGCGGGACGGGGGTCCCCTTTGGTGTGAATGGTTAATGTGTGTTGAATAAGAAGGAGAAAGGCACGAGTCCTTTCAAAGGCTGCTGAAGGAAAGGCCTGGCCATCTAGCGGGAAAAACGAGCCATTGAGAACCCCCTGGGCCCGGCTCTACCCTGACACACAGGCTCACAGGAGTCCGAGGCGACCAGTCTGCTGGCTGCTCTGTGTGTGTGTGTGGGGGGTGTGGGGTGTGGGGGGTGTGACAAGCAGCTGCAGCTCTAGGAAGGCAAACTCACTGCAGGAGTCAGGGCTTCGAATGGAGCTCCAGGAAGAGGGGGGTGTGTTTGTGTGACACCAGACCCAGAGGGTGTGTGCTGGGGAGGCTGACTAGTTTGTGACAACGGAGCACCCCCAGGAGACAGTGAGGTGAACACAGAGCGCAAGGGCATGGGCTTGGGGTTCAAATCCTTGCTTTGCCCCACCTGGCTCACTGCCGCCTTGGGCAAATGTCCTGATCTCGGGAGTCGGGGCACACCTACCTCCTGTGCAGGGAGGGGTGGGGAGCGCTTACTCTGAGTCCAGCCCCTGGTTCTGGGGACCCAGACAGCTGGTTTTCCTTCTTCTTAGTGTGACTGACTCTGGGTTGGCTCAGTTTTTGTGCTGAAGATGTCTTGTGTCTGGGGAACCCTCCGTGCTGAGCAAGCTGGGTGACTGGTCACCTGGTTAGAATGTCCAGGCTCCCCAGGTCCAGGGAGGTGTTCTGAGAATCCCCTGTGGGGTCTTGGAGAAGGCCAAAGGCTGGCTGGGGTTTCCACAAAGTCTGGAGACTTCTGTTCCCCAGGGTGTCTTCTCGCTAACCTCTACAAGTGGTCCCCAGATCCGGGATGAGTTCTGTCCTCAGTCTGTCTGCAGACTCTGTGTATACATAGCTCACCACAAATGCCCACCTTCGAATATAGCAGAATGTGTCTCCTGCTGTGCACAACACCATAGAGGGACATGTCCTGACACACCGAGAAATCTTTAATATGATAATGCAGCAATAATCATAACCATGTTTTGATGAGCGTAGCCAAGTAGTGCCCATCTGTTATCCCCTCAAAATGCGAACAGAACCGACTTTGTGGGGCGGTGAGTCTGACTGTAACAAGGGGTGAGGCGGACCTGCATGTCAGCCTCCACATCCCTTCCCACTCACCCACGTCTGTTCCCACGAGGCACCTGGTGTGGACGAGACCCTGGGGATGGTTAGGATGAGGCTTACATCATCTCAAGGCAGAGAGCATCAAGTGACCACACACACACACACACACACACACACACACACACACACACACACACACACACACACACACCAGTCTTCCCGCCTCCCTAGGCGAGGGTGGGGGCTTCTGCCGGTGACGCCCCTGCCTCACTGCGTCTCTCTGGTTTCACTCTGATTTGTCTTCCTCGCTGTGAACTTCCGTCCATTGCTCTGGTCACGATGATATCCACGGAGTCCCCGGTGCGGGGGGGGTGGGGGGGGGGGTGGGTGGCTTCAACTCTGCGACGAGTCTCCGGAGCCGGAGCCAACTGGGCAGCTGTGGCTGTGGACGTGCCGTTGTCCACCGTCCAGCATTTTACCTGTCCCTCTGTGGCCTTGGCTCCCAGGTGAAGCGTGTCCTCAGGGTCCCCCACAACCAGCCTTTGCATGCCTTCTCCTCCACCCAGATGACCCCCCGCCCCCCGCCCAGGAACGTGGTGGAAGCAGATGCGCGTGGCACGCTGCAAGGGACCAGGCGGCATTTTCTGGTTGGATTAGGAAGCGCTGAGCGTTGTGACAGGCTACTCTGCAGACTTGTCCCAAGGTCCCATTCTCAGCTCTTTCAGAGGGAGGGCTGCGTGGCCCTGAACCCCGACTCACAGGCCTGCTGCTTTCTCCCCTGGGCCTTGCAGCCGCTCAGGTGGGCTGGCTCTCGGGAGTGGCAGCGGGAGTGCCTGCGTGTGAATGATGGCCTCGCTCCCAGTTTGTTCTTGAGACTGTGTGGTCACAGCCGGGTGGGCCCCCAGTGTCACCCAGAGAGAGACACAACCACGCCGCCCACCTCCGAGCTGGGAGGCTGGGGAGAGCATCGAGTGACCTTACTTGACAGGGAAACTGAGGCTCCCCTGGCAGGGTGGCATGTCCACACGCCCACCTCGTTTGAATGAGCATGGTCCAGTGGGGCCAGTCCAGGCTGACTCAGGGCCACCGGGCGTGTCCAGACCTGGCCTCCACAAGGACTCTCAAGGTTGGGACCTTTTATTATTATTTTAAAAATCATTTTACTGGGGTCTCTTACAGCTCTTATAACATTCCGTACATAAAACTGTATCAAGCATATTTGTACATATGTTGACTTTCCAAAACATTTTCTACTTGAGCCCTTGGTATCAGCTCCTCCTTTCTCCCCACCCTCCCATCCTCATGAATCCTTGATCAATTATAGATTGTTAGTGTTATTTCATAGCTTACACTGTCTGTTGTCTCCCTTCACCCACATTTCTGTTATTTGTCCCCTTGGGGGGCTAGATATCCAACCTTGTGATGGCTCCCCCTTTCTCACCCTTCCCTCTCCCCGGCCATCCCCCTATCCTCATGAAATCGCTACTCCCACTACTGTTCCTGAGCGGTTTATCTGTCCTGAATTCCCTGTGTCGAGAGCTCTAATCTGTACCCATGTGTGTTCTCCGATCTAGCCAGATTTGTAAGTGAGAACTGGGTTGTGGTGGGGGTGGGGGGCGGGAGCGGAAGCATTTAGGAACTGGGGGAATGACAGTGATTCATTGAAGTTGGGCCCTGCTTGAAGCAGGCCGCGGACTGTCTTCTGAAGCGCCTCTGGTGGGTTAGGGCCCTACCCTCCTGGCAAGTAACCAAGCACATTGAGGGCTGGGATTCAAAGTACCCTTTCCAAACCCAGACTCACTGCTCTCAGGTTGATTCCGACATATAAGACAGGGCAGAACTGCCCTTGAGGGTTTCCGAGGTTGTAACTCTTTACAGGAGCAGAAAGCCTCATCTTCCTCCCAGGGAGAGGCTGGTGGTTTTGAACTGCCGACCATGTGGATTGCAGCCTAACGTGTAGCCACTATACCACCCGGGCTCCATAGAGTTGTGCATGTATCATCACAACCATTTCTAGTGCACCCACCATATCCACTATTTGTTCCCCAGCCCCTCAAACCCACCTTGCCCTGGATCTGCCCGCCCCCTCCCCTCCGCCCCATAAGCAGCTACATCAGTTACTGCCTTTATGGACGGCTCCTTCTGTGCTTCCTAAACTCAGAAACAAGAAAAACAAATTCAAGACAGAAGGGGGAAATGAAAGCCGAAAGCAAAGACCATCGGTCATATTAAAATAAGCCAGAGGGAAAATTTCTGTCGAGGAAAAATTAAGAAATGTTTAAACCTAGAGCAAATTCAGGCCAACCGACGGATATCACATTATGCCGTGGTCCCATCGGCCTTCATCAAATCTACAATCCCCGTCTGTTGGTAAGGCTGCTTGTGTCCCTTGCCTGTGGCCAGGGGGGATCTGCCAGAGGTGTAATCCAAATAGGGACTCTGCAGATGGGTTTGGGGCTCCCACTGCCCTCCGCTGCCCTCCGCAAAGCTGGTGTCCACAGTGAAAGCTCTGGTTCCGTCCCCTCATCAGAGCTGGATTCGGTGATTGTCCTCTTGGGGTCACACTGGCTGGTGTGCTTCCTCCAGGAGGACTGCGTTGACTCCTCCCTTAGATGGCTGCTGGTTTCAATACGAGCTCCAGGGCTGGTTTTGATGGGTGGGATGGATGGGACTTTGGGTGGGGGCAACGGGAGCCCTGATGACGTAGTGGTTGCGGGTTGGGCTGCTAACAGCTGGCAGTTCAAAACTACCAGTTGCTGCTCGAGAGAGAGCCAGGCTTTCTACTCCCTTAAAGAGTGACACTCTCAGACACTCACAGGGGCAGTTTTACCCTGTCCTATAGAGTCGTTGGCATCAACTGGATGGCAGTGAGGTTTTCTGGAGTCGGGGGAAGAGGCATGCTGGAGGGTTACTCTCTAAAACAGGCCGAGCCAGGATCCTGACACTGGTCCTCACACCTTCCCCAAACCCACACAGAGTCCCTAAGAAGTGGCCCAGGCTGAGAGGGAGTCAGGCCGGATGGACTCCAACAGTGGGTGGGCAGCAGAGGGACACAAGCTAGACCTGTGACTTTCTGGTCCCCAGTAGCAGCTGTTGGGGGCTTCCTGAATCCAGGCTCTGGGCTGGGGCACAGAGGAAGGGTGCTTGGCACTGCTGGCAGAGGCTTGGGGGCCTGGCCTGGTCCCTAGTTGCAGTCCCTTAAGTGGAGATCCAATAGGCTAGGTCCTTAGTGGCTGGGCCCCAAGATTGGCTCCTTGTGTGGGTGGACTTTCAGGTTAGAGGCGCAGGGTTTGGGGAGCATGGTGACAGAGGAGGGAACCTGAATGGGTGGGAGATGAGGCCCCTGCCCTGAGTTACCCCTGAGTCTTGCTTTCAAGGCTGGGATGCTGGGACTGGTAGCTCTTGGAGTAGAGGGAGCGGTGGGGGGTGGGGGGGACACGTGCCATCAGTGTTTGGCGTTGTGGAGACTTGTGGGATCAGGACAAAGGCTTCTGGAAATGGTCCTAAGCAAGGTCCCAGGTACAAATCCCATGACACGCCCTAGGAGGCTCTTTAATTGAGTGAGTCCAGGTGGGGGTTCCACCACAGGTGGGAAGTATAGGCAAGGCCCCTGCTCTGCAGATCTTTCCGTAGGGGTGAGAGAGCAGCTGCGGTGCCTTCTACCCACCCATCTCTCCATTACGATAGTGGTCCATCCTTCTGTCTAGCTGACCATCCTGTCAGATGCCCTCAGTCCACACATGAGGTCCATCCACTTCTCTCCACCGAACACTGTCAGTTCCTCCAGTTGTCCCCACCCCCACCCCCCCATCTACTGACCAAGCTGTATTCTTCACACCCAGCCAGGAGCTCCAAGATGCATAAGACACACGCTGTCTGCCTCTACAGGACCAGTGGGGCTTCTCTAGGGAGCTCAGGAGGTGGGGCGGGGGGAGTAGGTGGGTGGTGGGCTGGGCTGAGCAGCAGAGCTTGAAGGCAGGGCGGTGCTACACAGCTGTCCGGGGTCAGTTGCAGAGGTCCACCTGGTGTATGGCAGGTGGGGCACCCAAAGAGCCAAGTTGTTTCTATTCGCAGCTGTGGGAGACCACTCAGCAGTTGAAGGCTAATTGCTCTTGGGGTTACCTGCTATTGGCTGGTCAGACCCCTTTCCCCCATAAAGAGCCCAGCCCAGGAAGAGGGGAGCGGGGGAGGGAGCGGGGGCAGGGGCAGGGCCAGGGGCAGGGGCAGGGGCAGGGGCAGGGGCAGGGGCAGGGCGTAGTCAGGTGACTTCACTCTCTGCTGTGGCAGATAGTCAGCCTCAAAATGAGTGTCTGTGGAGAGGCAAGGCTGGCGAGCCGCTTGATTACTTCCCTGTAATTGGCACTGTGGACCACGCAGACGCCCTGGGGGCTGCCGCATCCGGCGGCCTCTGAGCCTCTGTCTGCCTCCGGAGGACAGGGGGCAGCTGGTCCGGGTTCTCTGAGCTCCCACCCACCTCCCCTGCGCTCCTCCTCCCTCCACCCTTCTGACAGGGAGACAAGATAGCTTGGGAGTGGGGGTGGGGTGCTGTGTGCAGGTCGGAGCGGGAACCAGCTGCTGGGGAAGGGGCAGGGATGGGGAGCTAGAGCCCTGAGGCCCCTCCGCGCCGGATATGCCAGTGGTTGGCCTGCCCAGGGCCTGTGGGGTCCTTCTCCCCACCTGGTCTGGGCTAGGCTTTCCTGCTCCCACCCTCACCCCCCACTCCAATTGGAACCAATTGGCCATGCCTACATGGTCCCCAGTTGAACCTTTCTGTGTCCGTGTGCACACAAGCATGTGTGTACTGGAGTGTGTGTACGCGTGTGTGCACGTGTGGTGGTCTCCCCTGTACAGGGCCTCCATCCCACCTTTCTGCCTGGTCCCTGGAGCACCCCTCTAACAGCCGGGCCCGCCATCTGTCCACTTATACCAGAGGCTTCTTCTCCCTCCCCGCAGGCAGGGCACAGGAACAGGTGCGGCCTGGGGTGGGGTGCAGGCAGGCTGGCTTCCAGCCGGTCCCCATTGCCTCCCTGCCCTGCAGCCCAGTACGGAGAGCAGGCCAGAGGGAAGCCTCAGGGTCGCTATGAGCCAGAATCCATTTGATGGCTGTGAGCCTGTTTGTGAATTGGTGGCCAAGGGCCCTGGTAGCCCTAAGGAGTCCTGGTGGGGGTTCTGGGACTGCTAATTGCAAGGTCCGAGGTTCAAGCCCACCAGCTGTTCAGGAGAAAAATGAGGCTGTTTGCTCCCATGATGATTCACAGCCCCAGAAACCCTGTCAGGAGGCATTAGGAGCTGCAATCGCCTGGGTGGTAGTGGGTTTGGTTTGGGGATGTGAATGTGTCACCTTGACACGCGTCAAGGGCAAGTGTGTCCTCAAAGGGTAGTGTTGTTATGTGTTTCTCCAAGGTTTAGAAGTGCCCCTCCCTGCCATCCGGTCCCTGCTGGCTCACAGCGACCCAGTAGGACAGGGTAGAAGTGCCCCGTGGACTTCCGAGACTGTCCCTCTTTCTGGGCGTGGAAAGTGTCGTCTGTCCTGAAGAGCAGCTGATGGTTTCGGACCGCTGACCTTGCGGCTCAGTCCAGCCCGTAACCGTTCCCCCACAGGATTCCTTTCCTGCAACTAGGGCTGACGCTTCCCCTCTTCTTCCCGGTGTCCCCAGCTTCCTCCCGCACCCAGCTTCCCCCACCCTCACAGTCCAGCAACCCCACTGCCACCCTGCACCCACCACTCCAGAGCACCGGCTGGGGTCCGAGTGCCCTGGATTCAGACTCTGGCTCCCTGGAGTCTGCAGGGGGCGCACGTGGTTGAGTGTGTGGCTCTGAGTTTGAGGGCTCCAAGAGGGGGGGTGACTCGAAACTGCCAGAAGCCCTTTGGAAGAAAGGTCTGGCGATCCCTTCTGGCGATCCCTTCCCGAAAGGTGAAGACCTCTGACGCTGGGCTCTGCGTGAGCCGGGATCTTTTCTTTCCATGACAACAGTGCTCCCTGCCAGCTCAGTGACCCACGGGACAGGGTGGACCTGCCCCCGTGGGGTGGGGGTGGGGTTTCTGAGAGACTCATTTGACCGGAGTAGAAAGCTCTCTTTCTCCTGCAGAGCGGCTGGTGGTTGTGAACGGCTGACCTCGTGTGGTTAGCAGCCCAGCTAGTGATCACGAAGGAGCCAACCAGGGCTGCATGAGAACGCTAAGTTTAAAAGAACCGAAACACCCGTGAGCCCCGTTTCTCCTCTGTGAGATGACGTGACAGAAGCACTGGCCTCAGCCGTGGGGGAGGATTCCCTAAAGCTCCCAGCCCCACTTAACTCGAGGTGGCTCTGACAGTTATCACCAGTTGTCCGCCCCCACCCCCACCCCCTCAGTCAAGTTGCCAGCTCAGTTTGTTGTCTGCAAACAAAGCCCGGTGGCTTGAGGGGGTGGGGGGCAGACGCCAGCGGGGGAAGCAAGGGAGCACTGCTTGCTTCCTTGCTGGGCCTCCATCCCCACCCAGGTGGCTCCCCGCAAGGCCAGCACGGGCTGGACACAGGCACAGAGATGCTACAGGCCCCCGGTAACTTTGAGGCGCAGGGAGCAGGCATTTTCTGAGTTGGGGAAGATGTCGGCAAGCTCTTTTTGGGGGTGGGCACAGCCCTACCCAGCCGGGTCTGTCAGAGGGCCTACAGTGCGGACAGCAGCTCCAAGGCTGCCCTACAGAGGGGGGCAGCTTCTGTCGGGCATGAGGCCCCCAGAGGAGGGACTTGGTCTTGCAGCTCACCCTGCCCTTTAGCCACCTGAAGGGCCGAATTTTCTCTGCCAGCCTGGCCCTCCCTTCCCTTCCCTGGCACCTCCGCCCTGTCTCTCTCCATCCCCCGCGGTGGAGACAGGGCCCAAGGAAATGCCTGCAAACCAGGCCCACTGCCCATCACTCCTCCTAGCGAGATCTTCAAACCAGAGCACACACTCGGGCCCCACCCAGGTCGAGTGGACCAGGTACATGTCCTGGGGTTTCCAGTGATCTTTTTAACGAGCCCCCTGGGGACTCCTGCATGCTGGGGCTTGAGGACCCAGCAGCCAAGGGAGGGAGGGCGGGGACCTTACAGCGTCTCCTGCTGGCAGTTTGAACAGGACAGCTGAGGGAGAGACTGGCAGCCTCCGAAACCCTGGGGGATGTTCTGCCCCGGCCGACAGGGTCCTGTCAATCCAAACCCACTTGACAGCCCCTGTTTGTTGGTTGGTGGTTTCTTGAGCTAAGTGCCACACCGGAAGCTTCTAGTCAATTCTGACTCAGAGCGACCCCATAGGACAGGATAGGGCTGGTGCCCCTTTCTTTTCCTAGATGTTCCAGCTTTGCAGGAGTAGACAGCCTCGTCTTTCTCTCACCGAGTGGCTGGTGGGTTCAAACCACTGACCTTGTGGGCAGCAGCTCAATGCACAGCCCACTACGCCGCCTGGGCGCCTTGGCCAGGGATAGTAACTGTAAGAGTTGGCATAAGTCTCATGCCTAGCATGCATAGCAGGGGGTGTCTTACATGTGCTTCCATGGTTTTAATTTTTCACAGTGAGCCGCGAAGGAAGTAGTGTCCCCCTTTTACAGACGGGGACACTGGGGCACAGAGCAGATTCCACAAGCTCGGGTCCTGCAGCAGGGCGCTGGGGTTTGAAGCCAGGTGTCCCAGCCAGGGCAGTTCCTGAACTGTCCACAGGTTGTGTCTTTCCAGGGCTGCTTGTTCTATCCTGTGCTGGGGACAAAGCAGGGGGTTTGTCCCTGCTTCCCCATCTCTACAGATCACACACCTCAGTGAGTCTGAAAGGCTCGGTTGCCAATGGGAAGTCAGTCAGTTGCTTGGAACTCAGCATTTAAAAAAAATTATAAACTAATTTCCACCCCCACCCCCCAAATGATTCCTCTTCCATTTGAGCTTCTGATAGACCCTGCCACTGCCGCCATGCCATCCTCCCAACAGACACCCCCCCCCAAAAAAAAACAAACAAGCACGTACCCTCCTCCCCCAGCCAGCAGCCTTAGAACTGACACAGGGCCATCTTTAGTTCACACCCTGCTGAACTCGGAGCTCTTGGGGTGAGCGCTTTGTTCCACCTGGCCTCCCTGCACAGTGGCTGCCCGAGGCACTGGAGGTCACCTGCCCAGCAATGAAGGGTACTCTTGGGTTTCCAGTCTAGCCTACAAAGACCCCTTGCCTCCCAGGCCCTAGTGGGGGAATTTGCATCTCATCTCCAACAACAACAAAAACCAATGCAGGGACCTGGGCTGGACTCACCAAGCCCTTGCCACAGCTTGGGAATGGGCTTGGAATTCTCCTTAGGGGCTGGGAGGCACCCTGGGTTCCTTCCTGGTCTGGGGCTGGCCCAGGCATGGGGCCTGAAGGGGCTGGGTGTGGAGGCTTGGGTCTGTGTGAGAGCCTAAAAGCAGGGGTACTCCGTGGGTCACCAGCCTCTGGGAGCCGAGCTGTAACTTCATTGGGAATC
>NW_022111358.1:2142511-2151233 GCF_000313985.2 Echinops telfairi
TGGTTTCCTTGCTGCTGTTACCAGGTGTGCCAAGGAGCCAGTTCCGATTCACACGGTGGCGCTGTGTACAACAGAACGCAACACTGCGGCCATCCTCACACGGGTTACCTGTGAACCCATCGCTGCGCCACTGTGGCAATCCATCTCACCCAGGGGCTTCCTCCTTCTCAATGATCCTCTGCTTGATGGACCAGATGTCCTTCCCCAGGGACTGGTCCCTCCTGATCCCATGTGCAAGTCCACGAGACGGAGTCTCCCCATTCTCACTTCCAAGGAGTCTTCGGGCTGCACTTCGTCCAAGACAGCTTTGCTCTCTCTTCTGCCAGTCAGTCCATGGCACATCGACACGTCTTCACCACCACCGTTCATTCAATCTCATCAGTTATCTTCCACCCTTCTTGGCGCACAGTCCGGCTTTCACGTGCCTATGCGGCCACGCGGTCGTGGGAAATGTCCTGGCTCGGGTCAGGGGTATGGTTGACACCTTCTTGAAGTAGCCCCTCACCAGGGAGCGCGCATGTGCGTGGGAAGCCGCGTGTTTCTCCATCAAGGCGACCGCTTTGCTCTCTAACGTTCTTTTGCAGCAGAGGTGCCCCACGCAGGCTCACCGCTGGCTTTCTCGGCGGCTGCTTCCATGAGCACTGGCTGCGGATCCAAGTAAGCCCCCCTGACAACTTCCCCAGGCCCCATCTGTTCATCATGGTGGGATTTATCGGTCCACCTTCTTGGCTACCTCCTGATCGTGGAGGCCCTGCTCTCCTGAGGATGTCCACCTTCTTGGCTACTTCCTGATCGTGGAGGCCCTACTCTCCGGAGGATGACCTTATAACTTTGAGTTCGGCCCCAAGTGTACAGAAATGGATTCTTCCTCACTGGCCGGTGAAGCAGCCACTCCCACTCTGTAGCTCTGGACCAGGTCTGGGCTTGGACTACCGTGGTCGCTGTGGTTCGCTGATACAAAGGCGCGGTGCGAGTCTCCGGAGGTAGAAGACTTTCTCTCGGGAAGCTGCTCACCCCTCTGACCTCACACCGGAGTCACTGGGGTGGTGGTGGTGGTGGTGCTGTTGAGGTCCCTGGGTGGCACAAGTGGTTTTGATCAACCTCTACCCTGAAGGTCGTCAGTCCCAAGCCACTCAGTGGTGCCAAGCCAGAAAGGCCTGGTGATCTCTTCTACAAAGATGGCAGTGAAGCCGAGCCTCAGGAGCAGTGATACCAGGAGCACCGGGGGTTGCCACGAATCAGAGTCACGTTCCTGGCAACGGGCCTGGGTTGTCTGGTGTGGGGGAACGTGTGAACAGCCCAATCCCTAGGCTGCAGCCAATGATATAAACCAGGGCCTTAGGATTGGTCTGGCATGAGGATTTGGAAAAACTCTTCCATTGTTTCCAATGGATAGCCAAGGCCCTTGACTAGCTACTCTAAGTGGAGTCGTCCCCCCCACTCCCCCCCACTTTTTAGCATCACCTGGGAGCTTGCATAAGCACACCCTACTCAAGCTCCTCCCAGGGCTGGCCAGTTAAAATCGGCTTGAGCAAGGTCTCAGTGGGTGGATGTTCTATCACAGTGGCAGGTCATCGGTCACCTTCACCTACGAGATTTGGCCACACAGCTGAGCACACTGGCCGCGGCGGTCCACACCAGCATGGGGTTTTTGTGTCCCGGTGCTGGACAGGCGGTGGACCCTTTTCTCTGTTGAAGCTCATTTCCTTCAGCCCCGAGACTTATTCTTGTCATGGGCTGTGGACAATTTTCTCTCCCTGTCGAGTGTCTAATTAGCCAAGTTTGTACCATGTACTTTGGACCCGTCCCTGGAGAAGGGGACTTTCATGCTCGGTAAGGGGGGGGGGGGGCAGTGTGATGGAGGAAGGCCGTCCACAAGGGGCACTACACAGCAGCTGCAGGCGGGGCTCAGGCAGAGGCAGAGGAGGGCCCAGGACACAGGTTCCTATGGTTTTGCCTAAGGGTGCTGTGGCTCTCCACTAGCTCCAGGGCGCCTAACAACACCTTTTTGAGTCCAATTCCCTTGACTCCTCCCCGCCCCCTCTTTGGACAATTTCTCTGGTTTTCGCGTTGCCCTTCTGGGAAGATGGTCTTTCATCTTGTGCGCCGCCTGCCCTCCTAATACATTTTAAGACTTCTGGTGTTGTGTACATTTTAATTTCTATTCTAATTAAATTTTAATGCATCTTTTCAGAAAAAAAAAAATATGTTGGCTTCGTGGATACAATTTCCCCAGGGGAATACTGCCTCCTTCCTTCTGCGTCTTGGGGTCTGTGTGTTTTCCGTTAGAGCAGCGGTTCTCAACCTTCCCAATCTGTGACCCTTTCATACAGTTCCTCATGTGGTGGTGACCCCCCAACCATGAACATATTTTCCTTGCTACTTCATAACTGTCATTTTGCTACTATTATGAATCGGGCAACTGCAGAGGAAGGGTTGTTCAACCTGCATAGGGGTCGCGACCCACAGGTTGAGAACCACTGCTTTATAGGTTCTCTGTCAACGCTCAGTACTGCAGCTGCCACGCTGACCCAGGGAACCGACAGGAAGCCTGCACCTGCGGGCGGCGGGGCTTGTGGACGGGCGCTGCTGCAGGACTGGGCCGAGCCTAGCTGTCTCACTGTCCATCTGTTGATCTTTCTCTGGTTACTTCCCCAGAGAGACAGTACAATTGCCTGCCTTTCGGGTAAGTGGATGGGGAATCGCCTTGGCTGTTAGTAGGGGGAGGGGGTGGACGGTCTCCCACGAATCCCTCCCGTTTCTGTTAGGTGTTTCACTCCTAGTCTCTGGGGTGTGTGGGGGGGTGTCCACAGCCCAGAATCATCCTGGTTTTGCCTCAGCAGGGAGTAAGCCTGTCTGCTACCTGGATCAGGGAGGGCCAGTCACCAGATTGTGTGGGCCCAAACAGCTTCTTTTTGAACATTTCATCATGGTTTAAGTTACAGAGTATATTAGATTTCCATTCAACAATCTACCCCCCCCCAAACAATCCTTACATGTCTTGTCTGGGGGCGCAAGTTGCTCTCCTCTCTACGAAATACATTCCCCACTTGTGCCTTGGGTTCCCCCTTTCTTCCTGCCCTGATGGCCTCCTGAGCTTTGTTTGGGGGTCCCATTTCTTTTAGCCACTGGGATTTTCAGGGCCACCCAAGGGGTACCTGCCTCCTCCAAGCTCTGATCATTTGCGGGTGTGTGCGGGGGAAATAGCTTGTTTGTGGCTGACTTTCTCTCCTGGAGATGTTTTAAGGATGGGTCAGCGTGAGCAGGAGCCCTGGGGGGGTGGGTAGTGGGCTGCTACCCTGTAAGGTCAGCGATTCGAAGCCACCAGCCAGCTCTGAGGGAGAGAGATGAAGCTTTCTCCTCCCATAAAGAGGGGGAGTCTCAGAAACTCAGAGGGCAGCTCTACCGGGTCCTACAGGGTCGCCGTGAGTCAGAATTGACTCGGTGGCAGGGAGTTTGGTTTTGAGAAGCTGATAGGACACAAGTCGCACTTGTCCACCATCCCCAGTGTGCCCGCCACCTCTGGCCGGCTGCCACCTCCCTCCTGGTGTGCGGTTTCTGCGGTCTTCACTCCTTCACGTCGCGTGACTGAGGTTTGGGAAGCAGGGGAGACAGGAAGGTGCTCAGCCTGTCATATCGAGTCAGAAGCTCCTGCTTGTTGAATGTTTGTCCGTGCGCTTGCACGAGTCTGTCACTTGTCTGTGCCTCTCCAACTCAGCAACCAAACGCACTGCCATCACGTCGGTGCTGACTCACGGGGACCCTTCAGGACAGGGTCGCACAGCCCCTGGGGTTCCGAGGTAAGACCTTTTCACGGGAGTGGAAAGCCTCCTCCTTCTCCCTATGCGCACTTATAGCGGCTTTTGTCCGGCCTCGAGCTTTCTCTTCCGCGTTGAGGGTGTGTGCGTGTGGTTCTTTCTGCCTGAGCCCTTGCCCGCGGCGTAGGAGGTGTCCCCGAGAATCAGTGCACCGCATCCCCCGCCCACTTCTCCATTGTTGCCCCTTCGAAAGACAGGCGACGGGGCGCTTGGACCAACACACTGGCTCGATGCGAATGTTAATCTTTAGTGCTTTAGTGCTGAAGCGTAACGTGGCAAGGGCAAAATCAGCTATTGAGGGGGTCCTGGGGGCTGGGGAGGAAAGGGGGCCCCTCCGGAACTAGGCACATGCGGTGTGCATTATGGCCGGGGTGGGGGAGCTGGGAGCCGGAAGGACAAGGATGGGAGGGCGTGGACACCAGCGCGCGTGCACACACTCACACACTCACACACACGCTCGCTCTCTCTCTCTCTCTCTCCAGAGAAGGGTTTTCCAGAGGCATGGACCAGTGCTTTGAATTAAGTACTTCTCATGCCAAACTGAACCAACTGAAAGGAAGTGAATTCACCGCTTAGGGGAGCCGCTTGCTGGGCCAGGGACTCTCCTAGGCTGCTCTTGAGTGAGTGCATGTACGGTCCCATCGCTGGAGGGGGTCTTTGGTCCCACCAGCTGAAGAAGCGGATCCAAACCAGGCAAAGAAGTCCAGCCCAGAGGCCGGTGGCAGTGGCAGCCCCTGGGTGAGCCGTGCCCCCGTAGGGACACTGCCCCTGCCTCCTGAGCTGGGGAGCGGATAGGAGGGGGTCTCTCCTCCCACCTGCTCTTGGCTCCAACTCGTCCACTGGGGCTCCCAGCCAGTTCATTGTTGAAAGACAGCGGTCCGAGTGCTCTTCCTTCCTGCCCTGCATGCGGAAAGCCCCGCTGGGAACTGCAGTGCATACGGGAGGCCTCGCAGGACAGGCTGCAGGTCCTTCCAGCCTGGACCCGAGACAGGTGCAAGCTTTAAACACACACACACACACACACACACACACACACACACACACACACACACACACGGGGCGGGCGGGATGGAGTCTGTAAGGGGCTAATAAATAAAGGGGCTGGGGAGGGGTGGCGGTGGCGGTGGCGGTAGAGAAGGACTCCCAAGAGAGAAAGGCACTAGGTGGGGGTGGGGGAAGCAGACTCAGGCCCACCTCCCCAAACACTGGTTTGTTGGGTCAGAGGTCACCACCGATAGGGTGGCTGGCTGCGGGGGCGGGGAGGGGGGCGAGGACCAGCTGGAAGGGAGCTGTGAAGACCGGAGGTCTGGCTCCAGCTCTCAGCTCTTGGCATCTCCCGGGGGACATCGGCTCTGCCCTGGTGGAGGCCACCTCAGCAGCGGGGACTCGCCCAAGGGTGTCGCTTGCCTTTGGGAGACAGAGAGAGGAAGAGAGACAAAAGGCCACCACTGGGTGAGCGTGTGCAGGGGGGCTTAGCCTTCGGGGACAGCACGGAGACCGTGGAAATTGGCGGACTCCCAGCGGGGACAGCCCAGGCACCTGAGGCTGCGTCCTTGGCAGGCAATTCACCGTGGGGCTGCCACCCTGCGTGGGGGAGTGCAGCACGACCCCACTAGGCTGTGTGCCCACAGGCACCCATTCCCCCCCCCCCAGTATCAGTGTGCCAACAAGGGCCACCTGAGGACCCTGCAAGGGGCAGAAGGGCGGAACGGTGAAGCTTCGCTCAGGGCCAGTCCCCTCCAGGTGGCCTCTTTTTAAAAATACTTTTACTGGGGGCTCTCACATCTCCTATCACACTCCATATAACCCTCCAGTGTGTCAAGCACATTTGCACATAGGCCACCATCATCATTTTCAAAGCATTCTCTTCCCACTTGAGCCCCTGATATCAGCTCCCCATTTCTTCCCCCGCCCTCCCTCATGAACCCTGGATAAGTTATAGATGATTTTTCCATAGCTTACATCGCCCTCCATCGTCCCCCACCCACTTTTCCGTTATTCGTCCCCCTGGGAGGGGGATCTAGGTTGATGCTTGTGATCAATTCCCCCTTTCTCCTCCGACTCTAATCCTCCTGGTATCTCTACTCCTTGTTGGCCCTGAGGGGTTTATCTATCCCGGATTCCCTGTGTTTCGGGCTCTTATCTGTAGCAGTGTGCATGCTCTGGTCTAATCAGATTTATAAGGTAGAATTGAGGTCATGCTAGTGGGGTAAAGGAAGCACCAAAGAGCTAGAGGAAAGTTGTGTGTTTCATCGGTGCTATACTGCACCCTGACTGGCTCATCTCTTCCCTGTGACCCCTCTGTGAGGGGATGTCCAATTGTCTACAGATGGGCATTGGGCCTCCAGGTGGCCTCTGAAGCCATGGCCTTCCTTCCACGTGCTCCCGCACAGCCAGATCTGACCCGCCTCTCCCAAGGCCCTGTTCACAGAGGACACACCACAAAAAGGCCACGTCATGTGGGCAACTCATTTGCCCAAGAGGCACTTGGTTCTCATGCCGGGGAGCAGAACCCAGGCCTGATCCCCAACCTGTCCTCTGTGCAAGGCCTTAGGAGGGGGCTGGGAGGGTCAGAGGGTTCCCCACCCCCAAGCCCAGGGACGACGACTTCCCCTCCCAGGGTGCCTTGCACCCCAACCACAGGTACAGTCTCAGGAACCAGAGGGTACAGTGGTGTGTGTTTGCGTGCCCACCTTCCTGGGAGAGCAGCCAGCAGAGGGTAGCTGCCTGTGAGGATACACGCTGCCCCTGGGAGGCACCATCCCTGCCCTGCAGCCCAGGCCTGGCTGGCAATAGACAGAGGCACGCGCCCATGGGCTGACCCTTTGGGTGAAGAGCCCCCGGTGCAGCTCTTGTCTCATAGGAGACTGGAGGACAAACCAGACCGGCCTACTTTGCTCCAGTTTGAGTGTGGGGAGTCCTTCCGCCTTGTCTCAGTTTTCACACTTATCAAATGGGGCCACTTTATCAAACGGGGCAAAGACTCCTATCTATCCTGCCCAGGGCAGCCCGTGGGCACTCTCTTCTGACCTGAGTCTGGTTTTCCCTCAGCCAGGCTCAGTGGGTTGGCTCAGCCCCTGGGCAGGCTTCTTGAGGACAAGGACCATGCCTCCCCTGCACGGCACCCCGTCCAGGTGGGGCACAGGATGGGGCTTGTGAGGACGTGACTGCCAGGCCCTTGGGAGGTGCTCTCGGACTCAGAGTTACCCTGACCATCATGAGGACGGGAAATGCTTTGAACAATGCTACCCCTTCCGCAGCCCTGGATGGTAATAACGGTGCACACCATGACCGAGAATGGAGAGGGCCATTATCATGATGGTTACCTTGGGTCCCTCTGGGCTCATTGCAGGTGGGTGGCTGCTCCCCCAGCGCTTAGCATGGTGCCCAATGAACAGGGAGAATTAGAAGTGTCACCTGCTACTCACCGCTTTTAGGTGGGGTGGGGGAGCTGAGTGGGAGGGGAGAAGAGGGGCATGGGGGAGGAGCAGCAGGAGAGGGCAGGGGGGAGGGTTACCAGAAGCAGCTTGGGACTCACCTGCGCCCTTTGGGTCAGGCTGGGGTGAGGTGCCCCCCTGTGGGTCTGCAGAGCCTGCCCCAGTCTCACTGGCCAGGCTGCTCTGGCTCCCAGAGAGGTGGCTGGGCGGGCGGGGCAGCCCCATCCTGGGTGACTCCGTGCTGCCACCTGCAAGAGACCACACGTGGGTCCTGTGGCTCCATGCTGGCCCTGTGGACCTCGAGCTGAGACAGGGATTAGTTCAGCTCAGCAGGCAGCGGAGCTAAAAAACCTTGCCATTTGGGATGTAGTGGGAAGGTCTGCCCTCTACCCCGGGGGGGCTGCCACTCCCCCACTCCCCCACCCTCCCTGTGTGCTAACCTGACCCCACCCGGCAGGTCCAAGGCATCCAAAGGCAGCAGACTGGGGGCCCTCAGGTCATGTCACTAAGTGTCAGGCAAAGTCACCATCAGGACAGATAGATGGCAATTACTCATTGTTCTCATCCTCCCAGAAAGAATGCATGAAGAGGATGCATTTTTAATCAACCCAGAGAAAGATGAGTGGCTGCTCTTACTAACAAGACTCTTCATTCCAACAGGCCTGTTAGTCTTGCGTGACCGGCAGGCAGACGTGGACTTGCGAGGCTGCAACAAGTCTTCCCGTGTTGCCCCCCACCCCAGTCAGCGTTCAGCGACAGTGTAGGGGGCAGAAACTATGGGAGGGGTGGGACGGAGGGTGAAACCTGCCCTGGACATCCAGACTCATGGTAACGTTCTTTTTGAAACATTCCTGACATAGACCCTTTGCTCTAAAGGGGCCTAAGAGACCCTCTAGTCCAAGGACAGTTTGCAGCTCATGTTATCTCCACCAGTTGACCTCGGCCCCTTGGCGCAAACTGCACTCAGGAGGATGCTGAGGCTCCATTAGGGAGACGTGGGAAAGACCATCACAATCAACTAGTCATGTCTGTCAAGGGCATAGGCGTGGGTTATGGTAGCACCTATGCTAGGCACTTGCTGCCTCTGATCTAGTCCCCAGTCCCAACTGTCAGGAATTCACTGTACGTGGACGGGCTCTGGCAGAGGGTCTCCCAGCCTTGGCTTCAGGATGCCACCCCCTCCCCCAAATGACATACACACAAAGCAATTTGTTCCCCTTGGGGACAGTTGCTATAATGATCAAGCTGTCCTCTGAGACACCGAAACCAGCCTCTTTGCAACTTCTTTCAGAACACAATTCTAACTTCTGGAGCAGCTTAGAATAAAGCGGGTCCTTTTCCCTGGGGAGGCCCTTCTGTTTCAAAGGGGAGAAAAGTGTGCCCTCAGGCCGTCTCTGCTCCAGCCTCAACACCCCAGGGAACACTGTTGCCACCGGGTGAGCTCAGAGATGTTAAATTCAAAAGAAA
>NW_022111358.1:2151600-2171261 GCF_000313985.2 Echinops telfairi
CCCCTCTCTGCTGGCCCCCAGGCTTCAGTCCTAGGTGGCCTGTCCTCAGATCTAGCACACTCCATCCATAAGCAGACACCCGCAGCAGCAAAGCCATCCTGTGCTGGGCCTTCCGATACACATCACACCACTCCCTCCCCACGCTTACCTGGTTCCCCCTGGGGGGTGTCCCCTTTGGGGTCGCTGAGCCCCGTGGGCCGGAGTCCGTCATCCAGGCTGGAGGAGCTGAGGTCTGAGTCGCTGTCAGTGTCACTGGAAACCACTGGGAAAGACAGACACCGACACGGGGGTCACCCGCACTGCCCGCTGCCAGCAGGCATCCCGGACAGAGTGGTCCAGGCAAGCCCCGCTCCTGCCATCACCAAGGGGCGCAGAACCTCAGGAAGTGCCGGCTGTGGCTGGGAAGCCACGTGCCCAAGACCCCACCATGAGCCACTGGATGGACACGGGGGAGAAGCTACTGCTGGCCTCCACTACATTCTCCCCAGAGAAGCAGGAGTGGTCACCAGACATCCCACCTCCGTGGAGGCATCCTCACCTGGGCAGACGCCTCCCTGTCTGTCAGGGGGGCAATGCTAATCCCACCCCCACAGGGTCGATCTGCTGCTGCACAAGACCTCTGTAGTTGGACAGCAAGGATGCTACTTTGAGAACGAGGGTGCCCCTGGCCCAAGCCACGGTATTTCCAGTCTCCCCATCGGCATGTGAGACATGGACGGCAAACGAGGAAGACCAGAGAAGACCCGGTGCTGGCGAAGGCTGTGGAAAGCTCCACGGACTGCCCAAGGGACAAACGGATCTGTCCTGGAAGGAGGACAGCCCGAGTGCCCCTTAGGATCAGAGCTGGGGAGACTTCGTCTCAAGTACTTTTGACGTGTTGTCAGGAGAGACTGGTCTCTGGAGAAGGACATCATCTTTGGGAACGTGCAGGAGGGTCAACAACAAAGAAAGGGGGAGGCCCCTTGAGGAGATGGATCGGCTCTGGCCTGAGGACCATTTGAGGATGGTGCACGACCGGGCAGTGTTCCGTTCTGTTGTGTGCAGGGCCGCTACATGATGGCACCTCACCGCCACCAGCCTCTCAGGGTTAGAGCACCTGCCCAGGGCCAGGGTGCACAGGCACCCTGGGGGTCCACCAAGGCAATGCTTTTGGCTTTTCAGCCTCGTCACACAGAAACCCCAGGGTGCCCGTGCCTGCACCGAGGGTGACAGTCGGCTTCTTTTGTGTGTTTTCCGGTACAGGAAACACAGGATGGGCGGTTGTACACAGATGGTAACTGACTTAATGGCTAGTTGGGGGACACACAGGTGGAGGCTGGAGGGAATCGGGGAGCAAATCATAAGTACAGGAGAGGGGAGGCTGCTCCGGACCTGATTGTGGTGAGGTACATACAACCCTTTCTCATGAGGCTGCACCTCGATAAAACTATCGGGGAGCGGGGGGCAAGGGGGTGGTGGAAAGAGGGTTCTGACCCTGCCCCAGGGAGGGGGCGGTGGATGGAGCAAGTTCCAGCCTCCTCGCAGGACACACCTCTTTGACCCAATGCCCAGCCCCGCCCACTGTGCTGTGTCTGATAGGGTCATGCGGGCAGCCTTGTAGGGCAGCCTAGAGGGCAGTTCTCGCCTCACCAGGCAACATCATCATGGCCTCTGGGGTTGGGCACAGTGGGGATCTGGTGCTGAATGGGGTGAGAGCCAGAGGCAGCCTTTGCCTTGCCTCGGCAGCCATAAGGAGTTCGGCAGAGAACACCCTCGGGGGGCAGTTGGCTTCTGTCCCTATGGGGTCACTACAGAGTGGGATGGACTCAGTGGCGCTCAACCACAGCCCTTGATCCACACCGTGGGGGTGGGGGGTGGACAAGAGTGAGAACCGGAAGGAAGTCTCAGCCTCTCCTTCCTTGACTGCTTTAGAAAACACACAGAGACACCCCCAAACCCGTGGGCACGACGTCGGTTCCACCTCACAGGGACCCCCCAGGACAGAGCAGAACTGCTCTTAGGGTTTCCAAGTGACACATCTTCCCTTACAGAGGAGTGTCCGGCTTCATCCTCTCTGGGGAGTTACTGGCACCCCCCAGTGGCTGGCCTTTTGGTGAGCAGCCCAATGCTTCATCCACTGTCCCACCAGGAGGGCTCTGTTTTCTTTTGTGTGTTTTAACAGTTTTATTTCTTTCCTCTCCTGAGCTCAAAAAAAGAGTTCTGCCTTGGTCTCTGTGCTAGTCGAAAGGGAGGGGGCGGGGAGGAAGGGAGAGAAGCTGTGGTCCATCTGCCCCCACCCCCACTTCCCAATATTTAACAAATGTTCAGTGGCAATCTGACTTCACTCTGAACTTGATTTTCAGTCCTGACCTGCCTGGGCTTCTTTGATCATGACTCTGTGGCGTCTGGACCTCAGGACTGTCCACTTCCCAAGCACTTACGTGTTTGTCACGCCCCCACAGCAAACCCCTTGGCTCTGCAGAACAAGCTGCGGGGATTAGGTGGGGAGGAGGCAGGGATTCTTGTGTAATACACGGAGTAAGTATGTCCCATCTCTCTCCTGGGGCATCCTCCAGGCACTGGAGAGGACTCTAGACCCCTCCCCCTTGGCATGGCGTCCTCGCAGTGCTGAGTGGCAGGGGAGGGGTCGTCCTAGAGGACAGGCTGGTGACTGACGTCCACGGGTGTTCCCTTGTCTCTGACAGAGATGCTTGAAGATCATCTCTGCATCCTTTCCTTTCCACCTCCCTCCTCCATGATCCACAGAAAAAGCCAGTCCCCATACATGCCCTGTGCCCCACGGGGGTTCAATGGCGGATTTCCACCCCCAGAAATACATCGCCAGACCTTTCTTCCAAGGTGCCTCTGGGTGGCCTCGAACTTTTGAGAGCATCAAGCACTTGCTCCACGGGTCTGGAGGCTCTCTGGAATCCTGGCACCCATGGGAACCTGGGGCTTCACGATGCTGAGTGGGTCCCAAGGGGAAGGTGTCAAAGGGCACACAATGCTGAGGAAGGGGGTGAGGGGAGAGGTGGTCCTAGGACTGAGGTTATGGTGGCATGTCCACTTATTCCACTTCTCTGGCCCCTTCTCCTTGCCATCGATCAGGTAAAGCACCAGGTTGGATGGGGAGTGGGCTGACCTTGCAGGAAGACAGTGCTCTGCTCCACCCAGAAAGCGGCGCTTGCAGGAGCTGCTGTGTCATCCAGAACATTCACCCCGGAGATGGGGTTAAGAATCCACTGCCCCTGAGTCCATTCTGAGTCACAGTGACTCATAGGGTTTCTGAGACAGGAGCAGACAGCCTCACCAGTCTCCCATGGAGTGGTGGGTGGGTTTGAACCACTGACCTTGTGGCCAATGCATAGCAGCCCAGTACAGAGCCAAGAGTGCCACCGAGGCTCGTTCCAGAGTGGGTGAGGATGCCGTGTGGTCTGGTCCCCATGGGGTTCCTTGACTACACAAGATTAAAAACAAAACACCGTAAACTGGAAAACTCTGGGTGACAGTCAGGGAGCTACTTTTTTATAGGATTCCCAAAGGGCCACAGTCAGGGAAAAGTGGGGAGCAACCTCAGATGACAGTGAGCTCACAGAGGCACCCAAGTGCAGGGACAGGGACGGGGCTGGCCGATGAGACAGACGCCCTGCTCTCAGGCACACTCTCCCTGGGCAGGGGCATCTCTGCTTGTTGTGTCTGGGATTTCTAGCTGGGGCCGGGGCTCAGTGGAGAGGTCTTCAGAGCGCAGACTCAAATCCCATTTCGAATCGACTCTTCTAAACCCGACCCGGGAGAAACAAATCCAAGGGGGCCCGGAGGCATCTGTGCCCGGCGCTGGCACTTATTGTCAGGGGCAACGAAACACATTTGGAAGGCGCTGCTGCGCGCCCTGGCCGGCAGCCCAACCAAACACCAGTTACCAGATACTCCCAGCTTCCTCCAGCAGCCAAGGCAGGCGATTTCCCCCTTCCTCCCTCCAAATGTCGCTGTCAGACCCAAACCTTGGCTAATTTGCCATTCGATTGCCATCGCCACCTTTCTCTCGGCACAGCAGCTGGGGTCGTAAATCTTCTAGGTCTATTAACAAAGCTTTTAGGCTCATAAATCTTATGGCCCTTGCTCCTCCATCCTCAACAAAGCATGCTGTGTGTCTGAAGGCTGATTCCCCCCCCCCCCCACTTTTCATTCCCCAAAGGATGCTGCGCCGGGGACGGCTCGGTGATGAGAGCTTGCATTCTGCCCACGCCTGGTTTTTCAGATGGAAGACGGGAAAACACCAGGAAGAAGAATGTCCCAGCAGTCTTCCCAAGGAGTAAGCCCCACCAAGTGGGTTCACTGGGGCTCTGCCAAGAACCGGGGAAGAGCCAGGGCCTTGTCCGGGGCCCCTCCACAATGCTGGTACTCCTGGACCACTTGCTTTGGGGACCTGGCAGCCTCGGCTGCCCGCTCTGCTCAGCACTCGTCCTCACCTGTGGACAGCCCCATCGCCAGCCAGTCCCACTTCTCCGGGGATAGGCCAGCTTTTTTTTTTTTTTTTTAACTTTCTTTCCCCCTGGCTCACTCTTGGATGGATTTGCAATTCCACTGTCACCATGGAAACCCAGAGTTTTGGTACATGGAGGGGAGGAAAGTCTCTTTTGGAAGTCTTGCCTGACTGCCTCCCAAGAACCCTGGGTGCTGGCCCCTTACATTGTGCTGGGTCTTGGGGGGCGGGGAGGGGGTCCTCCTGCAGACTCTGTCCCGCCCCTGGCCTTCCTGTGACCTGTAGCATGTTCCTGCCCCCTCTCTGGGCTGACATGGTTAGCTCTCCAGGTCTGACCCTAGGACTCAAGTTGAGTCCCCTCTGCCCCATCCATCAAGGGACAGAGCCCGGGCGTCCCTCCCTGGTTGAGAGACTGGGAAATGCCCCTTCTGGGCCACACAACACCTGGCGCAGAGGCAGCCGCCAGCCGGGGAGCTGAGAAGAACTTGTGAGCTGCTCCTTGGAGGCTCCCCTCGCCCCCAGGAATTATGGGAATTAGAGAGGAAGAAGGATATTTTCAGCCAACATTTCGCGGAGGCAAAGCAGATGGTGGAAAATTTTGCATCCTCAAAACAAAATATCAATTTGTTTTAAATGTAAAGGAACGACAGTAAGGCTCCAGGGAATGCAGAGATATGTACCCCCTACCCCCACCCCCGCGTGCGGCCTGCTCCCCACACTGCAGGACTGTAGGGCTCTTTGCTGAGACAGGTGGGCTGCCCCTTTGCCTCCCATGGGGCGGGTCCTGCTGACCAGGGCTCCTCCAGGGCTCCATGCCCGCCCTTGTCCGGGACTCTGTCTTGCTGGCAGCAGGAGGGAGTTGGGGTGGTGCCGGCTGAGAGTCAGACAGACTTGGGCTTGCCCCTGGTGGGTGGGCCACTTCTGCCCCTCTGGATGCTCAGTGGGCCCATCTGTGGCAGGAGGGGCGTGGCTATGCTGGGTGCTTGGTAAACAGCAGCTACTTATTAAGCGGAGTCCTGGAGTGGCCCACAAGGTTCGGGGCAGGAGGACAGCTAGCTAGCAGAACAGCTGGTGGTATGCACCCCCCACCCCCGGGGGGCTCTTACTGGGTTCTGCTGGAGAGCAGTCCTGCGCCACACAGGGGTCACCGTGCACCAGAACCGCCGGTGACAAACAAGGGCTTCATGTGAGGGGCACCGGCCACCACACTCAGCACCCAGGTCAACCTCACAGGGCAGGTTGGAGGGAGGCGTGAAGCCATTTGGAGGCTGGGGATTGGAATGCAGGCCTGCTGCTGGCTCTTCCCAAGTGCACTCAGGATGGTCAAGCCGCAACTGCCCTCAAAGCCCTCCCTCTGGCGGTCAGCTTGACCTCCCCGCCTCCCGCTGCCCTTTGCATGTCTCCTTGGGGCTGTAGCATGGGAGAAAGGGTCTTCTAGTCGCCCCCCTCCCCTGCACCTAGTGCTGAGTCCTAGCCTGCTCCTAGACAAACACCCCACCACCCATGAGGAGGACACTGAGCAGGAGAAAAGGCTCCGCACACCTGAGTAAGAAGGATTCGAGCCAATCCAGGCTATCCAAGTTGGATCCAGCTCATCCTGTTCAAAATGCCCCACTATGGAAAAGTCTCCCAGCCGGGGTGGGGGCGGGGGGAAGGAGAGGCCCCCTAGCTCTCCCTCTCGGACCTGGGGCTGCTCCTCCATCCTGTCGGACACTCTCGGGAACGGCATTTGTTTTCGGATCAGCACCTGCCCTGGTGGCACCGTGGGTGAGGCACCAGGCTGCTAACTGCCAGGTAGACAGTTTCTCACCCACCAGCCTCTCCTCCAGAGGGTAGGGAGGCCGTCTGCTCTCCCTCAGGTGTCCCGTCTTGGAACCCCCCCAGGAGCAGGGCCTGCATGGCAGTGGGCTTCACTTTCCCAGCTGTCCCTGGGGTCACCCGAGGGCCGGGCCCACGTCTTAGTTCCTACCTGCCTCTTTCCCTCGCCACCAGGGCTCTCCTGAAAAGCTCCCCCCGACAGGAGCTAGCCCTGAGCGGGAATGGGATGGGGTCAGCAAGGTGGTGGAGAGCCAGAAGGACAGACAGACCGCGGAGCTCTGCCTCCCACCTTCCGGAAGAGCTGGGCTGTGTGCTCACAGGTGCCTTTCTAGGCAGCCTCCCCTTGGAAGGACACTCAAGGCGGGTGGAGCCAACCAGCCTGTGGTCTCAGCCATGGGACTCATGGGGGAGGGGCTGCGAGGCGGTTGCCATGGACACGGAATGAGTGGGCCCTGGGTGGGGGTTGGGAGGAGAGTGCACGGTTCACACAGAGCCACTCTTCTGCCAAACCCTGGTTCTGCAAACCCGGCTTTTCCTTTGTCTTGGGAACCCCCTCCAGGTCCCCTGGACTCTGTCCTTAGGGGATGTTCTTACTGGTGGCCAGACAGGAGGCTGGGTTCCTGTTTGGTCTCCTAGTTCCCTGCTTAAACCCTGCCTCACAGGCCAGCTCCCGAGCACCCCAAGCCTCAGCTCCTCCTCCAACAGAGGGGATGAGGGCCCTAGGTGAGGCAAACAGTTAAGGGCTCAGCTGCTCATGGAAAGGTTGGAGGTTCCGGTCCGCCCAGAGGTGGCTTGGAAGAAAGCCCTGGAAGTCTACTGAAAAACACAAAAGCAGCAGTCACTGCAACTCTACCACGTATTTCTGTCCCAGCCACGTGGGGTCACTCACTGTGAGCGCGGCATCTCCATGGTGGCTGGCTGGTTACCATGGGGATCATGGACCAGCTCCTAAGGAAGGGCTTGCTCCCAGCCTCCCCTTCCAGGCCCCGAGGGTGGGCAGGACACAGGGTGAGCAGGACACAGGTAGAGGCCAACAGACTGATCAACCACACGTGGGGATTTGGGGAGAGGAGGGTTTCCTCACTCCCCATCGATTTTAATCACCTCCCTCCTGCAGGTGCCCAGACAGGAGGATAACGAAGACGGATTCTCAGATCAATGAAACGAGGTAGGCAGTGCGGAAAAGCCAGGTCCCTGCCCTGGCTGGAGGAGCTCAAAATAGAATGGGAGGGTAAGGCGCTTCCTCAAGAGAGACAGGTGTTGATGGGAGGGAAGGTGGGGGGTGCTGCTCAGGATGAGGGCCATCAGAGAGAGCTTCTTGGAAGAGGTGGGATTTAAGGACATGCTGGAGTGGGCCAGGCCAGGCCTGTTGGCTCAGGAGAGGGGTCCTGGCTCAGGGGATGCAGGAGTCTCTGGACACAGGACGCTCTAGGTCATGGCAGGGGTCAAGCGAAGTGAGGTTTTGCCTCCTGCCCCTCCTTTGCAGGATGCCGGCTGCGCTGCATGGTCCTCCCCGCGCCCGCCAAGACTTCCTCTTCCCAATCTCTTGGTGCCTTTGTCTTTCTCTTACTTCTGTCTGAGCTTCCCTTCAGGAGCCTCGGTGCTGCTGTGGGATGAACACTGGGCTGCTAACCAGAAGGTCGGCTGTTCAAAACCAGCCACCGCTCCATGGGAGAGATTAAGAAAGACAAGGCTTTGGGTCCCCGCTCCACACTCCCCTCATTCACAATGATTTGATTTTTTTGTTCTTTGATGCCTGATACCTGATCTCTTTGACACCGCGTGATCACACAGGCTGGTGTGCTTCTTCCATGTGGGCTTTATTGCTTCTGAGCTAGATGACCGCTCGTTTACCTTCAAGTCTTTCAGACCCCAGACATTTTATCTTTTGATAGCCAGGCTCCATCAGCTTTCTTCACCACATTTGCTTATGCACCCATTTGTCTTCAGTGATCATGTCAGGAAGGTGAGCATCATGGAATGCCAGGTTAATAGAACAAAGTATTCTTGCATTAAGGGAGTACTTGAGTGGAGGCTCAATATCCATCTGCTACCTTAATACTAAACCTATAAATATATGCACATAGATCTATTTCCCCATCCTCATATATAAATATATTTACATATGTAACTGGACATCCCCTTATGGAAGGGTCTCAGGGAGGAGACGAGCCAGTCAGGGTGCAGTGTAGCAACGATAAAACATACAACTTTCCTCTAATTCCTAAATGCTTCCTCCCCTCACTATCATGATCCCAATTCTACCTTACAAATCTGGCTAGACCAGGAGATGTACCCTGGTACAGATAGGAACTGGAAACACAGGGAATCCAGGGCGGATGATCCCTTCAGGACCAGTGGTGAGAGTGGCAATACCGGGAGGGTGGGGTGGAAAGGGGGATCTGATTACAGGGATCTACATGTGACCTCCTCTCTGGGGGACAGACAACAGAAAAGTGGGGGAAGGTAGATGTCAGACAGTGTAAGATATGACAAAATAAGAATTTATAAATTATTTAGGGTTCATGAGGGAGGGGGGAGCAGGGAGGGAGGGGGAAAATGAGGAGCTGATCCCAAGGGCTCAAGTAAAAAGCACATGTTTTGAGAATGATGAGGGCAACGAATGTACAAATGTGTTTTACACAATTGATGTATGATGGATTGTGATAAGAGCTGTATGAGCCCCCAATAAAATGATTTTTAAAAAAGAAGAAAGAAAGAAAGACAGGCTGTGTGTCCCTGGAGGATGTGCAGTCTCGGAAACCGTAAGCAAGCAGCTGTGCCCTGTCTGGTGGGGTTGCTCCGAGTGGGATCTGGCTGGGGGCCGTGGGTTTGGTACCTCTCCCAGAGTTCTCAGCTCCCCTGCTTGTGAGCGGACCCTCCTGGGCGTCTCTCTGGTGGCTCTGCTGCCCTTTCTCCCCGTCTCTGCCTCTCTGTGCTTGGAGTCTTCTGGGGCATCGCTTGGCTCCTCTTTTCCTGTTTTGGTCAGGTTTGCTCGTCCTGCAGTCTGGCGCTCGGTCTTTGGCTGTCAGTCTCTCTTCTCCCTCTCTCACCTGCCCCCAGTCTCTTCTGGGTCCCTCAGGTTCCTTCAGTTGGGCTGGCCTTCAGCCCCACCTGCAGCCCTGGTGGCCTCTGCGTAGAGACAGGCTGTCTGCTGGGCCATGTCCCAGGGAGGGGCCAGACAGCTGGGCTCCTGGGCCTCCTCCAGGGACACCACTCAGAGACCCCCCCCCGGCTGGTCTGGCAATGAAAACATAATCTGTCTGCCCCAGCTGCAGGTGGGCACCCACTGTGATGGGCAGGGGGTGCTGGTGTGGGCTGCCGAGCGCGGCGGCAGCAGCCAGCACTGTCTTCTCCCAGGACTGGACCAGAGTCAGCCTGCGCTGGAGCCCCTACTGCCTTCCTTTCCCTGCTCCCCAAAGGCCACTCCATCTACACTGAGCAGAAGGAAGCTGTAGGGGTCCCAGGGAGACGAGAACAGCTGGAAGGGGCCCCCTTTCAAATACAGGCCCAGCCCTAGGTGGGTGCTCGGGGCACAGTGCTCCCTGAGCTGAAGCCAGATGCTGACTCTGAGGGGGGAGGGGTGGCTGGGCCCTGCTTCTGCATTTCAAGTCACACATGGGGGGCAGGGAGCCCCAAGACCTCACCGTGCAGTTGGAGCCGACCAGTCCTCGGAGGCTGTCATTGGGTTTGGGCAAATGAGAGGTGACAGCCGTGGCCTGCTCTCCACGGTACAGCTAATGAGGGCCCTCCATGCCGGGGACAGACAGCTTTGAGTCGGCGAGGGACACCAGGATGAGGCAGAGGCTGCTGGGAGGTAGGGGTGGGGTTAGGTGAACGGTGGGTGCAGCCGGGGGTCTCAAGGAGCAAGACAAAGTGAGGGTGATGGGCTTCCCCTCCAACACCCAGCCACCACGAGGAGACCAGGCCTCCTGCTCTTTCCCCAAGATGCAGGGAAGGGCAACTTCCCAAAGACTGCCAGGACTTCTCTTCCTCCCCACCTGGAGGTCACCGTGCAAGCTGCCCGACTTCTCTGTGCCACCGTTGGCTCTTCTGTGAAGTGGGGACAATAGGACTGTCCCCATCACAGGATTCCCTGCAATAATGGGCGCACAGCGCCCCACGTGGCGCCTGAAACCAGCCACCATGCCACCTTGGGTGCTGCCAGCCCTTTCCACTGGCTTAGAGCAACAATGCCCAGCCCTCCAAGGGCCCGGTGGTGTGGTGGCACAGTCGGAGAAGACACCACGATGTCTGCCCAGCGGGTCCCAAAGACGGGGAGGGCGGGATGTGCCCAGCGGGAGCCTGCTGAGACTCTGGGCTGTTCAGCAGGGTCAGGACACACACTTGGGGGGTGGGGAGGTCAGGCCTGGGCTGGGACCCTATACCCTGACACAGGGGTTTCCGCAGGCTGTCCCAGGGCTGCTGGGAGCCAACAGCTAGGGTCCTACATGAAGCTAAGTGGTCTTGGGAAGAGGTACAGGCCTGTGGTCCCCAGAGGCCTGTGAGAAGCTAACGAAACCAGGCGAGGTGACAGATGACGGAGCATCCTGGACTTTTCCTGGGATACTGCCCTTATACTGGACCCTACAAGCCAGCCCCCCCCCCCCCCCCCCCCCCACAAGGGCAGTGCTGTCTAACTCAGGCACGCTCCACAGCAAGGCAGTGCACCTCGCCTCGGCAGATGGAGAGGCGACCACAGGCAGGAAGGGGCTCCACCCACACCAGCCACCGGGGCCACCACACAGAGGGGGGTAGCCAACCTTGAGGGTGGCCCAGTTGGCCTCCTTACTCGCGGGCAACACAATAATCACAGAAATTGCTACCACTTCCTGGGCACCCACATTGGCCAGGCACAAGGTTGACGTTCCATCTTGATCACCACCTCCCAAGGTTGTTGCCCTGTGTGACCGGTGAGACAACTGAGGGCCTGAGACCTTTAACAGGACAACGGCGACATCAAGCCCTGTGTTGTCCGTGAAACAATGAACAGATCCGCCCCACGGAGGAAGGGATTGCCATCGCACTCCTTCTACAGATGGAGAAACTGAGGCTCGGAGGTTAAGTAACAGAGAGGAGCAGGGAGTAGGCCTGACTTGCACCCTCGGGAGCTGCCTTTTGTGAACAGGGCGTGGCACCTGACAGATGGGCTAACGAGGAAGCGCTTTGACTTGAGGACTGCGCCCTTCTGGTTGGAGAGAGACGACTTCAGGCACACCCTCTTCTCAGAGCAAGACACCACCCCAAGAGCTCTGTGGGCCACGAGGTTTGCTCCAAGTTCAGAGAGAGGGGAGACCCCCAGTCCCTTGTCTGGTTTCACTTCATTCGCCTCCCTCACCCATGGCTCTGGGCAACTCTCTTCACCAGGTCTGAGTGCCAGGCCCAGGGCTTTTGGTTTGAAATGGACCCTTTAAATGGGTGATCTTTAGGGTCTCAAAGACCAAGCCAGCAGCACCACCATCTAGTTCCACAACATTCTTATCACCCCCACTCCCACCCTAAGGAAACCTCATACTGATTAATAGTGACTATCTTTATCCACACCAATCGCCTGGCAACCACTAATCAACTAAGTGCTTCCAGATGCCTGCCTGTGCCACCTAGTTCATATAAATGCCCCTGCACAATAGACAGCCAGTGTGTGTGGCTTCTCTTAGTGAGCATCACGGTTCCCAGAGTCATCCCGCCGTGGCCCCGTCTCAGAACTTTACTTCATCCAGCAGCGGAGTAACACCCCACTGTGTGCTTCTGTCGTATTCCCAGGCATGTTGGGGACCAGTCAGCACCAGAGCCCTTTTCTCCCCGAAGTCAGGACCAACCCTAGGGTTATCTTGGAGCTCCCCTAGCTCCCTGGACCGAGAGGGGTTTTCTGAGCAGGTTTTAAAGGGTCCAAGGTTCAGAACTCAGGGAGCTCTCCCTGCCCAGCCCAGCCTGCCCTGAGATCAGCACCACCAGCCACATCATCCCCAGGCCAGCCCGTATCAGTCATGTTAACCCCAAGGAGCTGTATCGGATCTCAGCAACAGGCGGGGCCCTGCCTGCTGGCTGAAAACAAAAGCCAATCACTGTCAGGTTGATTCCTACTCAGGGAGACCAGGATCCCTTGCTCACAGGCTGATGTGGATTGCTCTGGGGAGGACACTGGGATGGACTCCTGGGCGAGGCAGGCGTCAGCCTCTGGGCTAGTCCCACGGGGGCCAAGGCCACTATCAGTCTCAGAAGAAGTACAGCCAGAGTGCTCCGTAGAGGCGAGACTGTGTCTTACATACTTTGGACGTGTTGTCCGAAGAGACCAGTCCCTGGAGAAGGACGTTCTGCGTGACATAATGGAGGGGCGGCACAGGAGGGGAGTCTTCCAAGGAGAAGGCTTGACCCTGGGGCTGCAACAAGTGGCTCCAGGAAGGAACAATTGGGAGGGGTTGGCAGGACTGGGCAGCGTTCATTCTATTGCGTGGAGAGTGCTGTGGGTCAGAACCGATTCGTGGCCACTGACAGCATCCACAGCAGTACCAGCCACAGCAGCATCCACTAGCCCTCCATACCCGTTAGTCCCAGGGTGACCCTCAGCTATGAGTTATGGGGCCTGATGACCTGGGCGAGGGTCAGAGTCCCAGCATGGGCATTGGGATACCGGAGGCATTTTTGAAAGTCTGATGTGAATTTGGCCAGTGTCTCTCTGTTAGGATCGCCATTCCAGTCATGTCATGGTGGACACTAGAAACCATCTAAACGGCTCACAATGGGGAGAAAGCTAAATTAACCGGAGCTACCCACATGAACCCAGCCCTGGTAGCATCATGTGCTAGCTGCAAGGTTGGCAGTTCAAATCTACCAGCTACTCCACGGCAGAAAGACGAGGCTTTCTGCTCCCATAAAGAGCTACATCTTTGGAAACCCTAGGGGGCAGTTACAGGGTCACCGTGAGTCAGAATCGACCCGATGGCAGTGCGTTTGGGTTCACCCACATTAACCACCACTCCTCTGTGAATCTGCCGGACTTTGGTGACTTGCATGTCACTGTGATGCTAAAAGTGATCTTCCGCAACCCCCACTATTTCACTTCCAGCGAGGTCACCCAGACTGGGCGGATTTCAGGAGAGCTTCCAGACGAAGGAAGAAAGGCCTGGTGATGTGCGTCTGCAAGTTAGCCAATGCAAACCTGGACCCTGACAGAAGCCTGCTGAACTCTTTGGTGCTGTGTATGTCACCGGGAGGGTTCAATCGCCAGGTTTAGGGACGCCAAGGGCCAGCGGAGGCTGAGGGGACCCTCGGCAAGAGGAGTTGGCCCACTGGCGGCAATGATGAACCTGAGCGTAGTGGTGATCGCGAGGATGGTATGGGAGTCAGCTGGGAGGCAGTTCACAATAACAACACCATCCCAGCCTTGAAGCAGTTTGCAAGATTGAGACAGAGCTACCTATATTGGCCTGAAGAGCCCTGGCGGCGTTGTGGTTACATGCTGGGCTGCTGCATTGGTTAATTGTGCCAGCCTGGCCGATAATCATACGTGGGGCTGGTTGAAAGGCGGAGGGATAAATGGGTGGTGAAGCCTCGCCTTTCTAGTTCTAGTTCTCGGGTCTCTTGTTTTGTGATGGTTGCACCGGGTGCACCTGCCTTAGCAGTTCCCTGCTTCAGCTTGCAAGATTGACTTCCTACAAGACATCCCCAAGGAGAAGCCACATGGACCTATCCCGATGCAGCCCTGGGTGCTGGAGCAGCCGTGTGGAGACCCCTGCCAGTTCTGAGATGCTTGTTTGTTCACTGACTCAGCTTTCCTCCTGCAGTCGGCATCATTGCCTCTGTTTTGTGAGGTGGAGGACTTTGTGGACTGGTGTTGGGTTAATGGGTTAACGTTGGACTTGTGGGCTTGGGCAGCATTGGGTTGGGATGTTTTCGTGATGCACATTTTTTCTTTACATAAAACTATCTCTTATACATGAGTCGCTGTGGATTTGTTTCTCCAAAGTACCCCTAATACAGCTGCTAACCGCAAGGCCAGCAGTTCAAAACCACCAACCTCTCCTCGGGAGAAAGATGGGCTTTCTAATCTTGTAGAGAGTTTAGTCCCGGAAACCCACAGGGGCTCCACCGGGCTCTCTGGGGTCGTTGTGAGTCGGCATTGACTTGACAGTGGGCTTGGTTTTGTTTTGTTTTTAAATAATTTTATTAGGGGCTCATACAACTCTTGTCACAATCCATACAATACATCAATTGTGTAAAGCACATTTGTACATTCATTGCCCTTGATTTGGTTTTATATTGACTTAGACGTGGAGAAATCTAGATTTGTTGCATGAAAAATCCAAGGTGCAGAAAACATAACTCACGGCCATTGAGTCGATGGTGACCCTTGATGACCTATAGGGCATCTATGGGCGTAGAAAGCCTGGTCTTTCTTTTGAGGAGCGGCTGGTGGATTTGAACTGCTGCCCTTGTGGCTAGCAGGCCCAATTTGTAACCATTATATTTAGGCAACCTCCCTTACTCTATATTTCTATATATTTGGTGAAGCCACAGGAAATTGTCCTTTGCACAGATTTACAAATGTCGTAATATCAGTTATTTCCTCTGGCCTAATTGAACATCTTATGTAAATGGGAAAAAGAAGGTCCGAGAGGCCACAAGCCAAATTATACCTGGTGGTGGGTTACCTTTGGGGAGGGAATCAGAACCGAGCGCACCAGCTTTTTCAGAAACCTCAAGTCTTCACTTGGGTAATTTTAAGTTATTCACAAGTAAACTTAAAAAAATTTTTTTGGTTTAGTTGTTATTTACCTTTTCTTTGTTTTTAGACTTTAAAAAATATCATTTTATTGGGGACTCATACAGCTCTTATCACCATCCGTCCATCCATCCATTGTGTCAAGCACACTTGTACATATGTTGCCATCATCATTTTCAAAACATTTTCTTTCTACTTGAGCCCTTGGTATCAGCTCTTTTCTTGCCCCCTCCTTCCCTCCCTCATGAACCCTTGATCCTTTATAAAGTGTTGGTTTTATAAACGTTGTTTTCTTGAACTGAACCGCTGACCTACAGCCCGAGGAAGCTTTGAGGGGGTTGTGCTTGGACAAACAGCTCCCCATCTTTTCAAATTCACTGCCATCGAGCCAGCTGATTCCAATTCACAGGGACCCTACAGGACAGGGGAGACCTTAACTCTTTACAGGAGTAAAAAGCCTCATCTTTCTCCCCTGTTGTGGCTGGTGGCTTCAAACTGCTAATCCTGAGTTTACCAATCCAGTGTGTAACCCACTAGACCACCAGGGGTCTTCTCCCCATCTCATGGTGGTGGTGGAGGTCAAAGATAGCCTCTCCCTCCCCTCCTCTCTAAATCATCTGTCTTTCGGGCTCCGATGTCTGTCTTTGTGTATGTGGTGGCTTCTGTGATCTTTGGATTAAAAAAAAACAATCCCGGGTACTTTCATCTCCCCAGGAGGATGTGGCCCATGCAGGGAATCAAAGAAAGGGAGCCTGTGAAGGGGATAATTAGCTTAGCAGTGACCCTGGAGCTAGGACTTTGAAGGCAAGATTCAGTTAGTTCAGAAGCGTTAAGTGAGCACATGCCAGGACTGTAGGGGGGTGAGGGTTAACACTGCGTGGGGCTGGTCTTTCAAGTCTACACAGCTTCGGGGCATATGCCTGCAGCTGTCCACCAGCAAAGGAGGAATTTCATGTGCAGTTTGGCTCCACTCTACTCAATGGGAAACAACCAAGGCCCAAGAGAGGACAAGGGTCACTCCTCCACCAAGAGTCCCCCATTAAAACACAGACGCTCCTCAGGGGTTGGCCCGGAAGCCCTTCTTAGAGAGGCCTTGGAAGTGTGGTGTGGGTCACCTCCGTGCCCCCAGTAGAGCAGGGAGCCACCATGGGCAGGGGCTGTGGAGTCAGGGTGAGAAGTAAAAACACAGGGAGGTGACATGGCCCAGGTCCAGCTACCCAGTGGCCAGGTGGAAAGGAGGGTGGGTGAGGTGGCTGGATGAGAGAACCCTTCACTCCCCCAGAGAGGTGAGCCCACCTTCTTGAAATGAGGGTCTTTGGGGCTCTCTCTTCAATCCTCTCACTCTTCAAAGGGGCAGGGGGACCTGGACGAGTTCCCTTCCTTCTGGATAATCCCACCAGGGGCATGACCAATGGCAACTGACCGAGTACAAGAGACAATAGGGAGGAGCGGGGCTTGTGGCAAACTAGAGATCAGAAGCCCCGGGGCAACAGGGATGCTGTCACTTAGCAGGACCGGTTTTTCCAGGGAGGGAAGGTATTGGCAGACCTTCTGATTTTAGAAGCAAAAACAAAACAAAACAAAAAAACGCAGCACTTGATTTAAAAACAAACAAACAAACAAACTTACCACATTTCAAAAAGTTGTTAATGGATTTAAAACCAAAAGGCAGACTGGGTCCCTGCTCCCTGGTTTGTGAGCTCTCACACCAGCAAAGGCCTAAGCCTCCAAGGACAGAGGACACTTGCTGTCCCATGGAAGTCTCCCCTTTGCTCTGCCTCCTTACCGGAGCTCCAGCCAGGCCGCTGGTCCCTCTGAACCTGCCCCCCCACCTCCTCCCCGGCTCCTCTGCAGGCTGTGGGGACTAACGGACCTCTGCTGACTGACAGCCAGGGCAGGTGCAGAGGGGCTGGGGAGACCCTGGAGAGTGGGGAGTGGGTGACTGTGTCTCCAAAATGCTAATTTCTCAGGAGCCAAGAGAGAAGGGGGGGAGGGCAGCCTAGCAACAGCTGGCTCTGGGCAGTGAGCAATCCGATCTGAAAATAAAACATTTTACAATCCACAACCGTGGCTCATTAAGGATGAATGGATCGACTGGTATAAATAGCACGCTGCATTAAGAAGTCAGGAAACAGCATATGCGTGTGATGGGGAAACGGCTGCCGCAGAACCGCTTATTAGCTCGGCCGGCTGCTGTGCGGTGCTAACGAGACAGAGGTCTGGGGTTCAAAGCTTGCATGTGTCACGTGGCTTCCTTCAGCTTGGGCCCAAGAATGTATTCCACCTCACCCCCCAAGCCCTGTGTGCAACATGGATGCATAATTCTGGACACACACGATGGGGCGCAAAACCATCTTGCAATTTGGCCTTTCTTGCTGTACCCCACACCTGAGGCTAATGAGCAGGGGCTTGAGTTGACCAAGGGGGACCAGGAGGCATGATGGCATCTCTCCTGACCATGGGAACAGTCTGAGAAGAGCCAGGAAGCCAAAGGTCCAGATGAGCTTCCCGCCTGGTGATGTGCCCAGGGGAGGAGGCAGACACAGAAGCTCAGCACTGCGATCCTTCCTGGCACCTCACCCTGTGTCTCTTTGTTTACGTCTGTTTGGCTTGTAACAAAGCTATCGTCATCGGCTGGCTCACTCTGAGCCATTTCGGCAAAGAATGAACGAACCTATGGGCACAGGGCACGCCAGCAGGGGCTGGCATCTGCTTGTCTGGTGGTCTGAAGGAAGTTGTCCCCCTAACCTGAGGGCTCTGACCCAGCTCTGGGTGGCCAGGGCGGGAGAGAGTGCCGTCTGTCTGTCTGTCTGTCTGGCGGCAAGGAAGGATCACTGGAAAGGTGGGGACTAGGTTCCTGCTGATCCTTACCACGCAGTTAGCAACAAAGGTGAGGTCTGCCTGCTTTGCTCCCTGCTTAGTGCCCATCATGAGCTCCTGCCGGTTTCTCAACAGCAGGATCCCCTCAAGAATAGCCGGTCTCTGTTTGAATGCTCCCACTGACATGGAGCTCATTATCTGTCTGCCACAAGCCCCTAGTTCTGTGGTTGGATGGCCACCGAGCTAGAGACGCTGAATGCTCCCCTGGCTCCACCCCAGCTCCACTTTAGGAAACATTGCCCATGCTACATATTGCATTTGATACGATACAAGGGGCAGCCTGGCGAGAAAGGACGGGCCAGTGGCTTCCTCTACCAGGCAGGAGGCTGTGAAGCCTCAGAGCCGAGCCCGCAGGGCGTGTACACTGGGCTGGGGAGAACCAAGCTGAGGCACACGGGGCGGGCTGCTGCCATCTCCCCCACCCCACCAGGCTTCACCAACCTTTCTCTCTTTTGGCTTTAAAACCAAAAACACCCCACACGCTTGACTGCGACTTACAGGGGCTCTATAGGACAAAGTAGAATTGCCCTTGTGGGTTCCCAGGGCTGTCTATCTTTACAGAAGCAGAAAGCCTCGTTTTCCTCCCACACAGTGGCTGGTCGGTTCGAACTGCTGACCTTACAGTCGGCAGCCCAACATGTAGCCTACCGTGCCACAAGGGAGAAGATAAAGCACAAAGCAGACACAGGGGAGTGTCGCCTCCCTGCTACAGCACTGGAGGCTGAAGGTAAATTAGACTCTTCCTCAGTAGCCTGGAAAGGAGCCCTGGTGGAGTAGGGGTTATGCACTGAGCTGTTAGATGCAAGGTCGGCAGTTTGAAACCACCAGCTGGTCCTCGGGAGGAAGGTGAGACGTTCTACTCCTGTGAAGATTTACAGTCCGGGGATCTCACAGGGGCTATTCCATAGGGTTGTTACGGGGCAGAACAGATGCCTCGGCAATAAATGGAATCAGCAGCCTGGCGACACCCCAATTATTCAGGCCAACCGCAGTGTCTCTGTATAGAACCCCAATTCCTCTGAGCTCTCGGAGGCGGAAGAGTGGGGGTAGGGATCATTTGGGCGCTACCTTCACACTGTGCTGTGCTCAGGAGGGATATGGTGTGTGCGTGAGCCTGGGGCTGGGACTCAGTAAGTCTGGGTGCCTGGCTTGCTGGGGTGGCTGCAGTGTATGTGACCTTGGGCAGACTCTCCCCTCTCTCGTTTGTCAGGAAAAGTCAATGTCACATCCACGGCTGCCCTGCAGGCTGCTCTGAGCCTCACATGAGATAATGACCGTGAGTCACAGAACGCCCTGGCTCAGGCAGCACAGCTCCCAATGGTTCGTGTCCCCAGGGGATGCACAGCGGGTGGGGGTGTTGTAGCAGGTTAGCCAGAGGCCGGGGTGGGGGTGGTTTACAGGGGAAGGGCCAGGTTTAGGTCAACCTTTGAAGCCTGAGCTGGACCAGACAAGAGAGGACCCTGCGTGCTTGACCCACCCAAATGGAAACTACAGCTAGTTTTTCACTGCACTACAAACAGAGCCACAGTTCAGGATTTTAAAAGACACACACACAGGATCGGTTTCCCGAGGAACTTCTGGATGTCGACTTGGAAGAAAGGCCTGGTGCTCCTGTTCTGGACATTTGTCAGTAAAAACTCTCTGGTGCCCACAGGGAGGGTGCAGGACTGGCCAACGCTTTGTTCTACTGGACGCAGCTCCTTAAGAGCCGGAGTCCGTCTTGACGGCAGCTAATCACAAGAGCCGTCACCACCACCTGTCCAGGCCACAGGGATGCGA
>NW_022111358.1:2171442-2172657 GCF_000313985.2 Echinops telfairi
CTACTGGACGCAGCTCCTTAAGAGCCGGAGTCCGTCTTGACGGCAGCTAATCACAAGAGCCGTCACCACCACCTGTCCAGGCCACAGGGATGCGAGCAAAGGCTCAGGCCACTGATCCCTCCCCCTCACCTGTCCCAGGAAGAGGCAAACACAGCGATGCCTCTTGTGTTCTGTGTCCTGTGTCAAAGAGCCCCCTCAACACCTCTGTGGATGCTAGGCTTGGGCCCCCCGTCCTCGGTTGCAGGGGCTCCGGCCACAGCCGAGCAAAGACAAACTCTGAGGTGGCACAGAGCAGTCCTGCCTCACCCGGCCGGAGCTAGAGGCCGAGCCGGAAGCCACGCCAGGTTACACGCCCTCCCCTTTGGGAAGCAGAGAACCACAGAGCCTCAGGATGATTTGCACACCGAACGGCTTCCCTCTGATCAATTCATAGTGCTCAGAGCTTCGCAACACAGGCTGCTTGTCCCACCTCCTTTGCAGCTAGGATGGCCAACGGGTTGGAAATGGAAGTCTTCCCGTGCGACCCAATGCCTGTGTTTTTCTTCCTTTCTTTATAGGAATGGCTGGAACGGTGGCAGCCACTTTGTGACTCTGAGGGAAAGATCAAGAATTATAAATTTCTCTCTCTCTCTCTCTCTCTCTCTCTCACTCATGGCTTAATTGAGCAGCCGAACCAAGTTGCATGTACCTTCTGGTAAACTTACTGTGTAAGAAAATACACATGTCCTCTCTCAACAGCTAAACATGCCAGATTAAGATGTTGCCCCACGGTCCCTACCCACAGGAACACCTAGCCTGGAAGAGAAAGCCTGCAGAAGCGCTGTGCCCAGTTCTAAAGGGACTGAGACCCAAGAGCCCTGAGCGTTAGTTCCATCCTTCGGACCCGGCATCTTCCAAGGGAGCAGAGGACTGGGCTCCGTTGGTCTCGGCCACACACGTGGAGCAAGCTGATGGAGGGAGTAGCACACAAAACCCACTCCGCCTGGGGGGTGGGGTGGGGAGACCCCTGTCTTGGAGCAGGCAGGCAGACCCTGGGGCCAGTCACCAGGAGGGACTGAGGTCACCAAGTCCCCCGCCTCCTCCTGGGGGGGGAAAAGAATGTCCTGCCATGCGCAAGTCAGCCTGGAGCCACCCTGGGGTCTGCAGACCAATCTGGGGAGGAAAGAACAGCGAGCTTAGGTGACCGGCCCCCCTGTCCTCCAGGTGCCAGAGCAG
>NW_022111358.1:2173121-2175296 GCF_000313985.2 Echinops telfairi
CTCTCCCGTGGAGTGGCTGGTGGTTTTGAACTGCCGACCCTGTGGTTAGGTTAGCGGTCCAATGCGTAACCATTACACCACCAGGGCTCCTTCCTACCATGCATGGCAACTCACCACTCGCACTTTCTGTGTCGATACACTTTCATAGCCACCCGGCAGCCATCTCACTGCCTTTGAGCAGGTCTGTAGGGCAGGCTTCCTGAGACCGCACCTCTTTACAGGAGGAGAAAGCCTCGTCTCTCTCCCGTGGAGTGGCTGGTGGTTTTGAACTGCCGACCCTGTGGTTAGGTTAGCGGTCCAATGCGTAACCATTACACCACCAGGGCTCCTTCCTTCAGCCCCTGGCAACTCACCAGCCTGACTTTCTGTCTCTATACACTTGCCTGGGGTGGGGGGGTGGGGCTTCCTATCAGAGGAGGGGGCAGTAGGCCGTCTCTGGTGTCTGGCTTCTCTCACTTAGCATCCGAGCTGATCCGCAGTGGCACCGTTCGCTGCATCAGAAGCCTGGGGCTGTCTGAACGCTCCCCCATCAAGAGGTGACTGCCTAAATCAGGTGCACTAGCTGATGGCGCCCCACCCAGGCGTTAGAGACATAAGGCCAATCTCTAGTTATTGATCTTGAAGGACAATGCCCGCAATGTTCTCTCTAGCCAGCCACCCCTGGCCCTCCACCCTCCCCATAAACAGCAAGCCGTGGAGTCCTGAGCCTACTTTTGTTGGCGCTGCTGTTTAAAACAAAATCAAGAAAAGCACCCCCCATTCCCCCCATGCCCCTTGTGTCATGTCTAAGACTGTGGGAGGCATGAACAGGAAGAGGCTTGGAGATGGGGGATGGGGAGGAAAGGTGGGGTGGGCTTCTTTCTGGCACATCTTCGAGTCGAACCGAACAATTAATCCAGAGGATTTAAAGCAGGAAGCAAACGAACCTGCTTCAGAAACATCAATATGTTCTACTTGATTGTTCAGTGGATGAGAAAGTTCTCGGCTTGTAGGCATCGATTACCCTTCCTCGTCCAACAGGGCGTGAGAAAGAGAATGGGAGTGGGCTGGGCTGGGGAGGAGGGCTGGGAGCCAGAGGGGCTGAGAGTGTGAGAATGAGAGTGAGAGACAGAGACAGAGACAAAGACAGACAGACAGAGACAGCAGCCAGAGGAGAGCTTCATGGTTGAAAACCAGCATTAAGTCAATTCTCAGAAGGTGGCGATCAATCTTCCCTCTGTGTCCCCACTCGGCCATAATTCCTGACCCCTGCTGCCCACACAGCATTTGCTCTCCCTGCCCTAAGACACCCAGGGCGAGGCTGGACCCGACACATCACTAGGACATCATCCTTGGGCTCATGAATTCGCTGGAATGACTCATAGACACAAGGCTGCTAGTTTTAGTAAAGGCCAAGGGTGTCGAGCAGGGGGGGCACCGGGACTTTTCTCCGCCAGTCAGCGTGGCAGCCTAAACCTGCTTGGAGGCTGGTTTGTGTATCCGCCTCCAGGTGAGTGTTGTCGCTCTGGTGGTGGATAGAGTGGCCGTGCACACAGGCCGGCAGGGGGTGGGCCAGCCCCCTGAGCACCAGGCTCAGGATGATTCCGGTCGCTGTTTGATCTCACCGTGGCATCCAGTGCCCACCTGTGCACCCCCTGCAGGGGACACAGGATCTCAACACAACCAGAAAGCCCAGATCCTGGCATCCTGGCAGCCCAACCACCCAGGCTGGCCGGGACGTAAACAACAGGCCTCCCAGGGTCCGGCCACCACTGTGCAGACCATGGGCACGGAGCCCTCCAGACACCCCTTCCTGCCCACCTCACCACTCTCAACCCCCTGCACCTCCCCCTCCTGAGACTTCACAGCCAGCTGGGGCCTTAGGCCTCACCATCTGGCTGCCAGTCGCTGCCAGGCCTCAGGTCACTGTCTAGGTGGCCAGCTCCCAGGCTGTAGGACACAGGTGATTGCTGGGTTGTGGTATGCTTGACACTGGGGCTGGCCCAGATCGGGGTGGAGGGCGAGAACATGAGGAGCCTCCTGGACCACTTAGCTCCACCCCAGCAGACTCTGTGAGCACACGGTGCCAAGTCTGGCCGGGCAGAGCCGCCGGCCTGTTCGCTCATGTAATTAAAAGGCCACCTGGGTTTGCAGGGCTTGGGAGGCGGTGGAGGCACCAGGCACATGTGGATGTGC
>NW_022111358.1:2175402-2178949 GCF_000313985.2 Echinops telfairi
GTGTGTGTGTGTGTGTGTGTGTGTGTGTGTGTGTGTGTGTGTGTTGGTGGGAGCCGGCCATAGCTGCCTCCTCCTCTGCACCCTGGAGGGAACATTCTAAATCTGATAGCACCCACCCAGGGAGTCCCTGGGTGCCACAAACAGCTTTGCAGTTGCCTGCTAACTGAAAGGCTGGGGGGTTAAGTCTACCCAGAGGTGCCTGGCAAGAAAGGCCTGGCAGCCTTATGGATCACAGTTCTCTGTCACACACGGGGCACCGTGGATCAGAGTTGACTGGATGGCACCTAGTATGTGTGTGTGCCCACGTGTGTGTGTGCATGTGTACATGCTGCTTCTACTGTCACACATCTCTCCCTTCTGTCGGCGGGACTGCGGCAAACCCAGACTCAGGCGAGAGAAAGAAGCCCCAGCTCCAGGCTCCGAAAGGGATGGAATGAGTGAAAGGGTCCCTTCTCGGCAAACCCCCTTGCTCACCCTGCTGGCCCCCTCCATGAGCTGGCCAGCCCCAGAGTCCCGCTGCCCACTGCACCTGCCCCGGTCTCCACCCACTCCCCGCCTATCTGGGGCTGTGATGTCCGGGCACGTGAACTCCTGGGCACCAGCGGAGCAGCCCGGATCCAGCCACACCGGCTGCTACAGAGAGGACACAGCGATGTCCAGGGACACGTTGCCAGAGAACGGACACCCAGCTGGAAATGCAGGTTCTGTCTGGGAGGTTGGGTTCACCAGGCATTTGTACCATCTCAGTTGTATTGTGCGTCGGACATGTCAGGAGAGACCAGTCCCTGGAGAAGGATGTCGTGCTTGGTAAAGTGGAGAGGCAGCGAAAGAAGCGAAAGGCCTTGGACACAACGGACTGACACAGTGGCTGCAACGATGGGTTCTAACATCCCAACAACTGTGAGGACGGCGGACGGGCAGGGCTTTGTTCTGCTGCACAAGGGCTCCCGTGAGTCAGCCCACTGCCACCACCAGATGATACTGTTCTACAACGTTTCAATCTTCTAGAGGAACTATCTGCTACTTTTGTAACAAGGGAGAAAAACTCCCAAAGCGTACAAAGGGAGCTAGGCGCTTCATCATAAGCCAAAGAACAAGATGGGGGGAAGTCCATGGAAGCAGCTGACAGAATGAGGGGCTTGGGTCCCTCCTCCCCTGCACCTGAGGCATCAGGGTGCGCCCCTCACTCCTCTGGCTGCCTCTGTCTCTTTCCAGACCCTTGGACTTGGGTCTTGGGGTGCTTGTGGGAAGGAGGAGCGAGATGCTGGAGGCATCTTTTGACTTTGAGTCCTGGCTCTACTCCACACCTCTGCTCCAAGCCCAGGCTCCTCATCCACAGAGGGGGGCTACTGGACACCCTGCCCTCTCCTCCTCCAGGGCCTGCCGGGAGAGCAATGACTCTGAAAAGAGACCCCAAAGGAGGAAGCCTCATGCCACCCACAAACCAGGCTCTGCTCTCACAAACGGTGGCCCCCTGGGACACACACACACACACACACACACACACACACACACACACACACCCCACGAGTGCAGCCACCATGGACACTCAGGGGCAGCCATCGGGCACAAAGCCACCTTGCTCATTAGCCACAGGGAAGCCAGGACGTCTCTCTGATGGTGAGTCAAGACAGGAGAGAGATGACGCAGGCCTATTTTGGAAAGATGCATTCCCCGACTTGGCAAAAACACTTTGGTCAACATCACATTTCTGCAAAACTCCACAGAGCTGTTCGCAGCACCCCAGCTACACATTAGCGCTTATCTGTGAACCTGCCCCAGTGGCCTTGCGCCATCACATCTCGCCATGCTGCAGGTCCGAGCCACTTGCTTGGCTGCCGGTGGGGACTGAGGACACAGGGTGGGGGTATCAATATGAGGTGCTGGCGGGCTGGCTGATGGTGCAAACGTTAGGCGCTCCCCTGGGAGGGGGCTCGGGGGACTTGACTTACCTCTCCCTCGGGCCCAGGTGTAGATTCGACTGGTCTCAGTGCTTCTGGGCTCTGGCTCAGCTGGCTCCACCGGCATAGGTCGGAAGTGGGGGTCATCAGCCCGGCCGGGGGTCTTCAGGGGCAGGATATATTTGGGGAGCCCTTTGTAGAACCAGGCCCCTGACCTCTTCCAGACCTGGGGATGGGGGACACATCTGCTTAGAGCACAGGACGTAAGGAGACCTCTTTGTACCATGTATGGATCAAGTCTCCCCCTGGTCGCCTTCCCACCCTCCCTTCCTGTGATGGGAGGTGGGGGTGGGGATTCTGCCTCTGCCCTCCCTCTCACTGGCCGCCGTCTTCCCAAGGCTCAGGACACTTGGAGCCTCATCCTACACACTTCCATGGCCCAATTTCCCATCTTTCTCCTGCTTATGCAACCCACCGCCCCTGTCCATGGTTCCCTGCTTTGGTCTCAGACACTCAGAATCCCAGCCCCCCACCCATCCCTGCTCAAGAACTCTAGCGAAGGGAGTTCCCCACCCCCAACCCTACCACTAGCCACAAGGCAGCCTCTGGGCGCTGTGAGCAGCCCTCACTGCACTTCCTGCCCTGGCTGGAGGCCTCCTGGGGGTATAGACAGGGGCCCTATTCAACCCACCGCCCCGCCACCCCACCAGCCACCAAGTCATTCCGACTCTCCCACGTGTGGTGGTGCCCAGGCCCCCATGTCCCGTCTTGAGACTAACACCCCTGGATCCCATAGATGTCCTTAAGGCCTTCCCAGCCCCTGTGGCTGGGGTCATGTTTGCCACTGTCCCTTGGGGTAGGGATACGGGGTGCTCAAGAGTGGCCACAAAGCTCCAGACTTGGTCCAGCCGCCTCCAGGACAGTCACTGGCCTCCCCTTCCTCTGCCCAGCCTGTCCCATCCTCCTTGAATCTGGGGCATCCCTGGAGCCCCTGCTGACCCCACAGAGTCCAGGCAGGGACTCTTAGAGCTGGTGGGGGGTCACACAAGGCTTGCCAGGTTCCAAGCAGATCCAGAGTGCTCTTTAGCAGCGTTCCTCTTGGGCATGATGTGGGTTGAGGGAAGCTGGTGAGATGGACAGCCCTGAAGGCTAGCCTGTCTACCGGCCCTGGACAGACTGGGCCTTCCACGTATTCTTGCTGTCACTCTGGGCCGCTCTAACCCCGAGTTTTCTCATTGCAGTAACGAAGCTTGCTGAGAAAACCGCAAAGACGGCAGCGCTGCACAGGCCCCAAAGGTGCTCGGCAGATGCCGCTCCTGCTCCCCCTGGCTGGACCCTTCCCCTCTAGGCCCAATGAGTTGATGCCAGGGCTACTCTGCGGTCCCACAAAGCTCTTCCCAAGAGCCTCCGGGGCCGAGACAACCTCTGTAGCTGGCAGAGGACCTGAATCTCCGGGAAAGCCACAGATTAGAATTCAGAAGGGGAGCTGAGATAAGGCCCTGGAATCCTTACTGCCTCCTTGAGAAACACCGAGGGCTCTAATCTCTTTTCTGATAAAAGAAATACATTAAGGGCATTCCGTCAGGAGAAGTGTGTGTGAGTGTGTGTGTGTGTGTGTGTGTGTGTGAGAGAGAGAGAGAGAGAGA
>NW_022111358.1:2180808-2183313 GCF_000313985.2 Echinops telfairi
CTTGTTTACCTTCAAGAGGCTGTAAATCTTTGTAGAAGCAGAAAACCTCTTTTGCCTCCCGAGGAGCAGCTGGTGGGTCTCAAACTGTTGACCCTGTGGTTAGCGGCCCACCACTCAATCCACCGCACCCCCAGGCACCGTCGTCACCTCTCAATGCTCCAGAGAGGTGAGCACAGAGCCTGGCACACGTCGCCCAGCCTGCTTGTGTGTGGTTCTTAGACAACAGGGAACCCAGCAGGTGCCAGCAAACGCTTCAAGAAACCCGCTCTGGAAAGCGGCCTCTCGTTGCCAGCCTACGGCGTGCAGTCACCTACCGCTGGTGCAGGTAACTCTTGCACCTGGTCTACGGTGCGCAAAGCGCAGAGCTTCCAAGCCTCCTCCCCCATTCCCAGAGTCACCCCGGGGGGCGGGGGCAGCTCTTGGAGGAAGCTCTGCTGTTACCCCCACTTTCCAGATGGGAAAGCTGAGGTTCTCACAAGTTAAGGCACTTGCTCAAGGCCAGACTGCCATCTCTGGGCCTCTGCTCCACATTGGTCACCACAGGTTTTCTTCCCCCGCCCCCCACCCCCCTAGTTGACAGATACAGAGTAGATGCTGGCAGACTGTGAAATAAATCCCTGGGGGCTTGTCACTGGACCCCCGAGGGGAGGGAAGTGCTGGACAGGAAAGGAAGTAACCTAGGCAATAACAGCTGGCCCTGGAGAACACCGTAGGGCTGGGGAGGATAGCATCCCAATGGCCACAGCAAGGCAGCTGGGCTGTGGGGAGGTGGTCAGGGGCTCCTCCAGCCTCCGATGGCTAAGTGGTGGGCTGTGTCCATTCCTCTTAACTTTGCCTGCCCGTCCGGGCCCCCTCACCCCCACCAGAGCTTGGCCCCCCACAGGAGCTGGGCCTTGGGGACCAGGGGGAGCAAGCACTTGAGAGCCATCCTGCCACGTTCATGGCATTGTCCTCCCTGAGCCGAGAAGTACATGCTGTCGGTGCTGTGAGCTGCTGTCGAGTGAGCCTCTGATTCAAGCAGACCCTATACATAATGGAACAAAATGCCACCTGGTTTGGGGCCAGCCCCGTGGTTTTCAGTGGCAGACTTTCGGGTAGTAGACCGCCAGGCCTTTCTTCCTCATCGGTCGGTGTCTAGAAGCTCTGCCAGTGTAATGGCAACATGAGCACCTCCACTGAGAGGTGGGCGGTGGGTTCCATGAGGGCCACTGGCTGGAATCGAACCCGGGACTCCCACACGAAAGAGAGGCATCTACCTTGGAGCCTCTGTAGCATCTGAAACAGGGACGCTCACAAAACAGTTGCACGAAGCGGCTGTATGTCCACTCTTCTGTTCCCACCTGGAGAGGCCTGCGGAGGCTCAGTGGGGTGACATTTCTCACCCCTTTCCCTGGGCAGTTACCTACTGTCAGTGTGTGATAATGATTAGGTTTCAGAGGAATAGGAGCGTGCAGATGCACCCTGCCCTCCCCGAGCTACAAACATACATACATACATACATACATACATACATACATACATACATGTGAAGAAGTCGTGGCCGCCATCATCAGCTTTTCAAGGCGCCATAGTTGAGATGTATTCAGCTTAATTAAGCCCAGTCCCCCACTGATGGGCATTTAAATTGTTTCCAATGTCTCACTCAAGCGAGCAGAGCCCCGGCTTGTCACCTCTGCATAGACATCGTGAGACAACTTGTGTTTTACTTCCTGGGGAAATAGTCCGAGGAGTAGGCTGCCTGGATCAAAGGAGGCAAGCACCTTCTTGGTAAGGGACAGGGACTGTCTCTGCACACAGGTGCCCCACGCTCGCCAGAGGAGGGACAGTGGAGCACATTCCAGCCACCGCCGTGTTGGGTTGGTTCGATGCCTGTGTCACCGTAGAACGGCGTTCCACCACTTTCAGCAATGACTTTGGGGAAGAGACCACCTCGGGATGGGCTCGAACCACCAAGCGTTTGGTGAGCATGCACCACCTGCATCCCCCGGGGACCCTGTCAGGACCAAACCCAGTGCTGGGGTGGGGTGTTGATTCTAATTCCTAGTGACCTGCCCCCATAGGCTTCTGTGGTAGTGACATAATCTGTCAACTTGAGAAGGGGTGGAGTCTAGCCTGTCACTCAAGTCACAGCTTGGTGACCTCATGTTGGAGGCTGGAAGGAGATAAATAGCTCACGGAAGGGGCAGACATTCTCTCTGCTTCATCTTTCTGCTGACAAACCAGATGTGCTATGCCGATGGAGCCAGAGCCCTGGGGCTGGAGGGGCCATGCTTCCACCGCCACTGGATCCACAAGACTTTCTACCCACTGGTCTGTGATCTTCCTGCACTCAGCGTCATTGCACGGTTGCATGAGTCTAAAGAGGAATTTATGGGAAATATTGGACTTATGGACTTGATCTGGACTGGGCTGGGATGTGTTCTTAATGGACAATTGCTCTTTGATATAAAGTTCTCTCCTACACACACACACACACACACACACACACACACACACACACACACA
>NW_022111358.1:2183413-2184693 GCF_000313985.2 Echinops telfairi
GAGTGTCTCTGGATTTGTTTCTCTAGTCTACCTGGACTAACAGCTTCCCAAAGCTGTGATCCTTACGGAAGAGACTTTTGAGTCTTTTTCTCACAGAGCTGCTGGTAGGTGCGAACCACTGACCTTTTGAGCTAGAAGCTCAGCACTTTAACCACAGTGCTTCCAGGGTTCCTAATACAGGGGGGCCAGGAGATCTGTGGGAAGATTTCCATTCTCCTCGAATTCAGTTTTCCCACATCCTGAAGCACCCTCTGCTTTAGGGCAGGGGTCTACATTAGGCGCTCGGGTGGGATGTGGGGTTCACTCCGTAGCCCTTGCTTGGGAGCAGTTCCCATGGGTTGGGGGTGTGGGGGACAGGCTCTTGCCATGTCTTGAGGTCACTAGAGTGAGACATCATAGGAGGGACATCAGGGTCCCTTGTTGCCACCGTGGGTATGCCATTCGGGGAGACTACCCCCACCCTGTGCACACCTAGCCAAGGCGCTGTCTGCAGGGGAGTGGACAGGCCCACCCTGAGAATGACTGAGCAAGGTGACCAGCCCTTAATGTTGCCTGGACTTCCGTCGGGGACAGAGACAGCCACGGGACACGACCCTGTGTCTGAGGGTCCTAGAGGGCCTGGAGGGGATCAGAGCTCAGGGAGAACTCCCTGCAGCCCCCATCTGCACCCTCCAAGTCCCTGCCACTTCCATCCTTTGGGAGCATCATGCCCGTGGTGCCCACCCCGGCCCCCTGGAGCTCTTGGCAGTCGGGCTCAGTGACTGACATGGTTGAATGACTGGCGTGGCAGCCCTGGGCACTGGACTGGGACGTGTCCCCCTGCCTTCCTACAAAGTGACTGGGGGCTTCCAAGTCCTTTGAACTCATCAAATGGATTTCTGTTTCAGATGAAACGGAGCACGGAGGAAGTATCCAGCAGGGCGGCTCCTGGAGACAAGCCCCTGACTGTGGACCCCAAGAGGGAGGTGGCTGTGCATCCCCAGTCCCTCCTCTAGTGCCTCAAGAGACTCCCCACCCCCCTACACACAGCTGCCCCTGCCTCCCAGGGGGCCCTTTGTCAGCTTCACTTCCTGCCACAACAAACCACCTCTAGTCCCACCACCTCCCAAAACAAAACCAACCCTCCCTGACCTGCAGGGGTGCTCTGGACAAGCCCAGAGTCTCAGCCTGAATTGTAAGGACTTGGTGACCTTTGACCTCCTCATGCGCCCCTGCTGGAAGAGAAAGTAAATTTCATAGGCTTAGTTAGCCCCCTGGTTAGTGCTCGGAGGACTATTACT
>NW_022111358.1:2185383-2193354 GCF_000313985.2 Echinops telfairi
GAGTCAGAACCAGTTTGATGACATGAGATCAAAGGAAGACAGATGGATTTCTGATACGTGCTACGGCACGGATACACCTTGAAAAACTCCGCTGAGGAAATAAGGCAGAATTCTGCAGCGGGATTTGGGAGAGGCTGGCAACAAAGACTCCTGTCCCCGCCTGCTGCTCAGCCCACCGCTCTGCAAAACTGCCTCCCTCACAAGACCCCCTCCTCTGTCCCCAGCCTCATCCATGGCCCGCCTTCCCGTGTTCTGGACCTGAGGGACCACACTGCTCTTCCTTCCCCACAGGAAGCATTCTCGGGTCCCCAGGCTGTTGTTCATGTGCGGTTCCTTCTCTCTGCTCTGGGTTAACTCCTCCCTCACCTGGACGAAGTTTAATCCCCACCCCCAGTCCCTAAGGAACATTCATAGAACCTCGCATGCCTCTCTCTCATGGCAGCTCTGTGCTGTGGGTGCCTGTGTCCCGCCCCCAGCCAGCAGCCTAACTGTCGCTGTGCTCAGCTGTGCTCAGCTGCGGCTGAATTGCCCCCTGATTCATGGTGACCCCGCGCACGATGGGATGCAATGCTGCCCGGGGCTCCGCCAGCCTCCAGAATGGCTTTAGAGGGAAAGGGACCTCTGTGATCCACAGGGTTTTCATTGGCCGATTTTTGGAAGTAGCTCACCAGGCCTTTCTTCCTAGTCTGCTTTTGTCTAAGAAGCTCTGCTGAAATCGGTTTAGCGTCATAGCAAATACGCAGGCCTCCAGGGGCTGTGCATGGGGGGTACCGGCTGGGAAGCAAACCCCATTACCTAAGAGAAGGTGAGAAGTCTACAGTGAGAACCAACAGTGCCCCTTATAGATGGCCCACCAGCACCTGCCACCTGTCCAAATGCAAGGCTTTGAGGAAGTCAGGCTACCACATTAGGGAGAACCAATCTACCCAGGAGGCAGTTGTGGATAAAACATGGCCCCAAATCACTCGACCCTTCTTCCATCAGGAAAACAAAACACACACAAACAAAAGAGCCTCCGGCTCTCAGTGACCCTGCGTCGGATGTCTGAGACTGTACACCCTGGTGAGAGCAGCCAGCCTCATCTTTCTCCTGGGGGCAACTGGTGGGTTTGAACTGCCAGCCCTAAAGTCAGCAGTCTGATGCTGGCGTCTCTTTCTTCTTGAATCTAGTATAGACTTGTGACTTGCTTTGACCAACAGCCAGCATGCATGTTTATGGAGTTCTTGGTACATGCTAAGATTTGGCACATACTTTCAGAGAGGCCAGAGTGTCGTCTCCAATGTACAGAGGAGGAAACTGGGCGCAGGGAGAATGAACAGCGCCCACAGAAAGGCAAGGGGACGGGGCAGTGGACTCCAGAGCCGGCCTGCCATCTAACTACTGCAGGGGGCTGCCGTCTGGTAACATTCCCCGCCAATCACTGATTTTCTGCTGCGAGCATTCGCCTGGAGACAAAGGCTGTGGAGCTGTGGTTCAAGACCAGAATCTCAGTGTACAGCCGAGGAAAGGTGGGAGGGGGAGGGGGGAGCAGAGACGCACGTGGCCCGAGTACCAGCCATCGCTACAGAGGGCGTTGAGGTGTTCTTGCCAAAGCTGACGGAAGAAGAAAGAGGGGCGCATGACGTAAGGTTACCGATGTGACTATTGGAAGCGCTCAAGGGAATATTGGAACTGTGACCATTTACGAGGGGGGGAGGGAATTGGAGTCATCCGATGAGTCAGTGCCCTGCTTTTCAAAGCGTGGAAACAAGGCAAGCAATACAAAGTCTCTCAAGTTGATCAAGGAGGCCCTGGGTGGTGAGATGGTTCATGCCCAGGCCGGTGGTTCAAGGGCACCAGACAGGCCTCGAAGAAAGGCCTGGTGGTCTGTTCCCCCCAAATCAGCCTTGTGAACCCTCTGGAGCAGAGTTCTCTGGACCCTGTGGGGTCGCCATGAGTCAGAATCCACTTAACAGGCTTTTTCATGCGCATACGTCAGGAAAGGCCTGCTGGGAGCCGCTGTATGAACTCGTGAGCGGTGAGCAGCCTGCAACCAGTATGAGCCACGGAGCCATTGTGATGGAGATGGAAGACCACGGACTTCGGGATGGAAGACACCTCTCGTACAGAAAACCCAAAGCCCACGAGTAGGCCAGTGGGCAAGGTCACGGCCGCCGAGGAAGGCAGCTCGAGTGGCCGAGGGCTTCATTTCAGTCGGATCCAGGACCGACGCTCCCAGAAGCAGCGGTCAAGCAGCCAAAGGAGGCACTGCTGGTGGGCAAATCTGGGCAAAAGACCTCCCGGAGGTGTCCGAAGAGACCCAAAGATATCACTTTAAGGACTTAGATGCACCTGACACAAGCAATGATGTCTTCAATGATCTCGTGCGCCTGTGAACGCTAGAGGCTGACCGCGGAAGACGGAAGGACCGATGGAGTTGCGTGACGTGCAGACGAAGCACATGGACTGCACCCCGGCTGCCGGGAGAACACACAGATCTGTCTTGGAAGAAGGACAGCCAGGCTATTCTTAGAAGAAACAAGGGCAAGCCTTCACCTCACTTACTTTGGGGATGTGAACAGGAGGGACCAGCCCGGAGGAGGCCATCATGTTTCTAGAGCCGAGTGTCAGGAAGGACGCCCCTCTCGACAAGATGGACGGACACAGGACACAGCGGTCTTAACAACGGGCTCAAACGTAGGGACAATCGGGAAATGGCGCAGGACCCGACAGTGTTCTGTCTCAATGTACACAAGGTCACTGTGAGTCAGAACCAGTTTGATGACATGAGATCAAAGGAAGACAGATGGATTTCTGATACGTGCTACGGCACGGATACACCTTGAAAAACTCCGCTGAGGAAATAAGGCAGAATTCTGCACAAGAAACACCACTGAGTGTGGGGGGAGGTCAGATGCGCAGGCATTCCCTCCCCTGAAGGCCATCAGTTGCCAGACTGCTGTCTCATCCCACCACAGGGGTGGGCCTGCTCCCTGCCTCTGGGGACTATGGACCTGTAGGAGGGGTTTACACCCTACTGATAATGGTTCCTATGGAGACCCAGAGACCACCCCCTAGACCACCCTCTCATTACTGGGTACCCTATAGTGTAACCCCTCCCTGTGACGTATGTCTCGACCTATAATTAGTGGGCTGGCATGCCCCCAAAAGGTACATAGGCGTGGGTCAGCAATATAGAACTCTCTGACCTCTCTGACCTCTCTCTGGCTCCCCTCTCTTCCCCGTCTCCTCTCCAGTCCTCTCTCCCTTGTTCCCTTGCCCTCCTTCCCTTCCCCCTCTCTCCACGTGGACCACCAAGCTGGGCTGAGGTGAGCAATGCTACCATGTAATGTGTCTGACTGCATTATTGTAATACCTCTCATGCTCTCAATGACTCTAATATAATACTTATATATCTCAACCGTACAATTGTGCATTACTGAACCCAGAAGTAGTATTACTGAATCCGAGTAGTAGTAATAGGAGTATTAGCGGTGGGGGCTGGTCCTCCACTTCCTCCGCACCCGATTTTTTAATTTAATACTACAATTGAGTGGTGCCATTTATATGAAAGACCTACAACGGACAAGTGTCTAAACATCCACGTTCATTCAGATCGACACAGCGGCTGCCACAATGGGCTCCACCATAACAATGATCATGGGGGGGGTGGTGGTGCAGGACCGGGCAGTGTTTCATTCTGTTGTCACATCCAGGGTCCCTGTGAGTGGGAGCCAGCTAACAACAACAACAACAACAACAGAGGGGGAAGGGCGGGGGAAGGGCCTGGAGTTCTCTGAAGGTCACGGAGCGATTTGGAAACCGTGGTGATGGCTGAACAACATGCATGTCACTCACGTCACTGGATTCTACAGGTAAAAATGTGAAATGTTCTGTTTTATATTTATAAAGAACACACAGGAAGTATGTGTATCTTTCTGTATTTTCACCTCTATGAAAGAGAGATTCCCCCTAAGCTGTCAAGAGTTACCCTGGCTCAGGTCTCTCTGCATGTGTGTGTTGAGTCTGTGCAGTGTGGTAGGATGTATGTGTGCACACGTGTAGACTGATGTAGCCTGTGTGTATGTAGCACGTATGGTGTGTGTGAGCGCGTATGGTGTGAAACAGTGTGCGTGCAAGTGTAGTGTGGTGTGTGGTGTGGTACGGTGTGCATGAACGTGTACATGTTTAAGTCTAGTAGTGTGGTGTCATGTGTCTGCATGGGAATGTGTATAGTATGTTATGGTGTGTGTGTGTGTGTGTGTGTGTGTAGTGTGGGATCATGTGTGAGTGTGTGTAGTGCAGTATAGTGTGTGTATATGTGTAAGTGGGTATGATGTGGTATCATGTGTACACATATGAATGTGTACAGCATGCTATGGGATACGTGCATGTGTGGTGAGCCTTCCACCATCCCATCACCCACTCCAGTGGGGTTTGTGGCCGCGACCTTTCAGAATCAGATCGCCAGGCTGTTCTTCCGAGGTGCCGCGGTGTGAATCTGAACGACTAGCCTTTTCGTTGGTGGCTGAGAGCTGATCTGCGTGTGCCACTCAAATTCATCCTGCCTAGAGAGTCTCTTTCCTCTTGGGCGCTGCGGCGCCATGGCCAGTGACTTCCCCTTGTGCTTCCCAGACACCCTGAGACCCTCTCGAGGTCCTGAGCTCCTTGCTTCTGTGTGGAGCTCCAGGAAGCAGAGCCCCAGCTGCCCCCGCTTCCCGGGTGAGGAAGCTCCCAGCCAGTCCCCGAGTCCCCTCTTCATTTCAATTGGGGTTTTGACAACCAGGGCAGCCCGGGAGGCAGGCACGCGGCAGCACAGTGGAAAGGGGAACATGCAGGGAGGAAAGAGATGCCAGGGTGCTGATTTCTTGACAGAGCACTCGAACCCCTTGGGAAGATGACTTCCCAGCCTTCCTGAGGAACTCAGGAACCGCATTGGCTTCCATTGACCCGGGAGAGGGGTGTGTTCCCACGAGAATTCACACGAGGACACGGCATCAGAGGGGGTCTCTCGGGGACCCAGGCTGTGTGCCCCTAGATTGGGGAGCACAGCGGGGGCAGCCCAGCTGGCTTCACCCTCCTAGGAGCCCCCTATAAGAAGCCCTGAGTCACCTTTATTGCCTGTGGCCTGCAAAAGTCACCGAGAACAGGGACTTCTATCTCTTCTCTCTGGCCCCATAAACCACCCCTCCCTCTTTCTGGAATGCCCTTCCACGTTCCAAAAATCCAAGGAGGACTGTCACGCCTTTGGCTAACATTTGATGCTGTCCCTTCTTAATCAGCACGCAGCCAGGAGAGGCCTTCCGGGCTCAAGCTTTGAGCTGTTGCCTGGTTCCCACACAGGTTTGCGAGAGGGCAGACCTGTTTGCTGGCGTTTGGCTGCAAAGCCAAGTTCTGCTCCTGGCTGGGAGGGGCTGGCTGCACACAGGAAATGAATAGGAACCGGAGCCAGAAAATTGGACAGGCCAATTACAGCGAGCCGGGTCTTTTCTGAGGCGCTTCATGGTTTTGATTCAATTCCCAGAACAACAAATATGCCTCTGTCTGAACACAGCCTCAGAAACACAGTCTGGAGCCAAAGCGAAACCCTTTCTGGGCTGACCGCTTGTGCCGAGCACTTGGGCAAGGCGCTGCGGCGGTTCAGGGTCAGGGAGCTTTCCCTCCATTGTGGAGTGGTTGTTGGTTTTTTTTTTTACCTTCCTTCCCATTTCTTGTCTTTTCTTGGGGAACCTATGGCTCTGCGGTCTGCTCGGCCTTCTTATCCGTCACTGCCCCCGTCCCCTTCGACGCTTGCCTTTTCTGTCTTTCCTCTGTGTTTTGACAGGTCTTGAAGGATTTTATCAACATCCCCGATTCAACTGTTTTGTGTGTTTTCCTTGTTCTTGGTTTGATTTGAAAACACAATGGGGTTCAAGTAGCCATATTCCACCAACACCTGCCAACCCCTAAGGGGGGCGGAAATCTCAGGATATCCTCACTCTGCTTGAGTTGATTCCAACTCACAGTGACCCTTCAGGGCCCGGAGGAGCACCCCTGCGATCTTCCGAGACGGAAACTCATTATGGGAATACAAAGCCTCACCTTTCTCCTAAGGGGCAGCCAGTGGTTCTGAACTGCTGACCTTGTGGTTGCAGCCCAACCTGTAACCACTACACCACCAGGGCTCAGGGCTCCATGTGAATGCATTGAGAGAGTCATATAACCAGATCTCAGAAGCTCCCCAGAGGCCTTCTCCCCCTCCCTTTCGGAGGTACAAGGCAAACCTGGAATTGGGTGTGAAGCAATCCCGTGTTTCTGACAAAGTCAAGGTAAGGCGCAGAGAGGCGGGGCTCCAGGAGCCATGTGGAGGGCAGGGAGCCAGCACGCTGAGGGAAGACCAGGCTGACAGCCAACCTGCGGGCCCCTTCGGAGCAGGGGGGGGGGGCGTTATGGATTGGACCGTGTGCCCCCTACATGTCTGTCCTAACCCTGTCCTCGGGATTCAGGTCCTCTTTTATGTTAATGCGGCCATATTAGACACCGGGCAGCACAAATGGGGGAAGACGGGGCAGTGAGGAGCTTTCCCGGGAACCGAGGGACCCCGGCGGTACAGAGCGGAGGCCAGGCCCTTCCTCCAGAGCCGACAGGGAGAGGCCCTTCCCCTGCACCTGGGCTTCTTGCCCCCTACTGATGGGAGAACATAAGCATCTGTTCCTCAGGCCACCCACTGGGGCATTTCTGGGCAGAAGCACAGGAGACGGCACAGGAGGTCTCAGGGCTCCTTAGTGTGGGCAGCGCTGCCGGCTTGGTAGCGACCGAGAGGCCACGGCTGGTCTAGTGGAAAGAGCCTGTCAGCCGGGGTTCAAACCCAAGCTCTGCAGATCCTGCCAGAGCCACCTTGGATTTGTCTCTTCAAAAGCACAGAGCTTCGAGCTCCTCAGCTAGAAAGTGGGGGGCACTGGCTCCCGGCGGCCAGTGCCTGGCCCGGAGAGGATCGCCACAAAAGCTACTTCTCTGCCGCTTCTCTTTGACTGTCAGAGGAATCTGTGTCTTGAGTTACTCTTCTCGGAGAGGGGAGGCGGGGGTGGGGGGTGCATGTCCAGGGCCAGGTGTGCCCACCCAGGAGCCTCACAAATACCTCCTGACAGCTGGCGCCACACTGGAGCCCTGTCTCCATCTGCCAGGCGGCTGGCTGGGGGAGGGGCATCACCAGGACCATTTGGCATCTGAACGTGGGCAGGAAAATCTGATGATCCAAAGTTTTATTCAAGTGAATGTTGCGAAAGACCAAATTCAGATGTCCCCTCCAGTTTTTCACTTGCAAGTGCAGGCCATGGCGGGGGCAACCCAACTGCTGTGCCTCTCCTCGCCTACAGCCCAGCGCCGGAGACCCCTGTGTGAGGCCCCATACTCCGTTCCCCCTTCAGCATCGAACGTCCTAGGACGCTCGCTTGCTTCACTGCCTGTTCTTGACCTCCTGGCCCTGCTAGAACGCAGGCCACGGCAGACACTGGACTGTTTCCCTCCCTGCTGTGGAGTGGGCACCAGTGCCAGGGAAGCCCTGGTTGTGTAGTGGGTTATACATTAGGCTGCTAACCGCAAGGTCCCACTCTGGGAGAAAGAAAAAGAATTTTCTACTGCCATAAAGAGTTACAGTCTCAGAAACCCACAGGGACTGCTCTACCCTGTCCAATAGGGTCACTATGAGTCGGAATCAACCCGATGGCAGGGAGTTGGGAACACAGGACTCGGGGTCCCTGGCTGCCACCAAAGGGCTAGGCGCTTGGCAGGAAGGATGGACGTCCAAGGAGCCACCAGAGGCCTGGTGATCTACTTCTGAAAAGCAGCCGTTGGCAACCCCTGGGAGCACATGTCTGCTCTGATCTGGGGCTGCCCCGGGGTGGAGCCAGCTCGCCACCCTTGGACGCCGAGTGGCTGGCAGGAGTGAAGAGTCCCTCGTGGGTGAGTGGATGGAAATTGGAGTCTTTAGGCACGCCCGGAAGCCTCACATTT
>NW_022111358.1:2194416-2201362 GCF_000313985.2 Echinops telfairi
GGAGATTCTGAGTCTCCAGACCTCTTAGACCTCTATAGTCCAGACCACTGCCCACCCTTCAAGTGAGGTGATTGGAGACCACTTAAAGACCACCCCGTGAAGCCACTTGCCCACTGCAGACTCCTTTCCCAGCCAGGGGGAGGGACTGCAGACCTGCTTCAATGGGTGAGGGAGCCCCAGCCGGGGGCCTCACTGAGAGACCCCAGGGAACTCAGAAGCACCCTGCTGGAAAGAGCTTCTACTGTGACCAGAGCAAGGGAAGAGCTTTCTTATTGTGCCGCGCTCTCGCGCTCTCTCCATCCACAAACACTTACTGAACGAACACCTTTTCTATGCAAAGCACGGCAGGGACTCTGTAAGTGTTGGAAACAGCCTCCACCGAGTTATAATCAGGATGCCGAGTTAAATTGGGAATGTGCACAGAGGGAGCTGAGCAGAGAATGCTCTAATTGTATTAATCAGCCTTCAATTACTTACAAATTGGTCTTCGCCCCTTTCTGGCTCAGCCCCCCACCACCCCTGCCGATGACGGCTGCATCCCTCTTTACTCTGAAGGTGTGTTTCCAAGGCTGGAGAATCCTGGGAAATCTGGATTCCAATTAGCTTTCCCACTCATTACAGTATAACTTAGGATGCGTCACTCTGCTTTTAAAAGAATACGGAATTAAATGCTACACAATGTAGGAAACCAATTTCCGGTCTGAGCCAGCACGTGTTTGTAACCATCATGACCACGCAAGCCCACGAACAAGAGTCTTGGCCCACGTCCGAGCAGTAGGGACCCAGCAGCCCGTCTCTGACCTGGTGTCCCTCCCGACAAAAGGTGAGCCGACGGGGTACCAAGTGTGTCACTCTCCCGCTGGGCCTTACCTGTGTGGCAGTGATGGGGTACGGGGTCTGAAGGACCCTCCCTGCTCCTGCATGTACCAGCTTCTGGTACAGCTCAGGGGTCAACCAGTTCTGCCCAACCCAGTCTTCACCCAAGGGAGGCACAAGCTGCCCCCCCAAATCAAACTCACTGCCCTCGAGTTGATGCTGGCTCACAGCGGTCCAATAGGACAGGGAGACCGGTCCCAGTGTGTTTCCGGGACTGCGAACTCTTACAGAAAGCCTCCTCTTTCTCCTGCGGGGTGGTTTCGAACTGCTGACTCTACGGTCAGCAGCCCACCTGGTAACCCCCACGGCTCCTAGAGGTGAAACACCAAAAACCAGACCACTGACCCCCATCCACGGTGACCTGATGGGACAGAGGCGAACCACCCTTCTGGTTTCCGGAGGCTGTAAATCCTTCGGGGAGCAGGCAGCCTCAGCTTGCTCCCACAGAGTGCTGATGGATTTGCACTGCCCACCTGGAGATTAGCAGCCGATCCTGAACCCAGCGCACCGCCAGGACACCTTTACACGCACATCTCACCCTGAAGGCTTGGAAAGAGAGCAACACCTGAGAGGGTGACCCAGACGTCGTGGAGTCTCCCTACGATGTCAGAGCAGAACTCTAGGCCTCTCTCCCTCGTGAACCTCGTGTGAAAGACACACCACACAACACTGGCCCCTCCAATGTTTTTCAAGTGTACAACTTAACACCAGTTACCACCATACATCAGTCACCACCAGCGACTGTTGTCCAGTTTCCTCACTGCTGTAAACAAACTCACTGCTTCCTAAAAGGTGCACCCCTCTCCCTTTCCCTCCCATCCTCACTACACAGACAGACAGACAGACAAAAGTCCAATCCCACGGCCATGAGCCATCGCGTCGGTTTTGACCCTAGGGTGGATTTCTGAGACTGCGAGTCTTTACGGGAGTGACAGACATGTCATCTTGCCCTGGTGGCACAGTGGATGACACGTGGGGCTGCTAACTGCAAGGTCAGCAGTTCAAAACCACCAGCCGCTCCCCAGGAGAAAGAGGAGGCTTTCTACTCCCATAAAGAGTGACAGTCTCAGAAACCCACAGAGGCAGATCTAGCCTGTCCTGCGGGGTCGCTATGAGCCGGGATAACCCGAAGACCGTGAGTGAGACCTTGTGGTTAGTAGCTTAACCCACAGCACCACTAGGGCTCCCACTAACGAACCTTCAGTGACTATATAGTTGCGACATCTAAATGTTTCATGGAAGTGTGCATAGGCTCTTTACACTGTACAGATATGTTCTGGAAGATCCTTTTACACACACACACACACACACACACACACACACACACACACACACACGGCACAGCATGAGAAACCACCAAGGTCAGATTGGGTAGGGAGGGGGGAGGCGGGTAGGAAGTGAAATCAGACCTTGGGGGAAAAGTGCCGGTGGCTCAGCCTGGAGGGAAAAGCGCAGGGTGGGAACGCCTTGGAGGAAGACAAAGAGTAAGGACAGCCGCGATTGCAGGCCAGACCTTCGAAGGAGCGTGTGCTCCAGGAGAAAGCGGGGTAGCCAGAACCAAGCAATAGGCAGACGTAGAACTGGGATGCTTTTCCTGCATCGAAAGTCCAAGTGCGCAGATCTACATTTTGTACCCGACCAAAAAGGGTGGGGGGGGAAATCAATGGAAATAGCCTAGGCATATGCTGGGCAAAATTTTCAGGTAATAACTATTAAAAAAAAGAGAGAGAGAGAGTGAGAGAGGTTATTTAATTGTAATAAAAGCATACATCTGATAAATCTGGCTTATGCCTTCTCCTCCATGCCTCTGTCCTGCTTCTAGAAGGGGTCTACATTGTGTGTTAGTCGCTCCTGCACCCCATTCCCTGCGATCTGGGGTACAGAGGAGCATAGTGCTGCCCAGGCCTGCTCTGGCCCCACTCCCTGTTGTGGCTGGGTCTGTGGAGATCCACGGAGCTTTTACTGGCAGGTTTTTGCAACCCAATCTCCAGGCCTTTCCTTCTAGTCTACCTCAGACGGCGTTCTGCTGAAGCCAATTCAGCAACATCGCAACCTGAGAGGCTCTACTGATACCGGAGCGGCGGCTTCGCACCAGGCCTCCTTAGGCCTCTTTCTCTTCCTCTCAGCGTGGGCGCCGCAGTTTCGTTTACTCGCCGCTCTAAGCTGCATCTGTTGAGCTGTCTCCTGCTTCATAAATTGCTTCTTGAGGCTCTTCAGGTGTGACTAATGCACTGTTTAGCCAGTTCACGGAGGGTGGTCTCACTCCCTTTGAGTGTCTTTAAATCTGGAGGACACGTTAGAGTTTATTAATTTGCCAGCAAGCCAGCCAGGGAAGTGACGAAAGAGTGTGCCAAATCACAGAAAACGGGGCTGAAAACGGGGCAGGGGTCTGTGCAGCTGGGAAACGGGATGCTTCCATAAGCAGCTAGCTAAAACAGGCCAGCAGCCCATGAAGAGTGTAGCTTCCACGTGGGGTCACAAACCAGTGGATTTGCGGCGTCAGTGTGATGGGGGGACCAACCAGGAAGCCAAATCCAAGAACCAAGACCATGACCCACAGACATTCTTCAAACCTAGACCTAAAGCCACTGAAGCCACTGTGGCAGTTACATCTTCTCCTGACAACTTGTGAAGGGGTGGAGTCTAGCCTGTCAATCAGGTCATAGCCAATGAGGCCTCTGTGTGGGCATGGCCTTCTCTGGAGGATTCTGGGAACTCCTGTCTTCCTCCCTGGAGGCGGGAGACTCTCTCTGCTTTTGTGTTCCTGCTGACATTGGGGCTGGAGGAGTCCTATGGAGAACCACGCCAGCACTGAGATGCTTACACTGCCACTGGACCGACAAGACCTTCCACCCACTGGCCTGCCATCTTCCTGCATTCAGCATCATTGCATGGCTGCGTGAGTCTAAAGAGGAATTTATGGACTGGTATTGACATATGGGGTAATAACAGACTTTTGGACTTGATCTGGACTGGGCTGGGATGTTTTCTTAATGGATAATTGCTCTTTGATGTAAAGCTGTCTCGTACACACATATAAGTGTCTCTGGATTTGTTTCTCTAGTCTACCCAGACTAACACAGCTACTCCTAGAGATCAAGAAAGGAAGAAAGGTAGGAAGGGAGCAAGAAGAGGGAGCCAGCAAAGAGAAGGTACCGTCTGTGGCTGTCGATGCAAATAACAAGGCCTGTCAGTGCTTGAACAAGATGATTTTAGGATAGTATATTCACTCAAGTCTTTAAATTCAACAATAGTATTTTCAATGTTCAAACATAAACATGGTTCATTTGGTTCTTTTTCTGCTTTTCTCAGCGCCCCTCTCCTCCCCAAAAAGATCCCGTATGCTCAGTCTGGTTTCTATTTCTGCCTCTCTCTCTCTTAAATACTCTTACTTCCAGCTTTCTTTCACAATTCCACTATTATTTCTAGTCCCCCGGGTATACATTCTCCAGTTGTTACAAAGACTGGCTCTCCTTCACGATGGTACTTTTGTTCATGCGGTTTATAGACAACGGGGCAAAATCCACAGAATTCTGAGTGGGAAAGCTTCTGACCAATTGCATAACCAGTCAAGCGATCTTCTTTTTGCGTCACATACAGAAAAGAAAAACGAGAAATTGCCATCCAGTCAGTTCCGACTCATCCGGACCTTTTAGGTAAGAGCAGAACTGCCCCCAGGGTTTCCAAGGCTGCGGGTCTTTCCCTGGACCCGGCGGCCCCATCTTTCCACGGCGTCTGCATAAAGGCAATAGGCAACAACTGCGAACAGATATGCAAAGGCACATTCCACCAACAAGACCACATGCTCCAGCTGGTTCTGAGATCAAACATGACGGATGGCTCACTGGCCGATGAGGATACGGAAGTACCTCATGATTCATGCTCGCTTTTCCCTGCTAGGAACTCTAGGAGGGACAGATTAATCTGAAATGTGGACAAAGAGCTCTGTTCTAAGATATTGATTTCAGTTATCAATGAAAAGAAACAAAGCAGAAACAGCCTACACGCCCTGACACAGGGAACTCTCTACAGGACAGAATACCATGCAATCACTGAGAATCTTGACAAAGAGCTGTTGACTAGAGTGGGAATCTTTTCTTTGTTTTTAATCATTTTATTAGGGGCTCATACAACTCTTACCACAATCCATACACACATCAATTGTGTAAAGCGCATTTGTACATTCATTGCCCTCATCATTCTCAAAACATTTGCTCTCCACTTAAGCCCCCGGCATCAGGTCCTCATTTTTCCCCTCCCTCCCCGCTCCCCCCTCCCTCATGAGCCCTTGATAGTTTATAAATTATTATTTTGTCATATCTTGCCCTGCCCGACGTCTCCCTTCACCCACTTTTCTGTTGTCCGTCCCCCAGGGAGGAGGTCACATATAGGTCCTTGTAATCGGTTCCCTCTTTCCTACCCACTCTCCCTCTAGAGTGGGAATCTTTATCATGTTATATTCATTTTAAAAAAAAACCCCAAACCCCAGATTCAACAATATAAAGTTTAAAAGGTTCAGCAATATAAATGAAAACCAACAAACACTGGAGGCCAAGATGCTAACAGAGCCGGCCTTGTAGGAGACTTCACCTCTGCTACCCCTCCTCCACCTGTCGACGCTCTTCAGTGACCCATAATCATTTTATAATCATGGATGGTTTTTTAATGAAAACGGCTAAGGGTAATGGTAGACATAACCAGTTAAAGAGCTGATGCAGTATTAAGTAAGAAAAGTAAAATGCTGGCTGACTCTGACACAGAGTCTCCAATTTTGTTCCCAACACAGCCGGCAGAGCATCCTTTGAAGAAGGGCGAGTGGCAGATAGGTCACATCTCTTTCAAGACTCTAATGGCTTCTCGCTTCACTCAGAGTAAAAGTCTCTCCCCAATCTTGACGTGGCTCCAACCACATGGGCCTCCTTGCTGCTCCTCAAGCCCACCGAACAGACACCTGCCCCAGGACCCTTGCACTTGCTGTTGCCTGTACTTGGAATGCTCGCCTCCTCCTGCTGAGTCACATAGAAGGTGCTCCGTACAGGGCTCTGCTTCGATGTCCTTCTCTCGGGGAGTCCTTCCTCAACCCCCATGTAAAACAGTGACCCCCGGCACCTCCCCCAGTACCCCTTTCTCCTCTTCCCTTGGAGCCGTTCTCAGCCTCTGTGGCACCGAGGAATGGACCGTACTGCTTGTGATCTGTCTCTTTCTCCGAAGGGCTGCTTCGTGGGGCGCACAGAAGCTCAACAAATCCGAGCTGACTGGCTGAATGAATGAATGAATGCATTGGACTGTGCACTGCTCAAGAGCAGCAGGCTGAGCCCGCATGGCTGCACCGCTGAAGAACACGCAGACAGGCATCAAGGCCAACCTGCCATTTCCAAGGACCTTCAACTAGTGTTTGACTCACTCCAGAGAGGGGGGAGAAAAAGCCCTCTAATTACAGCCAGAGCTGCTGGCAGTGCAGCGCCACCAGGGAGGAAAGATAAGGGTGCTTGGCAAGGGAACAAGAGGTTCCATCAGAAAATTCAAGTTCTTCCATTAGGCCTTGGCTTTCGCTGCAGGGCAGGGCTCTGCATTTTAACGCAGACCCGGAACCAGCTACGCGTGGCACTTAAAACCTGACATTTTCAATGCTCTTTCTATTTACTGTATATGCTCGAGTATACGCCAAGGTTTTCCAGCACATTAAAAAAAATCATTTTATTGGGGGCTCGTACAACTCTTATCACAATCCATACATCCATCTCTTGTGACAAGCACTTTGGTACATTTGTTTCTCTCATCATTCTCAAAGCATTTGCTTTCTACTTGAGCCTTGGTATCAGCTCCTCATTTTTTCCCCTCACTCCCCACTCTCCCATCACCCATGAACCCTTGATAATTTATAAATTATTATTTTGTCATGTCTCACACTGTCCTACATCTCCGTTCACCCACTGCTCCACTGTCCGTCCCCCAGGGAGGAGGTTATATGTAGATCCTTGTAATCGGTTCCCTCTTTCTCCCTCACCTTCCTTCCACCCTCCCAGTATTGCCACTCTCACCACTCACTGGTTCTGAGGGGTTCATCTGT
>NW_022111358.1:2202574-2204499 GCF_000313985.2 Echinops telfairi
CTCTGCTGCACGTCCCCAGTGGCTGTTCAGCACATTTTTAATGCAGTTTTTGCAGTAAAATTAGATACCTGGGCTGATATTCGGGTCAGCTTATACTCAAGTATATATGGTGGTTGCCTCCTTGTTGTGCCCCACCCCCAGGAAAAAATGAGGGAGGAGCATTGGACACCAATTACTTGGGTACTTTACTGCTCCAAAAGTGGGCCCCCCCAAAAAATGCAGCACAAGGTATGGTGGTCCTGGCACCCAGACGCACGCCCCACGTGCACTTCCACACCGACTCGATGCCTGCAGGGTGCCTGGTGCTGCTGAGCGACAGCCTGCTCAGCCTTGTCGGCCTCTGGCAACTCAAGGACGAGCCACAGCATAGTGCAGAGCACCACACTCTTCACTGCAGGGGATATAAGAAACTGTCATCCGAGCGATTCTGGACCTTTCTGGGCATGAGCGCTCTGGAGATGAGGGCGATTCCATGGTAGCCACGTACATACCAATCAAACAAAAACACCAGTTGTGGTCCAATGGACTCTGACTCATGCGGCCCCTGTGTGTGTGAGAATAGGACTGTGTGCCACGGGGTTTCCAAGTGCTGTGATTGTCCAGAAGGAGAGCTTATAGATATAGTTGGGGTGGGGTGGAGGTTGCATAATCTGGTGTCAATGTGGGACTTGAGAGGATTCAGAGTGATGGGGTGGAGTCTAGTCTGTCAATCGGGTCATAGCCAATGAGCCTCTGTGTGGGCATGGCCTTCTCCTGAGAATTCTGGGAACTCCTGTATTTCCTTCTTGGAGATGGGAGACACATTCTCTCTTTGCTCACTCCCTTGGAGATGCTCGACTGACAAGGCTCACTCCTTGAGAGACGCTCGACTGATAAGACACATGGCACTATGCTGATAGACCCCAGTCCCTGGGAATGGGAGGAGCCACGTGGAGACCCCTGCCAGCACTGAGAAGCTTCTACCACCACTGGATCCACAAGACTGTGCACCCACTGGCCTGCGATCTTCCTACATTTGGCATCATTGCATGTGTTTCGTGAGTCTGAAGGGGACTTTATAGATTGGTATCAGACATATGGGCTGATATTGGACTTATGGACTTGATCTGGATTGGACTGGGATATTTTCTCAATACTCAACTGTTCTTGTACATAAAGCTCTTTCCTATACACCTGAGAGTGTCCATAAATTTGTTCCTCTAGTCTACCCAGACGAACAGAGGGGGGTTCAACTCTGGGTGGGTTTGCCTGCCTCCTTCTCAGTTAGTGGCTGAGGCCTTCCCTGTTGGCCCCACTAAAGGACCGCCACGCACACGGTAGCTCAGGACTGTTACAGACGACGCGTTCTGAGTGCCGGGCTGGACAGAACCAGCAGCCCTCCGTTCTACTATGAAGCTGCTCAGTCCTCCTTTCCTTCAGCACACCTTCTTTTCTATGACAGCTCTTCCCTCCCTCCCCTGCTGTAGCCTACCGCGGACCACAGCTCCACTCTGCTACGGAATCCTGCCCCATAAGAGAGTGTCTGAAGGGATTCCTTCTCTCACAGACAGCTGCTTCTTCAAAGGGCCTCCCTAAAGATCGGAAGGACCTCAAGTTCAAAGAGGGACTTGCTAGCTGGGTGCGGTGGGGAGGCCTCTGGTATGAGGGGGCTGCAAGAAGTTCATGGGAGACCAGAATGGAAAGAGACTGGGATGCCCCCCGCCCCCGCCACAATGCAGGCGGAATGGCTGTGGGCGGGAGAGTGGGAGCAAACCGAGGACACTTGTCTGTGGTAGTTTCCCACGCTAGCAAACCATCCCCCAGGGTGGTGGAGCATCCTGGGGGGAAACTCATGAACATGCCTTTGACCTAACCAAACACCTCGAGGGGATGAGTTGCTGGGTCTGAGGGCTCAGGACTATGGTCTTGGGGGTCACCCAAGTCCA
>NW_022111358.1:2206187-2208121 GCF_000313985.2 Echinops telfairi
GTGTCAAGCACATTTGTACATTTGTTGCCCTCATCATTCTCAAAACATCTGCTTTCTACTTAGGCCCTTGGTATCAGCTCCTCATTTCCCCCCCTCCCTCCCTGCTGCTCCTCCCTCGTGAACCCTTGATAATCTATACATTATTATTATTTTGTCACGTCTTACACTGTCTGATGTCTCCCTTCACCCACTTTTCTGTTGTCTGTCCCCTAGGGAGGGGGCCATATGCAGATCATTATCATCAGTTTCCCCTTTCTACCCCACCTTCCCTCCAGCCACAAGCAACCACATCTATGCTCAGCAACAAGATATTATCTCCAGGGAGGAGAAGCTCAAATAGTAGGAGGGGCTGAAGGCATGGCCAGCTGGGTCCCTGCGGGGTATGGGGACTAACAGTGGGGGGAGTGGGGCCAGAGCCGGTGTCAGTGAACATGCGGGTTGGTGAAGGGGCATTCTGACCTAGAAGAGGATGCTGAAGAAAAGCCTGGGTACCCCCAGGGCCGGGCTGATATCAGGAAGCTGGACGCCGCACACGTGGCCAGGGCCCCGACCAGGCTGCCCACTGCTTTGAGAGCTGGCTCTGGGAATAATTCTGTGATCCCTGTGGTTGAGAAGCTTACCACTAAGCCAGGACACACAGCTTCGCACTGGAGGGGAGGCGGCCAGGGGAGGACAAAGCAAGAAAAAGCGCCCCCAGCCTGGAGGCCCGGGTGAGAAGAACGGGAAGGGGAAATGAGAGAGGCTGTTCCCACGAGCGAGTGTCCGAACCAAGCACTCCCAGAACACCCGAGGGAAACGAAAGCTAAGACAGGCAACCAACGCCACCGGCAGCCGGGAGCCAGGCTCAAAGAGACGGACTGCACTGGGATTTACCCGGACAGACAGTATAACAACCCCAACGAGACTCACTGCCATTGAGAGGGTTCTGACTGAGAGCCACCCTGTGGGACAGGTAGGGCTGCGCCTGTGGGTTTCGGAGACTGTAACTCTTCTTTTGTTTTAACTGTAACACTTTATGAGAGTAAAAAGTCTCTCTTTCTTCCACGGAGCGGTTGGTGGCTTCGAACCGGTAACCTTGTGGTGAACAGCCCAACGCGTAACCGCTATGCTATCAGGGCTCCTGAGACGGTGTCACGGAAAGATTGAAAAATAAATAAGGAAGTGCAGTTGGTGCTGAGGAGAAGACATGAGGAGGCTCTGGATATTCCTGGACGGTATCAACAGTTACACAGGCCACGGACTGGAAGGTCAGTGGTTTGAATCGACCCAAAGCCTCGCCAATGGAACAGTTCTCTGAACGACCGGCCCAGAGGGTCTCTGAGTCTCAGTGGACTTGGCAGCAGCCTTGTGGATCCAACAGTTTCCAGAAGGAAAGGAACGAGATGGCGGAGGAGCCAGACTCAAGGGCTTTACAGTGGAGGATTTTCCGGAACTGGAGGCAGGTTAGGGGCCCTCGGATTAAAATCACACGCCCAGCACCAAGCCAGATTAAGAACAAACCAATCTCTATGTGGAACCCAGGGTCAGGCTTCCTCTGCCCAGGGCATGTGGGCATGATCTCCCACCCCACCTTCCCAAGGCCATCCCCAGAAGTTGCCCAGCCCATGTCCTGCCGTGTTCTGGCTCCACGCCTGACCTGGGTGCAGCGGGGAGGACCCTGGGCTGGGGTTCTGGCCCCCTTCTGCTTCTGACTAAGAGCAAGCCACCATTTCCCCCCTGCAAAGAGGGTCAGAAGCAGGACGACAGAACCTTAGCGCCCGCAGGCATCATCTTGGGCTGGTGCCAGCGGTTAAGTTCTTGGCAATACCCGAAAGACCGACTCCTAATCCACTCAGAGGTAACCGTAAGCAAGGCCTGGCGATCGACTTAAAGACAATCTAGTCATCAACAACTATGGTGCATGGATAGGTGCGCTCTGACACAACAGGGGGAAA
>NW_022111358.1:2209970-2216980 GCF_000313985.2 Echinops telfairi
AACACAATTAGTTACAACTTCAGGGAATAGTTTTTAGTTTAAGGTGAATAGTTTTTAGTTTCAGTTTATCTCGGGGCAATACTTTCAGGGGTTCCTCTAGCCTCAATAGCTCCAGAAAGTCTAGAGTCCATGAATATTTAAAATTCTATTCTGCATTCCCCACCCCTACCCCTTTTGATCAGGATTCTTCCGTAGAATCTCTGATCAAAATGTTCAGTAATGATAGCCAGGCTGCATCCAAGGTCCACTTCCACATCCTTCAGGGGAAGATAGGAGCTATTCCCCCCAAGCTCAGATCACCGGTTGGCTTTGGCGCCCCATGAATACTTCTCATGAGACAGGTTCACCCACACCATCACGTTTATCTGGTTCCACAAATACAAAAATAAGCTTGCTGATATTCACAGCTGCAGCATCTTGAGCAGCGAAGAACTGGAAGTGGCTTAGAAGGCCAAGACCCGAGGAAAGGTCCAGGCAAGCACACTGGATTACCGCACAGTCGTCACCTCCAGATTGTGTTGACAGGTGAAATGGGGGCGGGATCATGTCACTCCACAAAGGAAATGCACGCATGCACACGCTGTACAGAAAACTCCCGGGTGTGCCGGGCAGGTCAGAAGACGACCGAGTGAGATGGGCTCCTGGTACCTTAAGCGCTGCCGCCGCGCCAAGCTCCCTAGAGGCACCACTGCATCAAACCATCCCTGCATCCCTGCTGTGTGAGCACTAGACCCAGACCCACCTTACAGGTGAGGTCCCTGGGCGCACGTGGAAACCAAAGGAAACTCACAGCCGTAGCATCAGTTCTGACGCCTAGGGACCCCGCAGGCAGAGTAGAAGTGCCCCTTTGAGTTTCTCAGTCTGAGTCTTCCCCCGAGCACACAGCCCCATCTTTTTCCCCTGGAATGACTGGTAGGGTCAGACAGCTGACTGGATGGTGGACAGCGCACTGCACAATCTGCTATGCCACCAGGGCTCGCACAGCGAGCCAGCAAAGGACACGCCAGCTTTTGTGGTAGTCGACCACCTTGAGTCTAGCCCTGGCAACCCCACGTGTTGAGTTGTTCCACCGGCTCCCTTAGTTATAATTCGACACCATGCTTTGTACAGCAGAAGCCCCTCGACCAGGTGGATTGACGCCGAGGCTGCAACCATCGGCTCAAATCTGTCTGGTGTATGGTGAGGATGGCACAGGACCGGGCAGCGATCCGTTCTGTTACACATCGGGCCACCGTGAATCGGGACCAGCTCCATGGCATCCGACAACAGCAACCGTCTTTCTGGAAACAAGCAGTTTACCGGGCCTTTCTTCCGCAAAGCCCACGGCCAACCTTTATGTGAGCAGCTGACCACAGACTACTTCTGCAGCCCAGGTGCCTAGAGCCGTCAGCCTTTGTGCGATTTCCTGCAGATACATCAATAGCCAGAAGCTATGTTGCATGGTGCTTTTCATTCTAGAAAGCGCTGCTGAAGCGCCTGCCTTCTAAATACACGTTTTGCTTCCTCTAAACACAGAGCAACAGGCCACGGTGAAACCCGCTGGAAGGTGGAGGGGCCTTGATGGGGCTGACACTTGTCCCCGGGCAACCCAGGCTGAGTCTGATTCAGCGATGACGCCTTCTCTTCCCCGGAGGACTGCCTCGCAGCTCATCCATCTTTCTGCCGCTTGGGCAGCTTCCCGGCCCTGCGGGGTGGGGGCTCTTCCCTGCACCCCTGCCACGGGAGGCTGGATCTGGTGCTTGGCCTTTTCCACAGGCTGCCAACTGAGCAAGGAGCACGCTGCTCCCCCGAGAAGGAAATGTCACCAACTTGGCTTCCCCAAGCATGTCGTCACCTGCCTGATTGGGGTGGCTGAGCCCCGAGCCGCAGGAAGGAACTACAAGACATGTGTGGGGGCTGGGGGCTGGGGGCCTGCCCCCGGCTCAGTGCTAAGGTACGAGAGATGGAGCGTTTTGGTTAGCTCACCAAATCAAGTGCCGCTGGCGCCAAGCTGCTGTCTTCTGGGGCCTGCCAGGAAAGCCCACCCAGTCCTCACCAAACCCTTCTCCCCAGGTCCCCGGCTCGGGTCTTCAGCAGGCCAGCACACCTGGGCAGGGTCCCCTGGGCACTGCCCGTGCTGTAGTCTGTGTCCTGTTGGCTCTCCAAGTTCTCATGGTCCCTGGAAGGCAGGAGTGGGGAGGTGGGGGTGGCTACGCCAGGGCCCAGCTTGAGTTTGGGATCTTTGCTGGGCTGAGATTCTCTCTTGGGAACCCTAAGCCCCCAGCCCTGACCTAGTCGGGGACATCCTCTCTCAAAACATAACCCCGTCTCTCGACCGTGGGCATGTGTTGTTAGTGCCGTCAAGTTGGTGCTGACTCACGGTGCCCCCGTGTGGGCAGACACGTGCGCAGACTACAACAGCCTCTGAGGGTCGTTAAGGCTGCTGTGATCTCTCGGATGCAGATTGCCAGGCCTCTTCCAAGGAGCCTCCGGTGGCTTCGAACGGCCAATCTTTCAGCTAGTAGTTGAGCAGCGCTTAGCTGTCTGCCCCACCCAGGGCTCCACCGGCAGGGCCCCTCCTCCCTGGGCTAGAGGAGAGCGGACAGAGATGCCGACGTCGGCGTCTTCGCTGATTCCCCACTCCTCAGCCCAGGGCCCCTGAGGAAATGAATATGGTCTTCTCAGACTTGGGGTGTTCCCACTGCGCTTTCTGCCCCTCCGGGGGGGTTCCACAACTTCTCCCTCTGCACGCCCACAAAGCATGCTGGGGGCACTCTGCTTGAATCGTGTAAAATGCAGATCACACGGCTCACCAACTCAGCCTTCGTACACAGATAACCCGGCGACGCCAATCCCATTAGTCATGTTGTGCAACCATTCGCCAATGCCCTGGCGGCGTGTCCCGTCATCCCACACGGATCATCCCTGCTTCCTGAGCGGCGACTCCTGCGAGAGATGGGGGTGGGACTGGGGCTGGGGTGGGAGGGCCTCTGTGATTTTTCAAGACCGCAACTCCTGACGGGAGCAGAAAGCCTCGTCTCTCCTGCAGAGCGGCTGGTGGTGGGCAGCTCCTCGGACGCCCCTCGCAGGTAGTGACTGCGTTCTCCACCATGCAGGTGAGGAGCATTGTCCCACAGCCAGCGAGTGAGCAACCTGAGAGCAGGCCCGTCGGACCCGGGGTCCCCTCTTCCAGACCTCGGACGGAGTACTTGGTCCCCCAACCCTGCCCAGTTGCCAGGCGGATGCCCTCACTCTGCGGGGAGCTGCTTCAACTCAGGGTAGCCTTGGGATACAACTGGTGGCTCTCATGTCATCAGCAAGGGCGTGGGCAAAGAGGGTGACATGGCCAGTCGAGCAGCTCCAAGACATGTTTGTCCCGGGGCCTAGGCTTGTGCTCAAAAGCCTCAGGGACTTGGGGGCTGGGCATTGGGCAGCACAGAGCAGACCGTTTCCGTCCCTGCAGGGCGACGTGGCTAGTTGGCAGAGTTGGTACCTCAGGACCTTTACAATCTGGCCCAACCTCCTGTTCCATATAGAGCTTCCCTTCCCACCCACCATCAGGTGTCCGCACTGTCTCCACTGCCCCCCATCACTCCTACCCACCCTGATTCATGGAACCATCCTCTCCCGGGTGCCTGGGACCCTGTGTGGGGTGGACCCAGATCACTGGGGCAGACCCAGGCCTCAGGACACTCCACCAAGATGTACAGGTCAGGAGGTCACAGTCGCAATATGCCGGGTCCAGGGCCAGCCTCCCTGATCGCTCAGAATGCACAGGTAAGGTAAGGCAGCCGCATACACAGAACGCAGACAGGGACAGGGGCTGGCCTGCCATGGGCCCGGGGAGGTGCCCAAGTGCTAAGTGGGGCTTCTTATTTCTAAAGGGGCAGTAAAAACTGGCTTGTAGATATATTTTTAGTCGTCACGTTAGATGTCACTTAACACCTGCCACATTCTTCACACGCACAACACGGTGATCTCCGGGAACAGCAGCAGGGAGTGACCACAGTGCCCTCACCTCCGAGCGAGGCTGGCTAGCAAGGCTTGTGAAGGATGCGTGTGCCCGGCCCCTCAGTGCGTGTTGTCTGGCTGCTCACTGACCAGGAGTGCACCGGGTCGCCCAGCCCGGGGATGGATGGGGAGCAGCGTGGGCCAAACAACCTCAGAGGTTGGGTCAATGGCAGCCAGTTTGGAGGGAGGGGCACGTAGGTCATCTGTCCCTGCTGGGGCTGGGAGACCCACCTTGCCCAGAGGAGAGACCTGTCCTTCCCGTCTGCTCTGCAGCGCCCCCTGCAGGTAACAGAGCACCACTCCCAGTCCACCGAGGCAGAGAAAGTGGCCGAAGTGATGGTTTCCTCCCCGTGCCCTGCCGGTGCAATGGGTGTTTGGAGCTTGAGGGGGAGGGGGAGGGTAAGGTCTGCTGACAGGACAGAGCACCCTGCCCAGGTCTCCTCATAACTCTGCCCAAGGCTACCAGCCATAGTGGTGGAACCCCTGGTCCTCCCACCACTTCTTGCCATCTTTAAGCACCTGCAGCCTTTGCTGCCTGGCAGGTGGGGTTGGCGCGCCTACGGGGGGGGGGGGGGGGCCAGCCCCGAGATCACATGCCCCACCTCCAATAATGCGCAAAGTAACGACGGCTCTATTAAAGCTGCTCGGGTTAATACGAGAAGAGTGAGGCCTGTCTTTGTCCCTGAGCTCCAATAAAGAAAATTAAGCAGGTGGTAATTAAAAAGCTGGTGAGAGAGAGCCAGCCAGCCTCGACATCCACTTGGGCGAAGGGAACACTGTGCTATCTGTCATCGTGGGCGGCCCTGGGTGGTCACCTGCCTCGTGGCCCGAGATGGGGTTCCTCAGAGCGGGGCTGCTCCGGGCCAGTGAGCCAGTGGTGGTGCAGGCACCTGTGGGGCAGTGTGGGACAGCGTCTGAGCACACGAGAAACCACACGTGGCTTCTGGGTCCTGACTCGGAGCAGAAGGGATTCACGCTGGGCCTTCAGACCACAGCCAGCCTCCCTTGCCACTCCTGTCCCTCTCCCTCTCTGCGTTTCTGGGACACACACACACACACCAGGGCCCATAGAGCGCAGAGAAGGGGAAGCCCTGGGGCACAGCCCACGGGGCGCAGAGACAACAGGGTCTGCCGCTCAGAAGGTGGGCAACCTTGGACTTGTTACTTAGCTTCTCAGAGTCCCACTTGCTCAGCTGTCACATGGTGGGAACAAGTAACAGAGGCCACCTTGTTGAGTGGAGAGGGGGGTTGTAATCAGGGGAAGTGAGCCCGGGCTTAGCACCGTACAGGCCCTGCCAGCATGCCTGCTGCACAGAGGGACGCCACCAGCCGGCCGGTCCACAAGCCGCAAACCACCCGCCGCCCTCACTCCTTCTCCCTCTCTCCCCACCCCATCTGCATCTCCACAGACTCCTCAAAACCTCGCTGCTCCTCCATCAGCACCCCGCCGCGGTGTGTGCGCAGTCACCAAGCCGAGCCTTCCTGGTGGCCTCCCAGCAGGCACCCCAGCCCCGCTCTGGCTGACCTCCAATCGGTTCCTGACACAGCAGAGGAGGTGATCTTTCCAAGATGCAGATCTAATCATGTCATTTTCCCGTCCCTGCCAGCTTAAAAGCTTTCCGAGACTTCCCGCGGCTCTCTGCTTGCCGTGTGGGCTGCGAGGCCTGCTGAGGCTGGACCTCCTCCCCACCCACCCCCCAGGCCCTCACCCGCTTGTCTCCCACCCCAGGCTCAAGCATGCCCATCCCTACTCCGGTCCCTCATGCTCACTCTACCTCTCCCACCACAGGACCTTTGCACAGGCTGCTCCCTCTGTCGGGCGTGTACTTCACCACACGCTCACATGCTAATCCCTGCAGCCTGCAGACGTTGGCAAAAGTCCTCCCTGCCTCCGGGAAGCCTTCCAGGCCTTCTCGCCTCTAGCGGGCTCTGACCCCTGCTGCTCCGCTGCCAGGGTGGAGATTTTATCCCCCATCGTGTGGCTATGCGATGAGGTTGCCTCCCCGACAGGGCAGCTCCCTGAGGGCATCCACTGAGCTCTAACTCATCTTGGCAACCCGAAGACAGCAGAACACAGCCAGCCCTGCACCAGGCTCCCACCTGTTGGCATGCGTGAGCCCAGGGTTCACATTGGGTCAATACATCTCCCAGCGGGGTTTCCTGCCTGGGCTGGCCCTTAGCTCCTGGAGGAGCCCTGGTGGTGTAGTGGTTATGTGTCGGGCTGCTAGCTGCAAGGTCAGCAGTTTGAAAGCATCAGCCGATCCGAGGGAGAAAGACTGGGCTTTCTACTCCTGTAAAGAGTTACAGTCTTGGAAACGCACAGGGTTTGCTACTATGAGTTGGCATCAACTCAATGGCAGTGTTTGGCTTTTTGCTGTACTGCGGTGGTTTGCACGCGCTACGATGCTGGATGCTGGGAGCGAGGCCACCGGTATTTCAAATACCAGCAGGGTCACCCATGGCGTCCGGGGTTCTGACCCCCAGTGGCTCTCAGTACAGCACACTGAAACACTGCCTGGTCCCACGCATGCTCCCGATTGTTATCAAGTGTGAGCCTGGGGTGCAGCCACTGAGCCCATCCTTCTTGTAGATGGTCTTCCTTTGTCCTGCTCACCTGCTTCACATTGGGTGCGAGAAAACTTACGGACGACAGTTGAATTTTGTCCGGTCCCCAGACTCACAGCCAAACCCCTGCCCTGGAGTCGATGCTGACTCAGCGACCCTATACCACAGGGTGGAAGAGCCCCTTGGGGTTTCGGGGACTGTAATGCTTTTAAAATTATTTACTTATTTTCTTAAAAAATCATTTTATTGGGGGCTCGCACAACTTTTATCACATATCACAATCCATCCATCCATCCATCCATTGTGTCAAGCACATTTGCCATCATCATTCTCAAAACATTTTCTTTCTACATGAGCCCTTGGTATCAGCTTCTCATTTTTTTCCCTTCCTCCCCCATGAACTCTGGATAATTTATAAATGATTATTATTTTTCATGTCTTACACTGACCAATGT
>NW_022111358.1:2218586-2229356 GCF_000313985.2 Echinops telfairi
GAGCTGTGCATTCGAGGGCCTTCAACAGGTTTGGGGCAAGTGGGACGAAAACATGGGGTTTGTTCCACCAACTGGTTGAAGACCCTTTGGATACTGAAATGGAGAAATATTCATGATATATTTTAAGAAGATCGAGAAAAGATGCCAGGTTCTAAACAGTACGACTCCCTAGTATATAAATATGCATCTGTGTTGGTATCTATTTAGAAGCCTATATATGCGCAGAAAAATAATCTGAAAGGATATCGGCCAAAGACGGAAATCAAATTGTGTGCAGTCAAGATTGTGCTATTTTAAATAGATAGGCGGGCAGAACCCCGATTTAAAGGAAGCCTCTGCGAATCTGTCGGGGGAAAGTCTTGGAAACACACAGGGCCAGTTCCAGCCTATAGGGTAGAACCAGGGGGTCGGGACGAGTCTGCACCCACCACATGGCGAGGAGGGAGCGTGACTGACATGACGTTCGCTGGGAAAGCCCTTCTCTGCTTCCTCTTGGGACCAGGCTGGGTCTCTGCAGGGTGGGATGGTTGGAGGACGTGGGAAGCCTCCGGGCAGACAGACAGGAGACGGAACTGAATCGCTGGATGTCGCACACTATAGAGGGGGCACCCCTGCCTTCCGAGCCCCTCTTCATGGGGTCACGGGGTGGCTGACCCCTCTGACTGCAGGCTCAGCCCTATTCAAGGCTGAGACGTCATCAGCCGGGCCTGGAGGTGCAGCACCCCAAGTATACCAGGAGGGGAGGGGAGAGACTAATCCAGCATCTGGGACCAGGCCCTCTGCCAGACCACCTTGCTGTGGTTGCTCAGGGCCGTCAACTCGGTTCCTACTCACAGCCACCCCAGGTGCAGCAGGAGGAGACAATGCCCGAGTCACCGCCCACACAATGGCTGTCCTATGAGAGCCCATTGTTGCAGCCACTGTGGTCATCCAGCTCCGTGAGGGGCTTCCTTTTCGTTGTTGTTGTTGCTGGCCCTCGACTTTCCCAAGCACGTTGTCCTCCAGGTACTGGTGTCTCCCGGTGACGTGTCCAACGCATCTGACACGGAGCCTCGCCATCCCCGCTTTGAAGGAGCCCTCGTCCAGGTCAGAGGAGTGTTTCTGGTAGGCCACGGGACTTTCAATGTTCTTCACCAGCGAATGGCTCGATCCGTCCTTGTTTTGCCTTATGCAACGTCCAACGTTCTCATGCCTACACGAGGCGACTGAAAACACTTGGGTCGGGAGCATCTCAGTCCTCAAAGTAACACCCTTGCTCTTCCGTGCTTTAAATAACAACCTTGTACGTGCACAACTGAAGCTAAACCCCACCCACTGCCTTTCAGTCACTTCCCACTAGATCTCTGGAGGGTTTCTGAGACTAAATCTTGGCGGGAGCAGACAGCCTCATCTTTCTTGGATTGACTGGTGCACCACCCACCTTGCTGTGAGCAGCCCCACGACTGATGACCGCGGCACCACCGGGGCATCTTAGATATGGATGAGGGGGCGTCAAGAAGCTTCTGGAAAAACAGAACCATGAAACGCTCGTGGAACTTCTCCACAAACTTCCTGACGGCCCCTGTGGAGTCTGTGGTTGTGAGGGGCGGTGAGTCTGGGTAGTTGACTGTTGTTGACCTTGACTCCCAGTGGTCCCTGGGATGTGGAACTGCTCCCTTGGGCTTCCTAAGCTGTCATCTCGACCGGAGTAGATGGCCAGGCCATTCTTCTATGAGCTGCTGGGTAGGTTCAATCCACCAACCTTTGGGTTGCCAGCCATGCGCTTAACTGTTGCAGCGCCAGGGCATCTCAGATACAGTTTGGGCATTGAGGAGCAAGGAGAGTGCAACGCTTTCTATGATTTATAGAACACTCAGGCCAGGCCAGATACTTCCTGTAGCGTCTCCTCTAACTATCCCGATAAGACCTCCCACGTGGCTGTGGCGCTCCCCGTTTCACAAATGAGGGGTCTGAGATTGAGGTTACGTAACTCCATCATGGAGGTAGGATATGAATCTGCTCTGTGTGAGCCCCAGATGTGGGCCTCAGTGGTCCCAGCAGGTCAGCACCCTCATCCTCCTGCGTGGGCCGGCCCCAGCGCCTCCTCCAGAACCACAGACTAGGTCCTGGGTCCTGGCTCACAGAGCAGGAGTCCACAGCCGCCCCACCCCTGCCCCCAGGTCACAGCAGGCTGGCTTGCATGGTGCTGTGAGGCGGGCAGCTCTGCCACCCGCATTTCAAACACCGCTAGGGTCATTCCTGGTGGCCAGGAGTCAAGCAGCGCTTCTGGACTGAGGCACACTAGGTGGAAAGAGCTGGTGATCCACGTCTGAAAATAAGCCAACGAGAAATCCATGGGCCAGCAAGAATATGGTCTGACTGTACTTGGGGTGCAGGGCTGGGCAGCGGCCCATCCTGTTATACCCAGAGCCGCTGTGAGTCAGAGCCCACTCTATGGGCAGCGGCAGCAGCAGCAGCAGCAGCAGCAGCAGGCCCAGAGAGACAGCCTTCAGAATGCCAGCCATCTGCTGTTTGCACTGAGATGAAGCAGGAGCCAATGGGAGCAAAAACGTGTTAGGGAGACATGTTTCTCTGAAACCCCAGTCTCCCCTGGCCCGGCTCAGGCTTTGCCAGTGAGACCCCAGCGCCACCCAATGGGGCTGTGGTCGTCAGGTATATGAACACAGAGCCGGGCCCCCTCTGCACCCAGGCTTCCCTAAGGCGGCACTGCCACCTTTGACCATCACCCCCTGCACCAGATGCGCCACTGTGCACATGGGTGGGTGGGGTGCCTGCAACCCTCAGGCCTGTGCCCAGCCCCCATCCACCTCTCCTAGTTGAAAGAAAGCCTAGCTGCTTCCTGCCGATTTCAGAACTGGCTCCTCAGGCCCCTCCTCACTCCGCCCGCCACTCCAGACAGCCGGCTCCCAGCTCCCAGCTCATCCTGCGTGCAGAGGGGTTGAAGAGATCTACCCTAGCGGGATGGGTCATCACCAGCGCTCATGGAGCACCAGATACAGGGCTGGGTGGGGACCTGGCTGTGGAACAGCTCTCTGACAGCGTGCTTCCATGCATGAGTCCGGCACTGGGGAAGCCAGGACACTTGATGCAGGGTTGGCTGGGGGGACGGGCAGGAGGATGGCTGCCCCAGCTGGCCCTGCCCCTCGGTCTCTGCTAGCTCTTCCCTTGTTTCCGACCCATGCTCGTTAGGCCCTGGGCCCCGTCTCGGACCAGGGGAAGGCCTTCTTGTCCCGGCGAACCTGAGAAACACAGAAAGCGTTATCCATCCTGACTGGGCCTGAAGGGCCTGTGCGGTGTGGGGGGCAGGGATGGGAGGAGGCAGGGAGGGTGTCAGCCAAGAGCAGAGCAAAGGGGTGCCAGTTGCCAGTTGAGTAGGCTCTGCCTGGTGGTCACCCGTGTGTGTCAGAGCAGAACTGGCTGCATTTGGGGGAGGGGATCGCCAGGCCTTTCTTCCGCGGCGTCTCCGGTGGACTTGAAATGCCAACCTCAAGTGCTTAACCGTTTGCTTCCCCCAGGGACTCCAAAGAGTGGAGACAGAGCTTTTAATCAGAAGCTGAGGGGATGGATGACAAGGAGCTGATTCACGTGACAGGCACGTGTTGAAGACGCAGCGGGTGGTGGGATGTGCCCAGCATGAGGTGTTAAGCAATACTTGTGATAAAAATGCCCAAGCTGGCTGGCTGGCTGGAGAGACGCTGGTAAAACCCCAAGATCACGGCTTCTCGGTCACTCATCAGGTCTGGAAGGAACTCCCCCCTCATGGCTCAATTTTCAGCCAAACAATAGGCAGGTCTGTAAGCGGCACCATAACACGAGGCAGGTAAGCACACCTTAGAATAGTCCATCATTTGAGATTAAAAACAAACAAACAAACAAACAAAAGAACAAATTCACTGCCATTGACTCAATCCCAACTTATAGCGACCCTACAGGACAGGGTAGAACCACCCCTGTGAGTTCCTGAAGACTGTTAACTGTTGATGTCTTCCTCCCACGGAGCAGAGCCGCTGATGGCTTTGAACTGTGGACCTTTTGTATTGCAGCCGGAAGTATAAGCACTATGGCATCAGAGCTCCTCCTTTGAGATCAAGAGGGCAGCATGTCCCCAAGGGCAGTGTTCAGAGGGTAAGGAAAGACAAACGGGAAACCCAGAGAAGGTGTGGGACAGGCGATGCTACATTGTACGGACTTCAATGAACGAGATGAAACAATGTATCCATATTGTTGCCTGGAAAACTGATCTGCTCTGTGCAACCTCCACCCAGGTCACAATCATCAGAGTTTTAAAAAAGAGAGAGAAAAGGCAGAAAGGCTTGGGGTGCGGCGTGTTGGGGAGGAGACACACGTTCGCTGGCCTGCCTGGACAGGACATTACATCTTACCAGCCCCTCCAAGAAATGTGTGGGCAGAGGGGGGATGTGCTCATTAGTGTGGGAGGGACCGCGGTGCCCCAGAGGACAGCAGGAGATAGTCGGAGCCGGTTTCCTGGGACCAGCTCTGTCTCAAGGGCGGGCTGGGGTGCCTACTCCAGAGTCAGGGGCGAGCCCCCCATATGTTGACCTCACGACATCTGCATATTGCTTTGTGGGGACTCTCCACTGGGAGTCCCTGTCCAGGACCCGAGGATGGACATGGCAGCGGGAAAAGCACATGCTACACTATCATCGCTTTTTGCAAACATACCTTAGTTTGAAATTTCAAATCGCACTCGAAATGAACGAGGGAGGTTTCCCGTATGTTTCGAAGGGGCGCCGGATTGTGAAAGTCGAAACAACGCTGCTCTAAACTGCTGGGAAGATGCCGTTGGGGCCACACGGTGACAACTGTGCTCCACAGGGTGTTCGATGGCGGTGGCCTTTCACAACGGATCACCAGGCCCTTCCTTTAAGGCACGTCTATCTGGGAGCCGCTGAGCTGACAACCTTTCGACGAGTGGACACTGTTTGTATGACTCAGCCACAGCTGAGCCCATCATGTCCTCTAGCTCCCCGTTGCATGACCGGGGGGCTCCTTCAGAGCCCCTCTTGTGCCACGTCCCACTGCCACCTGCATTTCTCTGGCTCCAGCCCTCCTCGTCTCCTGGAACTGCTTCCAGCAGAGGATGCAGGCAGACCAGGTGGTGGAGGCAAAGGGCTGGCATCAATCTTGTTCCCCGCTGCGTGGTTACTTAGAGTTACAGCCCATAATGATAATGGCCTCCATTTATTGAGCATTTATTCCATGCCTGGCACGGCGCTCAGTACACCCCATACACGATCATTACCGCATTTAATCTCATTTACGTTCACAGCGATCCTGTGAGGGAGGCTTTATGATCTGAACTTCATGGATGAGGAATCAGAGATGGAGCTGCTGGTCCAAGTTCACCTACCAGGGGGCGGCAGAGCCAGGGCTGCCACTGGCATCATAAAAGCCAGTGCTCAGAAGGTCTGGACGAGATTGTCCACTGAGCAATCACAGAGGGCTGGGTGATTTGTCCAAGGTCACACAAGGTCAGGAGGAGGAGGAGGCCTGGATTGGGATGTCCACCCCCATCTTGCCTTTCACCCCTGCTTGCCTGTGACCCCACGCTTGCTGATCAGGGTGCTTACAGACTCAAGACAAAGCACTGCCAGTCACAAGGGAGCTGGGGAGAGCAGGTGGACGGGTGGGTGGGGCTGGGTCTTCCAGGTGGTGGCAATGCAGCTCCTTGGAAGAAGACATGGTGGCCCACTTTGCAAGACAGGCATTGGCCAACTCCTGAGCTCGGAACCTGGGAATCGCATGCCCCAAAGAAGGCCAGCTCCCGCCTCCCCCAGCCCTGGGATGAGACCTCCCGCAGACACTTTCGCCCTGAGACTGGCCATCACCTGTTACAGGAGCCTGTGGCCCAGAGTGGCCCCTGGGAAGGGGCCGGGTGGTTATACAGCTATATTGGAAGTGTGCCCTCTTGACCATTTCTGCATGTGCTGTTCGGAGACATTAATTGTGTTCTCCATGCTGCGTTCCCAGCAGGGCTCTCTCCCATCTCTCCCAACAGACACTCAGGACCCTGAAGCAAGGATTCCCACCGGCTCCACCCCTCAGCCTCAGGTACCACCAACACACTTTGCTCTCTAGGCATGTGCCAGTTTCAGGCATCTTATTATAGACACGGGGCCAGCTAGAGTTTGTCCTTGTATGTCAGACTCCTCAGTCACTCAGCACAACGCTTTGAAAGTTCATCCACGTTGTAGCGCGTATCGGGATGTCAGTCTTCTTTAGGAGGGAGTGATTTGCTACTGGCTCCACTCCGTGTCCTCGTCAGCATGCTAAACACGCTCCAGCCGCTCCGCTAATGCCTGCACATGAGGCTGGGTCAGAGATGCTGGGAACCCACCTGGCAGGAGAGAAGCTCCCTGCTGTCAGCACTGACCAAGCCAGGAACCCTCGACCTGGCCAATCTAGCCCTGAAATCCCGAGGTTCCGGGCATCTGGCCCATCGGGGGGCTGACCCCAAAGACATTAAAACAGCAGTTCTTATTTTTACACCCCTCCCACTCTATTGTGAATTGAGATGCCATACAGAGCAGATCAGTTTTCCAATCAACAATTCAGATACGTTTTGGTTCATGTCATTGATGGAAATCCCCACAGTGTAACATCTCCTATCCAGCTCCCTCCCTGTGCTTCCTGTTTCCCGGTCTCCCCCTCTGCTAACCCATCTGACCCTGTCTTTGGGTAAAAACTGCCCTTTTTATCTCAAATGACTGATTAAGGTATGCATACCTCCTGGTGTCATTGTGTCCTTTAGAGACCTGCCCATTTGCCTGAAAACAGAAGCCTGAAGGGGTTCCACCAGTCTCTAGCCAACTAGTAAGCCTGGTCTTTTTAAAACAATCATTTTTCATTTGTTCCATATCTTCTGTCCAGGACCTTCCAATGCCATGCCTTTGAGAGTGGTGGGTGGTGGTAGCTGGGCACCATCTAGTTCTTCTGGTTTCAGGGTGGTAGAGCCAGGCAGGGCATCTGCATGGCCACCGTACCCACTGTTTCCATGAGTGCCAAGCTCTACTTTTAGAAGGTTTCAGATCTCCACGGGAGGGCGGGCAGAAGGTAGCCAGGAAAAGCTATTTCACTGCCACCCCCCTTCCCCATCCTATCCCTAGGAGGACAGTAACTTCAGCTGCAGTCAAGGCCACAAGGTCAAGGGCATGCAGAAAACACTTCCTAACTCCCTACCAGGTGCTGGACTAGACAGAGAACACAGTGAGATTCACAGGATGATGAAAAAGAAAGCACACACACACACACAGACTCAAAAAAGCCTAACTCCCACATCTCTCTCCAGCCTCGTCTTCCAAACCCACCGTGCCAGCCCACCATGCTTGGCTGTCTACTCCCCACATGGAGCACTTCAATGCCTGCCTGCTTTTGCCCTCAGGGACCCTGCCTCATGCCTAGCAGTCTTCTCTGCGACCCTCAGGAACACCTCCAACGCTTCTCTGCGACCCTCAGGAACACCTCCACTGCCTCCTCCCCTGGGAGGCTCACAGAGCACCCATGCCGCTCTCCCCCGACTCCTGCAGCAACAAGGTGTCTAGAGGAACAACGACTGCATCGCCCTGGGACGATCTCCTCTCGGACTGCACCTTCTGAGGCCAGACTCCTGCTGTTTGCATGGAGATGCCCTGAGTTTCACGTGCCTGGCCGGGCGTGGAGTTGGCCAGGGTGGGCAGGAAGGGGGCACGAGCGACCAGCACAATGGGCTGCCAGAGAGGAGCTCTCGGGAGAACCTGGAAAGGGGCAAGAAAGAGCCTTTGCTGAGCACAGGGATCGGTACCCTCCATATTCGCAGGCGAGCCTGTGGCATTCCGCTCCTGTCCTAGCAGTGGCCAGGAGGTGAGGCGGAGGCGGTAACAGGGAAGCTCTGGAGAGCAACATGGTGGGGGCCAGGAGGGGGGCAAATCTCGGGCTCTTGTGGGTCCACGGAGTCTCCTGGAAGGGCTGATGTGCAGTGCGTCCCACGGTTGGAACGGATTCTCTCATTTGAAAAACGCAGCCGCCTAGACAAACACCCTAGGGCTTCTTCACGGTCCAAGAGTGACAGCACTAATGATCAATTAGGGCCCTGGCCAGGCCAGGGACAGAGCTCCAGGGAGACAGAGGCCGGGGCTGGGCCTGGGGTGGAATTGGGCCGGTGTTTCACTTATTTACACAGCTAACACTGGGGAGTAGGCTAAGGGGCAGGAACATCCAGACTTTATCTTTCGGGAAATTGGGAGTTTCCTGCGGTTCAGAGCACCACAGGAGGAAGACGAGCAAGGAGGGATGGGAAAGCAAAGGAACCTGAGTGGGGGCCCTGGAAGGCACGGCAGCCCCTCCCATTCGCCAGCAACCCAGGAACAGACAGCAACCCTCGCTGGTGGACCCGCGGGGCACCCTCATCTGCACCTGGAAGCCCCGCAGATGGTTCCTGGGCGGACAAGTCTCTGCAAGGCCTGGATTATAGTCCTGGCAGACCTCAACCACCTCAGTCCCCCACCTGAAACTCTGGAAGAATCACATCTGCCCTTCCCACCCACAGAAGGCAGGGTGAAAGTGAGGGGGCTAAGGAACCCCAAAGACACTTTCTACTAGAGGCCTGATTCTGTCTTAGCTTTGAAGTCTGGACTAAAGGGAGCCCTGGGGAGAGGAAATGACTCCCTCTTTCTCCCCAGGCTCTCTCACCAGCGGGCAGGGGAGGCACCCCCTGGTGTCTGGTCAGCCGGGGGAGGACAAGGAGGACAGGCCAGAAGCAGCCTGAGCGAGCAGCAGACAGGGGAGAGGATAGAGGTGCGACAGAGAACTCAGGCAGCGAGGTGGGGAGCGCATGTGTAGTGCCAGGCATGATCTGTTCTTCACTTCAGCAGAACACCACCGAGTTCCCACGCCTGGCACCAGCCGCTAAGCAGACAGACCACCAGTGCTTGCTGGCACCATACCGCAACGCTGCACTGACCTGCTCCGGGGAAAGAGCACTGGTCCATAGGGCCCGAGGGGCCGCTGGGCAGCTGTCTTCAGGGAGCCTTAGCCAGGGCCCCCAACACCTTCATCCAGACACCTGACGCACTGCCACAGCATTTATTCTGACTCAGCCACACCGCAGGACGAGCTAGCACTGCTCTGGGGGCTTCTGAGACGGTCCCTCTTCCTGGGAGTAGAAAGCCTGGTCTTTCAAGAACCACAAAGCCTCCTGCAAATTTGCACGTGTGCCCCGTGACTGCCACGCCTGGCCATCCCAGCTCAAGAGCCCACTCCCTGGGGGTCCTCTGAGGGCTCAGGGCTTTGGCTTCCCATCGGGTGGTCCTGGGCACCCCACCCTGCCCCACCGTGAGTGGTGCTGTGGCCGCCAGGTGCTGTCTAGTCTGTTCTGATTCACGGAGACGCTGTATGACACGGTGAACCACCACCCGGTCCTGTGCCGTCCTCAAATTGTTCTGAAGCTTGAGCTGTTCGATTCCTTGCCCCGTGTGGGAGGTCCGTTATCATCCCTGGTGCCTCATTTGCAAGCTGGCTTCAGACAGCTCCTCCTCCCTATGGGGAGGTGCTTTCCTGCATGTCTGTAGCCCTCCTTCTTTCCCACAAGGGAGGTGGGCAAAATTCTGAACAAAGAGGTGGGAGCAACTGCAAGCCCTGGCTGTACTGGGGGCCTGAGTTCTCCCCCTAAGCCTTCATTTCCTCATCTGGAAAATGGGTCTAACCACTGCCTTTTCTTGCGCTACCTCACAGGGGCTACGAGGGGCTATGACATCAGAGCCATGTCAGAAGCAGAAGGGGCTCTTGGGCACACATGCCAACCCCCACCCTGGCTGCCTCCTGCTTGGAAACCTCAGTTCTGTTACTCCGGCTGGAGCCACAGCAGATAGGGAAGTGAATGAGGAAGCTTTAGGGCAGCAAACAAAGCCGCATGCTCCAGAGGCCAGAGCAGCGAGCTTCAACTGGCAGCCCTTGTGACCATCACGTCCCATTCTGCAGGGCCCAGCGCACTCCAGGGGCAGGGGTGGGGGCAGCAGGACCGCAGGGGCAGAGCCTGCGCTCTGTGGGAGGGCCCCTTTAGAGGACAAGAAGCCCAGAGAGGGGAAGGGGTTTTTTACCCAAGGTCACACAGAGTTGAGAGCAGAGTGGTGCCTTCAGCCGAGTCTCCCAACACCCCATCTGCTCAGTGCAGGCGTGGGGGTGACAGGGCAGGGAAAGCTGGGACTCACATGCATTTCCCCCACGAACTTAAGCACCACGGTCCCACTCCTGCCTCTCTGGCTATGTCCTCTGATTTACACTGGGGCTAAGGAGCATTCTGGAAAATGAACTTGAGCCATGTCTGTAAGTGGATTTCAGACGTAGGCGCTCTGTGGATAAGCTGGGGCTGGGGCAGTGAGCAGCAGAAGCCAGCAGGAGACAAATTACCCAGAGGGCTGTGATCTGCTGAGACTGAGGGAGGGGGAGGGAGTCGGGTAGGTTTGGGCACAGCCTTTTCCGGCTTCTTGGAAAGGAAGTGTGGAAAACTCCTTCATAGTACAGACCTCACCAAAGTCAACGCCATTGCATCAATGCCGACTCCCAGCGATCCTATAGGACAGGATAGAACTGCCCCCTCTGGGTTTCTGAGCCTGTAACTCATTTTTCTTTTTCTTTTTTGAGACTGTAACTCTTTTCCATGAGCAGAGAGCCCTGTCTTTTCCCCTCTAAGTTCCTGGTGGTTTTGAACTGCTGACCTTGAGGTGAGCAGCCCACTCGTAACTATGATACCACCAGGGCTCCTCCTTTACAGTA
>NW_022111358.1:2229456-2236413 GCF_000313985.2 Echinops telfairi
ATGACTTAAGGAATATGAGATCTTCATTTGTAGTGAGTTTCTTGCGTGCGTGGGGATACTGATGTTAGTTTATACCAGTAAGTGATTTTACTAAATTAATGGATTAACAGTTCATTTTAAGATGTATTTTTTATCACACATACACACAAATGAGTTTCAAACATTTCATAGGAAAATTCCCTTTTTAACACGAACTTTTTGAAGTCCCTTCAAACACACACACACACACACACACACACACACACACAGTATTGCTATCGTGAGCTGCCACCCTTGGCTCATGGCTACCCCATGCACAGCAGAGTGAAATGCTCTCTGGGCCTGTCCTCAGGGTTTTCACTGGTGGGTGTTTGAAACTAAGTCACCAGGCCTTTCTTCCTAGTCTCTCTTGGCCTGGAGCTCGGCTGACGTGGCATGCAAAGGCAGGTGGTGGCTGTGCACTCCAGGGGAGCATGCTACCACAGGACTGTGGTAGAATGCATGTGTGTGGCTGTGTTCTAATAAAACTGTACTTCTGGACAATGGATTTTAAATGCCTTATCGTTTTTTCACCTGTCACAAAATATTATTCTTGCGATTTCCCACCCACCACCCCTCTAACCATTTAAAAACCATCCTTAGCTCATAGGTGATATATAGTGCTGACCTCTGATCTAGGGCAATTCACTCAGGGTTCCCTGATGCAGGAGAGGAAAGATGCATGGGGTACATGGGGGTGGGGGCTAAGGGGGTGGTAACGCACTGGGGGCCAGAGCCCCTGCGTCACCCAGAGAACCACAGCCCGGGAGGTGGAATATAGTCCGAGTGAAAGCTGGGAGCCCAGGTGACAACAGAGTCGGGGTTCAGGGTCGAAGCCCGAGTCTGGAACAAGGTCAAGATGAAGGAGGGAGGCCCTGTACTCTCCTGGAGAGCCCCATCAGGTCAGCCCAGGAGGGGAGGGTGATACAAAACTCACAGGTAAGGGTCTAGGGAAAGAAGAACTCACCCGTCCCTGGAGACCCAGCTCTGGTTTCCAGCCCTATGCTCCACCCCCCACCCCACTGGGCAACCTCACCAGTGTTTACAGGGATAGCTCCCTCTCAATTCTAAGTGTACACACACACACACACACACACACACACACACACACACACACACACACACACACACACACACAGACCCCTGGTGGTACAGTGGCCATGCATTGGGCTGTGAACCACAGGTCAGCGATTTGAATCCACTAGCCACTCTTCGGGAGAAAGAGGTGGGCTTTTAACTCCTGTGAAGAGTGACCGTCTCAGAACTGCACAGGGGAGCTTCTCCCCTGTCCTGCAGGGCCGCTGTGCGTTGGAATTGACTTAATGGCCCGAGGGATTTTTTGTTTGGTTTGTTTTTTTCCCACCGACACCTGGGTGGCCTGACCACACCCAGTGGCTGTCCAGTGACCAGTTCTGACTTGGACACTTGCACAGCCTGGCATCCACGTGGGGTCACAGACACGGCCTAGTCCCCAGAAAGGTCATTCAAAGAGAGAAGACAGCTGTCCCTAGCGCCCAGGTCCCACCTGAGAGCCCTCCCTTCTCCCCCAGGCTCGTCACTCCCATGACTTCAGCCTTCGGGTAGCTAATCTCCCCCTTTTGAAAACAGCTCAGTGTCCGCATCTGCCCACTTCTCCAACCACCTCGGCCTTCTCCCCTCTTCCCAGCAGGCTCTGTCTGCACACGTATACAACTGTGGGGATGGGTCCTCAGATCCTGCCACTTACCTGCTGTGTGACCTAACCTGCGCACACCTTCGCTCCTTCACCTGCAGAGCGGGGTCCTGACCTCCCGGCTGACTTTGATGGATTGAGTGGGAGGGTGCTGCGCTGGGCCCGGCAGGGCAGGAGTCCTTGGCTGGCGCCCGCGGCTTCTGTTATTTTTCACTCTGCCTGGCCCTGCCTTTGTGTCTCCATCCCACGGTTCCTGCCATCCTCCCAGCCCTGGTTACTGCTGTTTGGATGGTCCTTTGTCGAGCAGGCGCTTTCTGGCCCAGTGCACACCCCCCTCCCTCTGCAAAGCTGCCTTCAGCCGGAGCCTCCCCAAAGACCCATGCGCTTCCGATTACCCTGCTTAGTGGCCTTTGATGGCTCTGTTGTCCACAGGCGAAAGCCCAGGCGCCTTAGCCTGGCCCACTGGAGCCTCATTTTCTTCTCCTCCTCCTCCTCACCTGACCTCACCTTACTTCCCCACCTACCTAAACCACTGTCGTTGCTGTTGACGGTGGTTGAGTCAGCACCACTGCACACGGGATCAGACCATTGTGAGCCAGAGGGGTTCCATGGGTTGGTTTTCGGAAGAAGTTGGTGGCCAGGCCTTTCTCCCTGCTCTAGCTCCGTCTGAACGCTCTGCCGAAACCTGTTCCGCATCACAGCGCCACGCATGCCTACAGAGGAGGTGCCTGGGCCAGGAATTGAACCTGAGTCTCAGGCAAGATAGGCCAGGATTCGACTACTAAACAACCACTACTTCCCCAGCCAAATTGCCAGGTGCCCGCTGGTCCCCACCTGCTCTCAGTGCCCCCTCATCACATGCCCCTTACAGTGCAGTGCCCTACCTGGCACCTCGTGGACGCCCTTCAAGGTCTGGCTCACACATCATGCCCCCCACTGCAGCCCCCCACCCCCTTCTCCGCTCAGAAGCTCACTATATAAGGGGGCTTCAATAGTTCATGGAAAAACCCCCATATCTTCCCATTCTACTTTTCTGTGGGCTTTCTGGAGCCTCCCTGTGCTTTCCATTCCCCGGCGTTTCTGGCTCTGCAGTGTCTGCTGCAGATGGTAGGGGCGGGAACAAGGGGTTCTACCTCCTGGCCTGATGGTAAAGACGGGTGAGCTGGGCACAGTCCCGCCAAGCCTGCAGGAATGGCTCACACCCCCAGTGGCAGCTCTTCTCTCTCCAGGAAGCTCCCGGCCCTGGCGGAGAAGGGACATCACGACCCTCGAGCCCACCCTGCTCTCCGCAGCTCCTCAGCCGCCTGCGTGCCCACGAGCTGGAACTGCAGGTCGGTAGCATAATGGAGTGGGCGGCGTGGGCTCTGAGCGGCACAACATGGGAAAGCGGCGGCCACAGGGGAGGGCGGGCGCCACACTACAGTCATGGACCGGCCAGGGGAACGTGGGCCTTAATGGAGATGTTCTGCTCGTCAGACTCCTGAAAAGGCAGATGCTCCAAGATGCTGCTCCGCGACGTCTGGTCCAATCCTCCCAGCCCAACGGCGGCGGGAGCCAAGGAATGCCTGCCAAACAGCCCGGGTGCACAGGCAGCCAGAGCGAGCCCCCAGGGCAGGCGCATTGGCTTTTCCGGGGGAATTTCGGAAGCATCCGTAGCGGGAATGAAAAAGATCCATCTTGGTAATGGGACACAAACACACAGTTTGGTCTTCCACGCGCAGTGAGGTTAGTTCCCGGGCAAGGAGGAGGAGAAGGCCGCTGCCAAGGAGGCTGCTCTCGGTGGCCCCCCTGGGGGACCAAGACGCTAAGTCCTGTTTGGAAAAGGGAGTGGGGACAGGGACACACGGGATGGCTGTCGCCGCGGCCCCCAGCTGGGAGGGCCTGCAAAAAGAAACTGCCTCCTCCAGTTGGATGTCTCAAGTTTATCCAAGAAAAGGACCCCCCCCACCACCCCAGGGCGGGGCAGCAAACAGTTCATGGGCTCGGCTGCTAACCGAAAGAATGGAGGTTTGATTCCACCTAGAGGTGCCTCAGAAGGGTGGCCTGGCGATCTGCTTCCTAAAGTCAGCCTGGGAAAAGCCTGTGAGAAAAGCCTCGGCTTGCTGTCGGAATAGAGATGGTGGAAGCCCTGAGGCGCTGACTCATCCTTTGGGTCTGGAAATGAACTCGCTTCCGGGGCCCAGTTGTCAGGCAAACAACAGACCAGTTTCTGAGGGGACCAAGAACACCCCCTTTGATAGGCAACCGTTGGCGGTCAAAAGGGCCGTGCTTGCCCAAGGACGGCGTCCAGAAGAGTCCGGAGAAAGGAACAGAGCTAGAAAACACGGGGAGGAAGCGGATACGGCGGATGCTACTCTGTGAAGCATTGCAACCAACGCCATGAAGCAAATGTGCACCATTCTGCTGAGTGGAAAACAGAACAGCTCTGTATACCTACACCCCGTGCACAAGAAAGCATTCATTTTTTTAAAGGAAGGAAAATAAAAAAACCAAGACTGAAAATTAAAATAAGAAAGCCCCAGGGGGCACAGTTCTTCTCTGACACATGCAGGTGCCAGGAACCGACTGGATGATCACTGGTTTGTCAGGGGCAGGGCTGGCTCAGCGGTAGAGGCCTCACCCTTCCACGTAGGAGGCCCTGGTTCGAGTCCCAGGCACAGTCACATTGTCTGGCGGTGGAGGCTTGCCTATTGCCGTGGCGTTCCACAGCTCTCAGGCTCCTTCCAGACTCGGGTGGGCTAGGTAGAGAGGCCTGGTGATCTACTTCTAGAAATCCGCCGGTGAAAACCCTGTGTGTCTGGGGTGGCCATGATCTGGGCTCCAACAGAAGGACAGCTGACAATAGCAAAGTGACCGCAGGCCTGGTGACCCCCACTGTGTAGGTCGGACTCCCCAGCATGCCTCTCTGGGCTTCTCTGAGCGCCCAGATTAGGCTGGCCTCTGCCTGGCCCAGTGCCCGGCACCCGCTGTGCCCTCTGCCTTGGGACACTCTGCAGCCAAAATGGACTTGCTGGGCTCAGCTCTGACACCCTCTCCCCCTGGCGACCCACGGTGAGCCCTCTCACGCCCTTCTCAACGGCTGCCACGCTACCCATGGCCCCCCTACCCTCTTTCTATGCTTTTACTCACTGTGTCCTGAAATGACCGTGCCAACTTGTTCATGGTCCATCTGACCCTGCTGGACTGTGGTCCTGAGGGTGATGGAGGGCAGTGGTTACGAACAACGATGCCTGGGACAGGCGCCTGGCGCCTACAACCAGCTGGCTGAGTGGCCTTGGGTATGGGACTTAGCCTCTCCGTGCCTCAGTTTCTCCACTTGTGAAAGGGGATTGCTACAGTCTTGACAGAGGGGTGCTGGGCGGTTTAAATGAGCCCTTACACGCATGAGCAACACAGGCTCTCTCTTATTCGGAGCCGCGCTGGGCCTGCTGCAGCCCGCTGACCCCAGGCCTGGCTGACAGCCGGACCCCAGGGCGACTGGGTAGGATGAGTGGACACAGCACCTTATCCAGAGAGACAAGCCCTCCATGAAATTCCACTGCTTCACTTGCAAGGAAGGGAAATAGCCCAGGCTGCAAAGGAGGTGGAAACCTGGGGCGGGGTAGATGCTCGCATCTGCATGCCACCCCGCCCCACCCCAGGCTGGGTGCTGAGGTTGGCTCTAGTGTAAGGTGACCAGATGTCCCGCTTTTGGCGGGACAGTCCCGCTTTTGAACAATTTTTCCCGCGTCCCGCAGCTTTTTAAAAAAGGCCTGGTTTTGGAAAGAATGCACGGCAAGGTAGGGTATATGGTTTCGGCTGCCATGCGGCTGTTTCGCCAGGAGATGAGTTTTATCAATGGTGTCCGCTTTACCAATGTTACAATCTGGTCACCTTACTCTAGTGGCTGCAGAGGTCGAGGTTTTGAACTGGGAACGCCCTAAGCACACTCGTGGGTCTTGAGGAAGTGGCTGGAAACACTGGGGGTGGGGTGTCACTCTGGCAGGAGGGTGAGGGTGGGGGTGACAGGGTGCCCCCTGAAAAGGTCAGCAGGGCACTCCTGACTCCCCAAAGATGTCTCCATGCTGGCGCCCAGCAGAGGCAGCACTGTGTCTGCATGCTGGGCAGAGCAGGGGCTTCTACACTGGTGTCTGAAAGGAGGCAGCCGGGCATACCCCCTGACTGGCAGGCACCCTGCCATCCTAGTCTGCCCAGGTGACCCCAAGTGTTAAGCTGCCAGAATAAGGACTAAGAGGGGGGTGTCTCCCCAATGCCTGCAGAGGACCACAACAAAGGGGTTGGAAAGAAATCAGGCATCCATATTAGACATTTATGGAACGATCCCAAACTGAGCATGCTCAGACACAAGGACCCTAGGTCCTGGTGGGAGGTCCACCTGGGTACACAGACTAGGCCTAGCCACGTGACATCATCCAGGTGCGCTTAAACTTAGCCAATGCGATCAGCCAATACCTCCAACCACGCCAGTCCCAGTCAGAGTTGATAAGAACCTGCCTTAGGAAGGTCAGGACTCTTTGCGACTCTTCTCTTGTTCGGTGCGTGCTTGCAGGTCGTAGGGTAGGGTGCACACATGCCACCTGGGCCCTGGGGACCAAACTCCCTCTCAGGCCTCTCTCTCAGGGCGCCCTTTTGGGATTTCCTGTGAAAACCTGGAACTTCCCTTTCCCTCATGAAAGTCACTTGGATTTACACTTAACATGCTTCCGCTGCGGGAATTCCCTCAGGGTTGGGAAGCACTCCGGAAACCTAACAGGAGCAGGTGGATTGCTGCCTCCCTTCTTTATCAGTAACAGCGGGAGTGCCACCTCCGGCCTCCCTGGGGCCACAGGGCATGGCTTTTGTGAAAGGTCACTTCAAACCCTAAAGGGCATTGCCATGTAAACCCAGGTCGCCCTGTCAGAGCGGAGGTGGACAGAGAGAGGGCAGCAGGCACCCCTGCAGGGGGTGGGGGAGTGGGGGAAGGAGTGTGTACAGGGGATGGGGTGGGGGAATGAAGGAAGGAGTGTGTACAGGGGATGGGGTGGGGGGAGTAGAGGAAGGAGTGTGTATAGGGGATGGGGTGGGGGAGTGGAGGAAGAAGTGTGTACAGGGGATGAGGAGAAGGAGTGTGTACAGGGGATGGGGTGGGGGGAGTAGAGGAAGAAGTGTGTACGTGGGATGGGGGGAAGGAGTGTGTACAGGGGATGGAGGTGAGGGAGTGGAGGAAGGAGTGTGTACAGGGGATGGGGTGGGGGGAGTCGAGGAAGGAGTGTGTACAGGATGGGGTG
>NW_022111358.1:2237711-2238706 GCF_000313985.2 Echinops telfairi
GGGGGAGGGGTGTGTACAGAGATGGGGGAGGGGTGTGTACAGGGGATGGGGGGAGGGGTGTGTACAGGGGATGGGGGAGGGGTGTGTACATGCATGGGGTGGAGGAGTGGAGGAAGGAGAGTGCACAGGGAGGGACAGCAGGAGAGTACGGGGGACTAGCAGAGGGACGGCACGGCACCGAGCGGGCCTGGGACGGGGTCTGAGAGCATGGGCTTTCACACCTGAGTGAGGGCACAATCCGCGGGCGGGCGGACTGCCTCCCCTGCCCACCCCCTCCACCTCTCAGTTAGAATTTGCATATCCATCAACCTTGGGAAGCGAAGGTATAGGCCGGAATGAAACTGCCAGGGGCAGGCAGGGCTCTACCTCTGTGGAGCGGGGTGTGCTCAGTCTCATCGCAGAAGGAGTGACGGGGAAGTGCCGATTGCTCTCCCTGGGCTCCGGGCCTCCCGGGCTTCTAGCTCACCTGGGAGAGGGGATCTGCAGGCCCCAGCAGAACACAGGGTGGGTGGGTGGGAGAGATCGGGTTCTGGCCCAGATCCCCACAGTGCCCTCTATCCCGAGCAGCTGCCATGCCTGCTTCCTACCCACCTGGACTGAACTTCCCTTAGGGGCTTTGCCCCGTGCCCGTCCACTAAACCAGAAGACGCAACCAACCCCTCGCAGAAGAAATGCCACTGGAATTCCACTCAGACGCAAGGATGGACACCGGACAGGTCATCAGGAAAAAAGCAGTGCTAGAAAAGGGCCTCCGTGTGGTCCAGTGGAGGGTGAGTGACATGGGGGAATTCCACTCAGACGCAAGGATGGACACCGGACAGGTCATCAGGAAAAAAGCAGTGCTAGAAAAGGGTCTCCGTGTGGTCCAGTGGAGGGTGAGTGACATGGGGGACACCCTCCACGGGGCAGTTGTTAGGTACCACTGTGCCAGCCCTGACTCAGCCACCCTGCGTCGAACAGAACAAGCACTTCCGGTCCTGCGCCCCGCCTCCCCC
>NW_022111358.1:2240077-2241993 GCF_000313985.2 Echinops telfairi
TTAAAGAAAATGCTCTTCCGGTCCCTGGCGTTCCGGGAGCTGAGGCGTCGGTGCAGACATGGCCAAGTCCAAGAACCACACCGCGCACAACCAATCCTGGAAATGGCACAGAAACGGCATCAAAAAACCACGGTCACAACGATCCGAATCTCCTAAGGGGGTGGACCCCAAGTGCCTGAGGAACATGCGCTTCGCCAAGAAGCACAACAAGAAGGGCTAAAGAAAGTGCAGGCCAACAACGCCAAGGCTGCGGCTGCTCGCGCCGAGGCCATCAAGGATCTCGTGAAGCCCACAGAGGTCAAGGCCAAGATCACAATGGGCGTCAGCCGCCAGCTCAGCCCACTGGCCTACATGGCCCACCCCAAGCTTGGCAAGCGGGCTCGGGCACGTATTGCCAAGGGTCTGAGGCTCTGCCGGCCCAAGGCCAAGGCACAAAGCAAGGCTGACGCTCCAGCCAAGGCCACGACTCCAGCAAAAGCTCCCAAAGGCACCCAGGCTCCCATAAAGTAGAGTTCTCTGGGTGAGGGCGAGAGGGACTGGTGTGAGCCCCGGGCTGCCACCTGCACGGCGCTGGTGGCTTCCTGTGCTGTTTGTTGTACAAATAAACCCAGGCGGCGCTGTTAAAAAATATAATAATAAAATAAAGTAAATAAAGAGGGTCCAGGAGGTGGACAGACACAAGAGTCACAACAACACACCAAACAGTGTGGAGATGGCATTTGGTCTGGGGAGGGTCCCTGGGAGCCGTCTCGATGCCACAACTGACCAGGGCACACAGTACTGTGCCTAGCACTCCCCAACAGTCTCCTCCCACTCCTGCCAGGCATGGAAGCCAGGGAAAATTCCCGAGTGCCTCCCAGTTCGGTGGCAGCAGCATCTTGGGCTGGAGGGGAAGTGGAAGGGGGTTGCTCCGTATAGCCTGCCTGGCTCCCAGCTGACTCAGACCCTCAGCAATTAGGAACACCAGACCTCTCTAACGAGCCGCCTCCAGCCGGTGCCCTCCCTTCACAACTCCGATAATGAGGGCGCAGCCTGGGCGGGCAACCCAATTACCCAGGGGGCCAGGCAGCACCCAGCCGCTTCCTCCCTCATCAAATGGCAGCTACTCCACACTGCAGGGCTCTCACAGGGCTCCTGTGCACGCAGGAGCTTGGGCCCGAGGGTCTGCCCCAGAACCTGACCTGGGTGTGGACAGCAGGTGTCTCCTTAGAACCCCTGTCCTTACTTACCACCTGCCTGTGCCCCAGGCCTCAGGTTTCCCCACACAAACAGAGACCCAGGGAGGCTAAGGGACTTGTACAGGGTCAGCAGTGGCTGAGCTGGGGCCTCTATCCCGGCCCTGGTCATGACCACCTCACCATCCCACCTGGACGCCCCTGCCCATGGGGAAGATGAGTGCTGTGCTCCCTTGTGCACGAGCGGCTGTGACCTAGCGACACCCCTGGGAAGTGCTGGGTGTGCCTGGCGTGAGCCAGTCAGGGACCTGGTTTCTGTGGCAACAGTAGAACCCCAGGAGGTCAGTGGCCCCTGCTGGGCAGGGTGGCCAAGAGACCTCCCATCCAGCCCATCTGCCGCATCCAATGCTCTTGCCTTCTCTTATCCTCCCACCTCCACTTAGACTACGTTTCAGAGGCCAGTGCTCTCTCATAGCTTCTGCCTTTGTCCCCAATCCCAGCGTCACCTCATGACGGCCATCACCATCGGACTCCTGTCCCGGGCCTCACTCGATGTCCCTGAAATCCACTTGCCGCCATCACTCACAAACACAAATCAGACCGTGTCACACCCCGGCTTCCCATCAAAGCTGGAACAAGTTACCAAGCTCTGTGGGGGCGGCCCATGCCCCATCGCTTGTTCCCCAAGTCCAGATGCCCTCCTTAGTTTCCTGTGCCAGCCCAGCTGCCTCAGGGCCTTTG
>NW_022111358.1:2242947-2245711 GCF_000313985.2 Echinops telfairi
ATGGATGATGGATGGATGATGGATGGATAGATGATGGATGGATGATGGATGGATAGATGAATGGATGGATGGATAGATGGATGGATGGATGGATGGATGGATGATGGATGGATGATCAAAGGTCTATCAATCTCCTCAAAGACGGTGCAGACAAGTCCCCAGGTGCCCATCATTCAGGAGTGGCCCCAAGGAATGAGCGTTCAGCTCTAGTGACAAGTGAACCGTGTGCGGCCTGACAGCCAGGAGGACTCTGACACCATTGTAGACCAGGCCCCTAGGCTGTGTTCCCACTCAGTGTTTTGTGCCCTTAGAAGCAACTAATTAGAAGCTGCGTTCACGTTTCTTTTACTGTGACACCGGCACTGCTAGTACCCTCAACGAGAGAGCTCACAAAACAAAACAAACAAAAACACCAGCAACAATGACACCGAATGTCCTCATCCAAACAGGAGGCTCTAGACCTGGCTGTAGAGCTGAGGCTCCTCAAGGCCCAGGTCATGGAAAGAGAAGGAGCGCCCGGAGCGCTGCTTCAGGCCACCGCTTTGGGAATCACTAAGGATGTGAGCAGGATTGGGCAGCCAGTTAAAGGAATGACTGGCCTCGAACAGACAATTTTAACCAAGAAGAGGCGAGGGTCAATCCCTGAGGCAGACAAGCCCGGGGATGGTTTAGACAGGAGACCATCATGAGAAGAGGGTTCCTAAGGAGTTTACGCACCAGTCAAAAGCCAGCAGGCCGGCGGTACAAACGGAAAGGGACAGCAAGAAAAGAGGCCCACGGGCTCTCGAGGGCCCCCAGGGGCCACCCGGCTCCAGCGCCTCAACGCAGCCGTTTGGCTTACATAACACGCCTATCACTGGAGAGGCAGGAAGCGCTGCTGGCAGAGCTGCCAAAAACCTCAGTGATGAGCTGGACAAGATAATACGAGATGAAGAATAGCTAGCTACCCGAGCAGGCTTTGAACACGGATGAAACAGGCTTGTTTTGGGAAAGGGATGCCAGGATGGGCCTAGATTCACGAAGAGCTGAAGTCCATGCCTCATCGCAAGGCAGCGAAGTACAGAATGTTGCTGCTGTTTGGCCGTGAGACGGCCTCTTCTGGCGTACTGTTCTGAAAGCCCGCAAGCATTCAGAAATGCTGGCAAAACCAAGTCCCTCCAGGAGTGTTGAAAAGCAACGGTGCTCCTTTGAGGACTAAGATGCGCCTCTCCCAAACCAGGGTATGTTCAACCACCTCCCGCGCCTGTGAAAGGCGAGCAGGGAATCCGGGAGACGGAAGGAGAACGGCTACATCGGCGTGATGGTGCTGGCGGAGACTACGCGAGCGCCCAAAGAACAAAGAGATCAGATTTGGAAAAAGCACAACCCAAACGCTCCTGAGGGGCCAGGCTGGTGAGCCTCCGTCTCGAGTCCTAGGCACATGCTTTCAGGAGAGAGCACTCCTTGGAGAAGCACATTCGGCTTGTCCAGGGGGAGGGGTAGTGCCATCCACCCTTGACTAGGTGGCTTGATGCAGTGGCTACAACAATGGGCTCAAACACGGAACGATTGTGAGGATGGGACAGAAATGGCACATGCACAAGAGTCCCAGAGGGGCTCCAAGGTGTAGATGGTGAGTGTGTTTCTTGAAGGCAGGTTTTTAAAATGATTTCCATCCCAAAGTATGAGCCTCCTGCCTTGAAGAGAGAGCTCCTTTTGAGATTGGGCTGCTGCTTGTGGGCGGCCCAGGACATCTTCTTCTCAAAGATGATGGACGTCAAGATGGGAGAGCAGTACAGCTACCTCCTAGCAGCCGGCTGGGATGCAGCCAGGTGTAATGGTCTCCTTCCAGGTATACCACCTGGGAGCGATGGTTGCCTAGCCAGCAGCTACAACAGATGGTGGTATGGTAACAGGGCGCCATTGCTGGAAGCACCAGAATAATCTTCGGTGCATTTGAAACGTTGCCTCTTCCTGGGAGGAAATTGCATGGAGGAACAATGAGCTGACTTATGTGAACACGCTCCAAGCATTTTATCCTCATAAAATGATGGAAGAGACAGATAGGTGGGGGTGGGGTGACCGCCCATACGGGAAGAACGCTGGATGTAGGTCATGACGGCACTGATGAGGAGCACTCCAAGGTCACGGAGAAGGGAGTTGACAGATCGGGATGTAATGGATTTTAAGGAGGAGAGAGATGCTGAAGGAGAATTACGGAGGAAGAGGAAGGAGAAAGGTTATCAACATTTTTCTTACCATGAGAGGATTAGCCAAAGTTCTTGCTTTTTCCCTCTAAACTTACGCAGGGGCTTCAGTTGCTTGAAAATAAGGCCCCAAATACTGATGGCTTTGTTAAAGGCCACAGGCAGTTTCAGGAAGCACTGAAATGTTACTATAAAATACATAAAGGGCCATATAGATAAGTCTCACTAAATTTCGGAGTAGAAACATTTCCATTCCCAGGGATAAATTCAGAGGATCTGGAACCTTCCATGAGTGGAGTTATGCCAATGGACCAAATGCTCAGGTGGTCCAACTCTTCGTCTTTGGAGTGGTTGCTTTGTGGTTTGTGCATTGGTATGTACGTGTCTGCTCAAGCAAGCAGCAGGTGGAAGTCAAACGTTATATTGCCTTGGGGAAATCTACAGCCCGAGACCTCTTTAAAGGGTCAAAGAGTAAGGATGCCACCTGGAGGGTTAAGGTGCACCTGACCCAAGTCATGGGGAGCTCTGGTGGTGTAGTGGTTTAAGGTGCACCTGACCCAAGTCATGGGGAGCTCTGG
>NW_022111358.1:2247104-2248375 GCF_000313985.2 Echinops telfairi
GGCCAGGGATCAATAGATCACACAGACAGAAAGGGCAATGCTGGCATATGGCTTGGCCCGAAGAAGAACAGCATTTATCTCCCAGTAACTTCATGTTTACGGAATAATTAAGCTATGTCCCAGGCAAGGCTTTAAATGTTTTGCATCTAATGACATTCCATCCTCAGAGTTCTGAGATACGCATTCTCCCGGTCTCTGTTTTACGGATGAGGAAGACATGGCCTGAGATACAACAAGTGCAAGAGCTGGGTTCACACCCAGGCCCAAGGGACCCAGAGGTCTGCTCCTCAGAACAGGTCCTGAAAGCGAGGTCAGGTGACCTTCAGACGCCCAGTATTCTTGCTGAGAAGCAGGGGTATCATGTGCGTGGGGTGTACACACACACACATACACACACACACACTCATTCACTCACTCACTCACTCACTCTGCAGAGCCAAGCAGCAGAACCTTACCTTCCTGCAGTCTCTGCAGAACACAGACGAGCTGCCCAGGAGGCCCAGCACCTCCCCGCAGAGCAGACACTGGGAGAGGCCGTTGCCCATCACGTTCCGCCTCATGGTCTCCAACCGCTCCACCAGGCGCCTGCAGCACCGGACATGGTATCAGAGGCCTTCCTGTCTCCCACGTGGACCACTGCCCAGTACAACCGCACAAGGTGCTGTGTGCTGCTCCCTCGTGTGGGACCGTGCTCACTGCCCCTTCCCCGGTTAACTCCTACTCATCCATTCACTCTGCAACCATTCATGGAGAACTTACGCTTTGCCAGAGACTGTTCTAGAAGCGGGGAATATGGTCGTAAACTTGCCAAAGACAGACATGGTCCCTGCCCGTGCGGAACTTACAATGGGTAAAGGGAGGGAGGCCAGACGGCAGCTAGGCAGCAATCCTCTGAAGCACACCCTACTGGGGGGGCGGGGGAGGCCATTGGGGACGGTGCCCAGAGAAGGCCTGCCAGAGATCAGTGATATCACATGGAGAATGGGGCCAGTGTTAGAGTTAGAGTAGACGAGTAGACACTGCAGCCAGTGTTCGTGAGCTAGAGGTAGAATGGGTATAGGTCTGACTGTGTATCTTCACACACACGAGTTTGTAGTCTGCCTAGTCGTCAGAGCTGGACCCTGGAGACCAGGCCAAGGGCTGAGGACAACTTAGAGAGCTCTCCGATTGGAGATGGCCTAGCTTGCTAGGTGGGAGCTGTCGTGGGTCAGCCTCAACCCAACAACCTCCCTCAGCTGAGCCAAGGCTGACCCTTAGTGTGCAGACCAAAC
>NW_022111358.1:2248857-2250290 GCF_000313985.2 Echinops telfairi
CGTTCAGAAGTTGATCGGTAGACTTGTTTTCCTAGTCTGTCTTAATCCGGAAGCTCTGCTGAAATCTGTTCACGGGGCGACCCTGCTCGGACTGGAAATACGATGGCACAGCTTCCAGCACCACAGTACGGCACAGTAGTACGCGGGTGATGGAGCGTCATCTTACGGAGAGGAAACTGGAGGCTTCGATGGGGGAGGGTTAGGGGTGCTGGGATCCAGGGGTGTTCAGGCAGAGAATCTGAGGAGGGCTTTGGGTCTGTGTCCTCCGGTTCATCCCAGGGGTGCAAGGGCAGCACTAGACTGCAGCATCCCAGACACCTGGTCCCCGGTCTGGCGCTAGCCCCCTTGTACTCGTCTTAGCCCATCTCGCTCCTGCCCTGCTCCGGCACAGCCCTTACCCAATCCTCTGCTGCTCCATGACGTCCAGCCTCTCGGCCCTCTGGATGACCTGCAGGATGGCCTCCACCTCCGTCGGGTTGAGGCACTGGCTCCTCCTCTGCTTCTCCGTCTGGTAGGTGTGCACAGACCAGCCTGTCTGCAGCCTAGAGAAAACAACACAGACAGCGTTGAGGCATCTCCATGCTCCCCCTGGCCAGCATCCCCCCCTGCCCCAGACTCATAAGCTTCCCAGAAATGAGTCCGGGAACATCCAGGAAGATGTTCTACAGCCCGGTGCTGTGGGCTGGGGCCAAGAGTGCAGGGAACAGAGACAGAATTGACGTGAGGCTCCAGGTCCTAGCTCTGCCATCCGCCAGCTACTGAGCCTTGGCAAAGATGGCAGCGCCAGCTAAGCACTGTGGACGTGGGACTCTGGAACACCACGTTACAGACGGAGAAGGCCACAGCATGTGAGGTTTCCAGAGGAATGGGAGCGGGTAGGGGTGGCGAATGACCATCAAGCAAAAAATGACAACTTCAATTGGTGTCATACCAGGAAGTGAGATGGACCGTGGTGGGGATGTTTCATAGTTCCTCCCCAAGTCAAACATGGAACTAACAGGTGACCCCCTCGGCATGTCCCCCGAGGCTTGAAATCAGGGTCTCAACCTGAGACTGGATGGACAACGTGTGCTGCAGCACGGTTTGCAGGAGTCCAAGGGTCTGCGGCCGGCACATAGCAGGAAGGATCACACAGCAGTAAACAGGAGCCGGGCTCTGCCCCACACTACAACATGTAGATCGACCTCGCAGGGGGCGAAAGCCAGACACAGAGGAACAATACTGTGGGATCCCGCTTCCACAGGCACATGCAGAGAGCGAGAACTCGGAAGAGAAGTCACTGAATCGCTGACATTTGGGATGTTTCTTTGGCCATTGGAAGGGTGTCGCCACGAACGCTGGTGTCCACAGTCGGTTTGAGTTTCTGCTGTGGTTTCTTCGGGGTCTACCACCAGGAGTGGAATGGCTCCGAGCCTTTACGGCTTCTCTCAGAC
>NW_022111358.1:2250592-2251409 GCF_000313985.2 Echinops telfairi
ATTATTTTCGTGGCTACTTCATCACTGTCATGTTGCTACTCTGATGAATCAGCCGGCCCCTGGGAAAGGGTTGTTTGACCCCCAAAGGAGTCGCAACCCACAGGTTGAGAACCGCTGCCCTAGACTAAGCGGGCAGCCCCCGGCGGCGTCCTCCTACCACCACGACAGCACAGGCCCGTGTACAGGCCCACCTGGGAGACCTCCCGGCGTTCTCTTGGGGGAGCCTGGCAGTGCTGTGGGTTCGGTGCTGAGCTGCTAACCAAACCACAAGGTTGATAGTTCAGACCCACTATGCGCTCCTTGAGAGAAAAGTGTAAAGATGTGCCGTTGTGGAAACCCTATAAAGGGGTCACTATCAGTCGGATCAGAATGGACTCGACGGTGGGCAGTTTGGCCCTTGGGTTTTTATCCGACGATCAAAGGCACGAATGCATTATGAAACAGTTTGAACTACCGGGCAGTTACCAGAATAGGACAGACACACGAACCGAGCACGCGCTGTTGGGAAAACGGCAGGCACCGACGGACTTGCTGGACGCAGGGCGGCCACACACCTCCCCCAGGTTACAAACACGCCGTGTGCGATGCAGTTGGGTGCGACAAAGCGGGGGGGTGCAGCTCGCTTCTCCCCATCAGGTCCTGGCGCTCAGGGGCCACGTTGGGGTCTTGCTTGGGCGGGGCAGCAGATGCCTGGCACGCAGTGGGTGACTAACAGGCGCCTGATGGTGGGCTGCAGGGACGTCCCTCACTTCGGGGGAAGGCACTCTCTCGAGCAGCCCAGAGGGGCCCTTGGGCACAGCTCCCTGCTCTGCAGTCC
>NW_022111358.1:2251849-2254296 GCF_000313985.2 Echinops telfairi
GGGGGGCTGGAGCCGCCTTCCTGGTGAGGGGCACAAACGAAGTGTGGTGTGGAGATGCCCGCACACTGCACCCGACTCCACTCCTTGGGGGCGTTTCGGATTCATTTTCCGATCCCCCTTTGATGTTCCCGCCCTGACTCCTTGCGGGCTCGTAATGGCCTAATTGCAAATCTCTTCCACTTGGTCCCAACTGGGAGCTGCTGGCTCCCATAATTGGCAAGCAAGGTGGCGGGCCCCTGGCAGCCGGCTGTGGTAGAGACAGAACAGCTGTGGGGTCCTATGGGCTGGGCTTGGGGTCACCAGGGAAAGCCGTTGGGCAGCCGGAGCTCACTCGGTTCGTCTGCAGGACGGGGTTCTTTCCGCGCAGTGCCTAAGTGAGCGAGCGCCCAGCCACAGGTCTCCCAGTGTCTCTTTCTGGCCTCTGATCGTGAGCTTCACGGAAACCCACTGAGAAGCAGGGCAGGGAGGGCAGGGAAAGGGAGGGCAGGGAGGCGGGTGTTCCGGCTGGGCCTCGTTGATACTCACTTGGCTCGCAGGGCAAGCTGCCGGTCGTTGGGGCAAACCCACTGGTCGCTCCCACTGCTGAAGATGGTGTCGGCCATGGCTCGGGGTGCCCAGCCCAGGGCCAAGGGTCACATCTGCAGTGAAGCCGAGGACAAAGAATGAGAGGGTCATGGAGGGAAACCTGGTGGGTCTGAGATCAAAGCACCAAACATCTCCCACCTGCCTGCACACGTCACCCTCACCGATGCCTGAAAACCCGTCACCAGGAGGCTACAGGCAGCGGGCACACAGCCCCTCGCTCAAAGGGGCCCTGATGCTACTCAGAGCACGTGGCCAAGCGACGAGTGGACACGACTAGCAGGACGTCAAAACAGAGAGGAGGGAAGGGGCCATGCCCTGGTCGCTGGGGAACTTAGCTGGCACCTGACCCCCACTTCCTCGCAAGCGCCTGCTCTCCTTAGCATGTCCCCTTGCAGGAGGGGCCCTGGTCACAGGGCAAAAGGCAAGACAGCTTGGTGAGCCCCTTTGCTGCTGCTAAGCCTGAGGGACCTTGAGCGGTGGCCCCAGGGGCATGGATGGCTGAAGCTGGCGACTCTCAGCTTTGCAGGCAAGGCCTCCCTGGGCTCTGCTTCCCAGAAGGTTCCTGAGGACGGGTCCCAGCGCACTTGAGATCAGGGAGGAGGGCAGAAGGGCAGCTGCAGCCCAGCTCGGGGGGCAGCCGCCACAGGGACTACAGTGGGCACGGCACCTCCCAGCATGCAACTGGGTGGAGACTCTGCTCTAGAACCTGCTGAGGGGGTAACGTGTAGGTGTTGTTGTCTTCAAGGGTGCAACCCATTCTTTGATCTCCTACGAAGGGGGTGTGTGTGTGAGAGAGAGAGAGAGAGATGAACTTAAGGGGTGGGGTCCCAACCCTATAGCAAGGATGAGGGTCTGCACGAATCCCATTTGGCAAGTGGTTCTCCACCTCAGGACCCGTTGACACGCTCACAAATGATGGCGGCTGGAAAACGGCTTGACACATCCTTAAAACGCTAGACACAGAATTACACCAGGCCCCAAACTCGAGCTTTCTGCCACTGGGTGGATTCTGATTCAAACCACCCCCGAGGGCAGGGCAGGGGAGACCCATCCCTGTACATCTTGGCAGGATCTCCCGAGACGTGGCTTAGTGGGTTCACGCCGCCCGGCCAACATGTGACCCATTACGCCACGTGGGCCCCTAGGATTACCGCAGGGCCCGGCAGTTCTACTCGCAGGTAGATGTCCGTACCCAAGACAATGGGAAACCCAGCAGTGCGCAACAAGCATACACATCGGCATCGTTCGTTATCAAAGGCTGGAGGCAACCTACAAGGCCCTCGGTGGATGGCGGGATGGAAACTGTGTGGTCCATTCAGGCCAGGCTCTAAAAATAAACGAAGTGCCGACAGACGTGAGCCAAGGGACTCGTCTTGAAAAGATTCTGTGACGTGAAGGCAGCCACGTAGTGCATGATGTCGTGTATGGGCAGTGTTCAGCGTGGGCAAACCGAGAGAGCCAGGAGCTGGACCAGCGTTTGCCAGGGGTAGGGGGAGGGCAGCGACTGCTCAGAGGGACAGGGCGATGAAGTTCCAAAGCAGACAGTGCTGACCGTTCCTAGCCCCGTGCACCCACCAGGACCCGTAGACCCAGGCACTTCCAAAGGGTGAGCTCTATGAATTCTATTGCCGCAATACAACAGGCCCCAAAAATGAGTCTTTGTTTACAGGTGGGCTCAATCGATGGACGTCTATACTATTGGGAAGTAATGTGGAGAAAAAGTGAACGTGTGGCGTTCGAAAAAGAACAAGCCTATGACGTGGCCTACCCATCAAGTATACAGTGAACCCTTGCCACTTCGCGCTTCGACTTCCGCGGCTTCACTGTATCGCGGTTTTTGCGTAACAGCGCATGCTCTGTCA
>NW_022111358.1:2254907-2264971 GCF_000313985.2 Echinops telfairi
ACAGAGCTTTCTGGGCTGTGTCAATGTGGCCCCATTAGGATAGGCTGCGTCCTTAATCGAATCACTTCTGAGGGGGAGCGAGAAGGAACAGCAGGCAGAGAGAGACAAACAAGTATGAACGGGAAAATAGATGCCGCATGCGGACCGTCCAGGAAGCCGGGCACAGCGGGGCCACAGGGGCTGAGACAAGGGTCTTTGCCCAGCACCAACACAGGAACTGGTGCCCTGACGTGACTTTCTAGCCTCCTAAACGGAGAGTAACTCTGCTCTGTTCTGTAACAAAATCTATTTCTGTGGCCGGTCACAGCGGCCTGAAGAAGCCAGCACACATCTGAAAACGTATCGAGGGGCTCCTCATCGCTGTGCCCATGTGGGAGAATAAAAGCAAGTGTCGGATGATGAGGACATGGTTGTGACCTCCTGGGCCCCTGGGGATCACTCACGTCCACCAAAATGCCACTCATTTCTGTGACGGCCAACAGAGGGCAGAGTGCAGGGAGCGGACCATCACCGGCTCTACCCCACTGGGCACGTCCTGGCCCCTGCTTCTCCAGGCTGGTCCTGGCGCTCTCCTGTAGGACACCCCCAGGCCAGGGCTGGTGCGGGGGGCGGATGGGGCACCCCCACCACCAAGGGCCTCCTCAGGGGCGACCTCTCCTCTTAACGTTCTCCCCAGTGAGGCGTAATCACACACAGCCCAGGCAAATGCCACAAAAGCCAAACCCACTGCTTCGAGCCAATTCCATCTCCCAACTCCAGGACCGAGAACCGTCCATCGGGTTCCAAGGCTGTGAATCTGTATGGGAGCAGACGGCCTCCTCTCTCTCCCGGGGAGTGGCCAGCGCGGCTTCCTTTTGGTTAGCAGACAAGCTCTTTCAGCGCTGTGTCACCAGCCACCGGACCCACTGCCATCGACATAGCACATCCCTATAGGGTTGCCAAAGAGTATGCTGACAGCCTCGTCTTTCTCTTTGCTGGGGTGGGGGTGGGTTTGAACCCACAACCTGAGGTTGCTAGCCTAATTCCTAACCCACAGCGCCATCAGGGCCCGTCCAGGCACACAGCCACGTTCCTCAAAGGACTTGAGACTGGTGTGCCACTTCCAGCCTTCAGTACACTACAGGTTGCTTGTGTTTTTGTTTTGTTTTGCTTTTGTTTCATAAATGCTTGTTATCTTGTGAATAGCACAGTCACACTGCTCTATGTGGGTGTTAAAAGCGTTACTCTGTTCAAAGTAAACATTCAAAATACATTACAACTCAGCAGCCCTGTGTTTTCCTTTCAATATTGTGGGAGTTTCGAGCATTGGGATGGACAGGGCCATCCCCACCCATTGCCACTGGGCTCTGCTGTGACCTGAAGGGGGTGCCACATCTTGGGCCTTGGCCCCCAGGGCTCTGGAGGGCCTGAGCCTTCCTGCCCCTGCCAGCCAGCAGCAGATGGGCACAGCAGGTGGGAGCCCACCTCCTGCTGCTCTGCTGGGCACTCCAGCCAGAGATATGCCCATGGTGACCCCCAAGGCGAGGGTGCAGGCCAGGGGACTTCTCAATAGGATGAGTCCATCTTGTGCAGCAGCTTCCGAATCAAAAAGATATGAAACAGATGTTGGGGCCGGGGCCAGGGGCCAGAGAGGAGTCCTTGTGCTCAAACTGGTACCTCCCTGATGATGGGGACAGGTGGGCAGGCCTCCAGGAGGAGGCAGCAGCAACTACCAGTGAGGAAGCTGGTCCTCACAGCCCCAAACCAAACCACTCAAATTAATCTCCGGGGAGGGGGATCTTTGGTCCCCTTTGGGTCACTTGCTCCTAGTGGGATTGGAGTTCTGGGGAGTTACTCACAGAAGAACCCTCAAAACCAACACTTATCTGTCCCCTGACCCATCTCAGGTCTGACTCTTCCTAAATCTAACCCTTCTCTTGTTAGGCCACTGAGGAGGTGAGCTGCTAAGACCACAGGACTACCAACACATCCAACCAGTTACCCTCAAGTCGACCCCAGCCCAGGGCGAGCGAGCCGAGGGGGCCGATGTTTCACATGTAGATCACTGGGCCTTTCTTCCAAAGTCCCTCTGGTGGCCCATTTCATTTGGCAGTCAAATGCCCAGCAGTTCACACCACCCAGGGGCTCCCCACTCGCTCCTGGACCAGGGCGATTTCCTCTGCATCTTCTCTCCACCCGCTGTGATTACGGAGGGATGGACGGGTTTCATGGTGGCGGGAAGGTGGAAAGAAAGCTCAGCCGAGAGAGAGGAGACGGACCCACGGACAGGCTGGCTCGTCTGTACACTACTGGACAGCCAGGACCAGTCCAGTATCATCTCTGGGTCTCTGCTTACTCATCGGTGGTACCCGAGGGAGTCGAGATGGATAGGCGGGATTGCCTGTCCTGTGAACTTTAACACCTGATCCTGACCCTGCAGAGTTGTACGAGGAAGGCAGGTATGGCTGGCAGACCAGGAGCTGGAGCGTGACCCTGAGGTGGGAGGCCTTGAACCTGGCAGGTGGTAAGTGGACCCCCACCTTGGTTTTGTCAACAAGGCAGGGAGGTGGGGCACCACAATTGGACCAATACATCCCCCAGGCCCTGTCTTGGAGTTTCAAAGAGGAGTCCACAGTCGAATGCTACAGAGAGGCCATGGGCAGTAGAGGGATGCCCCCTCCGGGGCTGTGGGCTCAGGCCGGGCAGGGTGGTCACCAGTGGTAAGTTCAATGCCAAGCAGGCCCGCAGGAGCACCTCTGCGTGAAGGTCAGAAATGACAACCCAGGCAAACTCGGGCTCCCAGCTCTGGGCCTGCCATGCCCTTCCCGCAGCTGCGGCTGGCACCCCCAGAGGTACAGCTGCCCTTCACCCACACTGAGCAACCTCGGGACCAGATGGTGGGACAGGAAGGGCAGCTGGAGGAGCACATTTTAAGAAGCTGCCAGCAGGGCCAGCTTGGGTTCTCCAAGCCTCTTCAGGCTGCGGCAGCCTCGGCAGCCAGCTCCTGACTGGGCAGTGCAGGCGAGGCCCTTGGCACCCGGCCCTGTCCCCAGCTCCTGTGGCCAAGCTGTGTGCTCACCACCCTTGAACCCCGCTCTCTTGGTGTCCTGAGTGGGAGAGCCCTGCCTCCTCTGTCTCTGTCTCGTTCAGCCGGGTCCTGGGGCCGTCAGGGTACAGAGCGCCCGCAGCCGCACAAGAGCCGCACCTGTATTAACAACTGTCTGTCTGTCCTGGACACAAACCAGCCACAGGGAAACACAGAGAAGGGCAGCACACCATTGATGAGGGGCTGGCCAGTGTTCTCCAAGGTGTGTGTGTGTGGGGGGGGCCAAGGCAGCAGGCATTTGTTGGCAAGGGCTGGGCAAGCCCTGCTCCCGTCTGTAAAATGGTGGGGAAGTAGGGAACAGGGGGGTCTGCCTCCCAGGTCATGCCAGTTCCAACAGGAGAGAGGTGAAGGACAGCTTCATGTGTAGGTGTGACGTCTGTATCTGCACACACGTGTGTGCTGGTGTGTACAGTCTCATGTGTGCACCCACATGTACATGTGTGTGTGTGACAGAGAGCGAGAGAGCTGAGGCACATGGTCAAGGCTGCTGGGAAGGAGGACTAGGCATGGCGGGGTGGGGGTGGGGTGGGGGTGGTGTCCTCTCTGGGAGCAGGCAGAAGGCTCCTCATCTTACTGAGATGGCCCCATCTTTTCTCCCCACCAGAATTCCCCCAAAGATGAGGGGCTGCATCCCGCTCCTCTCTCTGTCCCCGAGCCCAACCCGGGGCCTGCTATGTAGAGGCGGAGTGAACAGCTATGAACTAGAACCGCTTTTCACCGGAGGGGCGGCCCTTCTCCGACAAGGAGGAATTAAGACGCCAAGCAGGTGCTGCGGAGCAGAGCTGGGCTGTACCCCAGCTCTGGGACTTGTTGACTCATAGACATCTGTCCCTCCGCATTCCCCACAGACCCTAAGGCTGCTCGATCTCACAGCCCGGCTGACTCCCACTGAGGGAGCCTAGCATCCTCTCAGGGGACCTGCTGGCTGGGCCAGACAAGCAGCGGCTGTTTTTGGAAGACCCAGCCGCACAGGGGCTCCGGGAACTCCCACAAGACGGAAACCAGGAGCGGGCAGGAGACCCTTCCTGAGACAAGTCCTACGGGACACAGGTTCATGAGCCCCAGGCAGGAGGCTGAGGCAGATCTGTAAAAACACACACATTTTTAAGGAGCTCCAATTCTCTTCCCACTAAAGTCGCCTCCTCATTAGTCCCCTCGGGCAAGTGCGTCAGCCTCCAAAAGCCATAGTCCTTGTCCAGGATCGTAGACGGGAAAAGTGCCGGAGACACTCATCTCTCCTCTCACCCACTGCCCCACGGCGCCGCCTGCCATCGCAACGGGGTGCCTCATTTCTAGGCATTTACGGACAGATTTTAACATTTGATCCTTATTATATACACGGTTTGCTTACCTTGTATTTCCCCCATTAGTCAAATCTCCCCCCCCCCAAAAAAAAAGGTTTCTGCACTATACTTGGTGTTCTGGAGACAAGCAGCCCCCGTGGCAGTGAGGGTTAAGCTGCCAACCACAAGGTCCCTGGTTCAAATCCACCAGTCATGCTGAGGGAGGAAAATGAGGCTGTCTGTTCCCTTCAAGACTGATGGTCTTGCAAACCCTAAGGGCAGTTCTGCTCCACCCTGGGGGTCTGTCTGAGTTGGACTAGAATTAGTGGTGGCGGGTGGGGCGGCACACAGACTATTTCCCTGGCTCTGTTCAACACTGGGGCAGCTCGCCTGGAAAGCACATTATTTCCTTAAGCTACGCTCCCCAAAGGAAAGGACAGGCTTTTTTCCCAAGCACACGTCTAAGACAACTTGCACACCAGTGAAGCGTGGGGATGCTCCTGGAGGTCAGCTGCAGGCCCCCACGCTGCTAGTATCAGCCCGCTCTACAACTGTCCGCTAGTTACCGCTCAGAGGCAGCTGTGGCCATGTGCCTAAGAGAGCCTTTGTCTTTCTAACCCACAAGGCAAAGGCTGCTTACAGGTTTAATAGCCCCTGTGCCTGAGAATGCGGCTCTGTTGAGAAATAGGCTTTTTGTTATATCAGGGTGCTCCCAGGGCCAAGGAGGATGGGTTCCCCAGCCGAGGGGGCATTTCTGAGCAGTACACAACAAGGAGCCATGCATGCAGAGCCACGTACACGGAGGAAGGCATCACGTGATGGCAGAGGCAGCGGGATCCACAGCCTCAGAGCAACAAGGGTGGCCAGTGGCTGGTAGGAGCTGAGGAGCTCCCAGGGCGAAATGGTTAAGATGTGTGGCTGCCAACGGACGGGTGAGTGGTTCGAACCCCCCAGCTACTCCGTGAGTCCAAGTGGACTCGGCGCCAGTGGATATATTTATGTGCCATCGTCGTTGTTGTTTGACTTGAAAAACCTTCGAGAGTTACGCCCTGAATTCAGACCAGACTATGAGAAAATGAACTTTCTGTTCTTCGGGTCCCCCGCTTTGTCGTCCTTCTTTATAGCAGCCCCAGGACGTTCAAGGATGCGACCTTCCAATCCTGCCTATCACTACCAGCTGTGGTGAAGTTAGACCCAGACAAAGGCTGACCAGAGGTTGTCAATGGCTGGTGTTTGCCAGCCTTTTCTTTCGAGGCCCTTCTGGGTGGACTTGGACTTCTAACCTTGTGATTGGCAGTTGAGTGCATTTTCACGCACACGCACACACACACACACACACAAACAGGGACCCCTCAAAAGTGCATACATCATGCCACGCTAATTCACGGCAACCTCGTGTGAGCGGAACTGCCCACGGGATTTTCCCGGCTCTCGTCTTGACGGGCGCAGACCACCAGGCCTTTCTGCCACAGCACCACTGGGCGCATTCAAACCACCGACCTTTTACGGTAGGTAGCAGTCAAGTGCCAACCAACGGCCCGACCTATGTGCTCAACCAGGCCGGCATTCGGGTTCACTTCAAAGAGGGCTTCTACTCCCGAACAGACTTCATGGGACTTGACACTGGCCCTAGAGCCCAAGGGATACTGGGTAGGTCATTTCAGCCCTCTCCAGCCTCATGGGGATGAGAGGCAAGAGGAGAGCTTCCGGAGCGGGGGAAGTACTGCTGCTTGACTCCCATCTTCCCCAGAGGCCCACCAGGCACCATGCAGGGCGGGGACGGTGCCTGCCCAGGGCTGCCTCTGAGATATAACAGGGTTTTGAAGGGGCAGACCAGACTGCCCCAGAGAAGAATCACACACACAGATCTCAACCCCTTCCCCTGGGACCCAAGGCAGCCCCTCACCATCCTCGCCTGGTCTCCAGCGCACTTTTTCTCCCTGCTAGTTGCCACCAAGGCGATTTCACCATCATGTGCTGGAGTGGAATGGTACCCTAGGCTGTGGCCTTAGACAGAGGCAGATGCCAGGCCTGTCTTACACAGCACTGCTGAATGGGATCCATGACCAACCTTGAGCTTGGTTGGGAGGAAGCAGTGTTCGGCACCCAGGGACCTCCTCTCCTGCCTTCAGACCCCGGCACTATTGCCTCCTTGGTCCTTACCCTGCGGTCGTCCCCCCAGGCGCCATCCGCAGGGGTGTGATTCGGGATAGTGTACTTTCAATGGAGCCAGAGGGCTGGACAGGCAGTGAGCATCAGCAGTGGGCCGAGCTCCCGAGGCGGGACAAATGACTAGGCCAGGAGTCTGTCTCAACAATGTCATGAGCGTGACACCCCCCACTCCCCACCCCGCCTGGGTGGGACCCCCAGAGAGACACATTCTCAAGATCCTGCCTTTCCTGTGAGCCCTGCTGCCAGCCTGGGGCATGAGGGGGTGGGGAGGCATGTGGAACCCAAGACAGACCCTCTCCATTGTGGGAAGGTAAAAAGTGCTACCGGAGTCCAGTAGGAGCTAGGCAGGTGGGTTGGAGAAGGGTCCAGAAGCGGGCCCAGAAAAAACATAGCAGAACAGGTGCCACGAGGTTAGCTGTAACTCAGGGCCGTGCCATGTGTGAGCGTTGATTTCGGAAGCAGAGAGCCAAGCCTTTCTTCTGAGGTGTCTTTGAGCAGACTCGAATCACCGAGCTTCCGGCTAGCAGCCAAGCACATCAACCGTATGCATCCCCCAAGCGGGTGACACCCCCCTACAAAGGCAAACATGGGCCACTAGGAAGTGCAGACCATACGTTCCAAACAGCCTTTCCAAACAGGGCCCTCGAGCCCATCGTCCATATGTGCAGGAGGGGACTTCCTCGGGGCCACTGGAACCAGGCAGCTTAGGGTACAAAGTGTGGTCCAGCCACGAGCAGGAGGGCTGCCCCTCTGAGCCACAGCGGCAGCGAGCACAGGGTGGTGGGGCAAACCACTGCCTTGCGGATGCCTGTTAAGCAGCACCACTGTGATACAGAACTGATAAAAATGGCAACACAAATCTGAACCCAGACCTCAAGAGCCAGCCAAGCCCCTTCCCAGCGTGGAACAGAGGGTGGGCTTGAAACCCATGGCTGCTCTGGAAAGATCAGAAAGAGGGAGGCAAAGAGGCAAGGCCAGGAGACCAGCAAAACCGACTCCGATCCCCAGCCCATGACAGAGGGCGTGTGCTGGGGAGAGGGGCCAGGGAAGGGAGCCTCTGCAGCTCTGGAAACGGGCCTTCCTCCCAGGTGCCAGAGCTTGCATGGTGTGAACAGCCACGTCCTCAGCTCCTAACCGAAAGGTTGGCTGTTCAAGGTCATGCAGACACACCTCGGAAGGCCTGGTGATCTACTTCCAAATCTGGCCACTGCGCTCCACTCTGACCCCCGCAGGGTCACCATGAGTCAGAATCCACTCCGCGGCCAACAAGGACTGTTCAGAAACAACAACAACAAAATGACAAATCGCGGAACCAACCTCTTCACCTGCTGAACACAAAACCAAAACCATACCAAGTGCCAAACCTGGGTTGGTGTCTGGAGAGCTGTGTTGGAAAGGCTTTGGAGCCTGCCTCCAGCCTCCTCTGGGGAGAAGAATGCCGTGATCTATTTGTCATGTCTGCCTTGGGTACAAGAGGGGAGAGCCAATCCATTTGTTAGGTCTGCCCTGGGTGCAAGAATGGAGAACCAAGCCCACGGGCATCAAGGCTGTTCTAATCCTTCAGGATAGAGCAGACCTTCACATGGGGGTTCCGAGACTGTCACCCCTTCCTCTCACAGAGCAGCTACTGGGTCTGAGCCACAGACCCTGCAGCTGGCACCTCAGGGGTCCTCAGAAGGGGAACGTGCCTGCTTATTTGCGCCCAATGGGTGTGGCATGACAAGAGAACTGGCTCTTCCTGGGCTGGGGTGGCAGGGAGAAGATGCATTTAAAGGAGGGAGGCAAAGTTGGGGCAAACAGAGAAGAATACTTGCCCCTCAGCCGGCGCTTTCTCGGGCCTTCAAAGCCACAGCGTGAGTGCACTCCGTTCTCCACCCAGGTATTAATATTCCAGGAAACCCTTAGCAACAGGCCTTGATATCTGCTCCGTTACTATGACAAGGGAACACGGTGATAGCAGCAAGATAAGGTAGCAACATTTCCGCCACCTGTCATGCCGCCCGGGAGGATGAAAGATGCAGGCGGGAAGCCTCAAAGGCCTGCCTGGAACCTGGAGGGGCCGCTGGGAGGCTCCCAGGCTGATTATGCACCAGGCGGAGCGGGAATGGATTTGGAAGATGAGGCAGGAGCCCCAGGGAAGCTTGACAAACACACTCTACCTCCACCTGGACCGTGCTCCTCCCTCGGTGTGGCTCTCCCTGCCCACCCTTCACACGCAGCCGCAGCCCCTCTGGGAGTCTGTCCTTTTAGCCTCGGTCGGGCATGCAGAGTGTCCCCTGCTCAACAACCTTAAAGGGCTCCCCACGGCCGAGCAGAAAAACCCAAGTTGCACTCAAGCCTGTCCACGATCTGGCCCAGAGCCCTCTACAGAGCAAGCTCCAGCCCCAGGAACCTGGGTGCTTGCCAGCCTCCAGGCCTTGTCTCCATATCCTCTTTGCCGCACTGCCTCCCAGAGATGCAGGCTCCGCCTCCTCCCTACCCAAGTGCCCCGAGGCACTGACCGCCCCCCCCCCATGTCACCCCACCTTGTGTCCTCCGCCCCGTCTAGGAGGAAGGGCCCATGTCTCCGAGTGAGCCTGGAACTCGGCTCAACATCTTCGAAAAACAGTTGCCTTTGAGCCAACTTCAGGTCACGCCAACCTTGTTTGTGTCAGGGGAGAACTGTCCCCGTAGGCTTGTCACCAGCTGACTGTCCACAAACAGATTGCCAGGCCTTTCTTGTGCGGTGCCTCTGGGTAGCTCTAAGCCTCGATCTTTCGGTTCACGGTGGAGGGCAGTAAGTGTCTGCACCACCCAGGGGCTCCAGGTGGACGCACGTAAGGCCGTGGGGTCTTCTTTTCTCCAGGGAAGGAAAACGTCTGAACACCTTGAAGGGGGCCTTGGCCTAACACGACCTTCCCGGCAGCCCCAGATCTCTGCCTCGCTCCGGTCTGTGCTGCGCAAATCTCCACGGAAATGAGATGCGGACCTTCCCAGCTCTTGCCGCCCTTCCGTTTGAACCGCCACAGCGCTGCCTGCATGTCTCCAGACACGGCGCTCGTGTGTGTCATTTCTGAGCAGCCAGAAACTCAGGCAGCAGCCCTCTCCCGTCAAAGGTGATCACAGAGGGACAGAGAGTCTGGCCTGCTGGATCTGGCTAGCCCCTGCTCAAGACCTGGACACCGAGGAAGTTCACAGGCTTGCTGCCCCGATCCCCAAGCAGGGTCAGTTCCCCATTGGCCCACAAGGAAAATAGGACCCAGAGTCCTACCCGGGGGGCAGGGTGGAGAATAACACCCGGCTAGGTTACCAAACCAAACACCAAACTCAATGCCGACCATAGTGACCCTACAGGGCAGGGTAGAACTGCCCCTGGGAGTTTCCGAGACTGCCACTCTTTAGAGTAGAAAGGAACTGACTGGTGGTTTCAAACTGCAGAACTAGAGGTTAACAGCCCAACTCGTAACCACTATGCCACTTGGGCTCCTCTGGCTGGCCCACAGCCCCTTCATATAGTCGTGCAGACTTTTAAGCTGGTCTCAAAT
>NW_022111358.1:2266294-2268037 GCF_000313985.2 Echinops telfairi
TGTGATCACGAGGTGCTGAAGGGATCAGTCATTAAGCAGCTAAGACCCAGAACAAAAAATCAAATCAATGTGAATGAGAGGGACCGCGGAGTAGAGACCCAAAGCCCGTCTGTAGACAATTGGACATCAGCTCACAGAAGGGTCACAAAGAAGAGATGAGCCACTCGGGGTGCAGTATAGCACTGACGAAACACATAACTTTCCTCTAGTTCTTTGATGTTTCCTCTCCCCCACTATCATGACCTCAACTCTACCTTACAAACCTGATTAGACCAGAACATGCACACTGCTACAGATAAGAGCTGGCAACACAGGGAATCCAGGATAGATAAACCGCTCAGGGTCAACAATGAGAATAGAGGTACCAGGAGGATAAGGGAGAAGGTGGGCGGAATCAATCACAAGGATCAACTATAACCCCCTCCCAGGGGGACGAACAACAGAAAAGTGGGTGAAAGGTGACAGAGGATGCTATAAGATATGAAAATAATCATCTATAACTTATCAAGGGTTCATGAGAGAGGGAGGATGGGGGAGGGAGGGGGAAAACGAGGAGCTGATATCAAGGGCTCAAGTAGAAAAAAATGCTTTGAAAAGGATGATGGCAACTTATGTACAAATGTGCTTGACACAATGGAGGAAAGTATGGACTGTGATGAGATGTAAGAGCCCCAAGAAAAGTATCACCACAAAAATGACAGCCATCAGGCCTACTGTAAGACTGCTGCTTCGCGCTTCAAAACAGAAGCTCATCTATTACTACATCACAGGCTTATTCTTTTTAGTATTCCGGTAGCTAGATGTCAGTATAATTGGTTTTCTCTGCAATCCTGTGTATGCATTTAAAACAAAAATTTTGAGAAGGGTTTCCACAAGCTTCATCAGAAAGGTGGGCTATTGGGACGGGACAGGGGGTGTTTACGGAACTGGAATTAGAAGTTGTCCCAAGGTCATCAGGATAGAATCAAGTCCTTGGGGCAAAACAGGTGTCTGTGCTTTCTGGGCACTCTGCTCAGGAAACACCCATGTCCTCCTGGGGGCATCCAGGCACCTACCTGGCTGGGGGCAGGAGGGAGGGGCTAGGGCCACATGGGGTTTTGTCCTGAATACACAAAATCAAGCCTGCTTCTGTTTCTGCAATGTCGCCGTCTCTGTCCCCCCCGCAAACAGAATGGAAAGTTGGTCCGCAAAGGAAATTTGCTGTTAGCACACACCTGAGAGCTGCTGGTGAGTCTCCAGGGAGTCAGTGGGGAAGCCTCGGGAGGAACAGCGGCCCACCCCTTCTCATCTGCTGGAGGAAGCGGCAATCTCAGAAGGAGGTCTGCTGACGGAGAGGTGCTCTCGGCCCTGAATCTCGGAGCAGCTTTCCACCCTGCTGCCTCCCCACAGCCCGGGTGGGACATCTGCTCTCAGGTGGCTCTGCATGGCCCCGCCAGGTACCTCTCCATCCTCCTTCCGCCTCCTCATCACCGCTCAGGGGGGCGGGGACTCTGGCCCTGGCTGTTTGCTTAAAGCTGGTGGCCAAGGCAACCCCAGGCTCGCCCAGCCTGCTATCTGCAGACCAGCTGTCCCCTCTCATTCGTGGAAACACAAACAGCCGGCTCTCCATTCCCGCTCCAAGGTTAAGCACCAGGCTGCCTGGGGACCAGCTGTCAGATTCTCTGTACACCCTGCCCCCGGATGGGGCTAGGACCCCCGAGCACACGGGGATGCCCATCACCAAGGACAGAGACAGGTTGCCAG
>NW_022111358.1:2268857-2270688 GCF_000313985.2 Echinops telfairi
GTGGGTGAGAAGGCGTCAGAGCCGCTGTGGCTGAGAGGTCTCTGATGCGGGCACCAGGAAGGTCTCTCAGGTACCGGCCCCTCCCCACTGTAGACCCACAGAGGAGAGCCCTGCTCCCCATCCCTCCCACCTCCTGACCCTGACAATCCTCTAGCCTCCAGGCTCCCCCAGACCCAGCCTGCTCTACCAACATGAGGGCCCACCAAAGGCCAGGCTCTCCTCACAAGAGCCCGGTTCCCACTGAGGCCACTCTGAGGCACGGTGGCCCGTGTGTACACAGCAGAACAGCATCCTTGCAGAAGCAGATCCACGGACCTTTCCCCTGAGGCATCTCTGGGTGCGTTTGGACCACCAGACTTGTGGCTCATAGTCCAGTGCTTGAGTGTTTGTGCCCCCACAGGGATGCCGTATGTTCTGCTCAGACACCCCCAAAACAAGCCGAGCATCCTCACCTGGAGTCCAGGCCACCCAGGTGCCGCTCCCTCTCGCCTGAATTGTCTCCAGACAAACACTGGCATGCTCTGCTCCAGTACCGGCCCAAGGCTCCCCCCGCACACAGCTGTCCTGCCTCTCTCCACCCCCACCCTCACCCCCTCAGCCTGGGCAGGGGAGCCTTCCTGGGCACCCTCATGAACACTTAGCCTCCGCCTCTTCCCTCCGAACTTCCCACTCTCGGGTGGTTCCTGAATGTATCTGACCTCTGGACTGGACTGAATTGTCCCCGAGGGAAGGACAAACCTTTTTGAGACCAAAACGGGCACCATGGGCCTCATGTCAAGATAGGGCTCAAGACATGTAGCACATGAACAGAATTCAGAGACCAGGGGGAAAAACAAACCAGGTGTCTGAGGTGTCCACCAATGAGCAACAAGGTCGTCACGACCATTCAATGGTGACAGGATGAGTCTCGTTAACACAAGGACCTGGGACGACTGGATCCTCACACGCAAATGAGGGAAGTGAGGCTCTTACTTCCCACCATATACAAACCCCGACGGGACTCACATGTAAGAGCTAAAATGACGAGAACAAAGCAGGGTAAATACTCATGGCCTTGGGTTTGACAAGGGTGTCCTTAGAGGTGAGGACAAAAGCACACGCAACTCAAAAGAAATATTCGATTTCAACCAGGTTTAGAAACCTTTGTCTATGAAGAATGTCAAAAGACGTCACACAGCAAGGGAGAAAATATTTGCAAACCACACGTGATAAGGATCTAGTATGCAGCATCTATCTACACAAAACTCCTAACTCAACAGTGAAAAGGTAGTTCGGTTTTTGGCAAGGGCAACTCAGTCGACTGGCACGTAGCTTATAACTATAAAGTGCTACATCCTAGCTTGGTGAATAGCATCTGGGGTCTTAACAGCTTGCAAGTGGTCCTCTAAGACAAGAGCAACGATTGGTTCTGATGTGTCTGCACAAGAGAAAAAGAAGGAAACCCAAGAGCCGAAGAAGAAGCTAGTCCAGTGTTTCCCAAAGTGGGCGGTACTGTCCCTGAGGAGAGGAGGGGGTGCTAGAAGGGTCCACGAGCTCTACAAAAACAGATACTTAAACTTCATCCTGGATTACGGCCTATAAGACAGAAGTTTTGATTGCCAGGGGACTGCTGAGTATTTTTTTTTTTTTCTTCTGAAAAGGGGTTGGTAAGCCAAACAAGTTTGGGAAGTTACGGTTTACCAAACCACAGCCTCATTGACTTGAGCTCCGAGGAGCTATATGGTGCCCGGCTACGACTCCTCACCATTCTGACCAGGGACACAATAGGAAGTCCTGAAGAGAGCGGGAGAAAATGTAACACACAAATCAAACTCCTGAAATAAGGGTCAGA
>NW_022111358.1:2271816-2280991 GCF_000313985.2 Echinops telfairi
TGTCTCTGTGAGTTTCCAAGACTGTCACTCTTTACGGGAGTAGAAAGCCCTGTCTTTCTCTTGCGGAGCGGTAGGTGGTTTCGAACTGCTGACCTTGAGGGTCTTAGCCCAATGAGGAACCACTATGCCATAGGGCTCCTATGAAAGAACCGGAGTAGGCAAATCAATGCAAACAGAAGGTAGATCAGTGGTTTCTTAAGGGTGAGCTTGGAGGCCTGGTGGCACGATGGGTTAAGCAGCGGGCTACTAACCAAAAGGTCAACAGTTCAAACCCCCCAGCTGCTCCAAGGGAGACCTGCCAGGCAGTCTGCTTCTGTAAAGGCGGAGAGCCCGCAAACCTGATGGCGCAGTTTCCTCTGCCCTACAGAGCTGCTGTGCGTGGGAATGGGCTTCACAGCAGTGGGTTTCAGCTCTGCTTCCCACCGCCCCCAATTATTAGACGGCTGAGGCTCAGGGGTGCGTAGCTAACAGACACAGCGTTTCCCTTTGTGGTGACGAAAACCCTGTCAAACGGACTGCGGTGCTGGCTGCTTGTATCTACGGTTGTACCAAACACCACTCAATTAGACACTTCCAAGGGGCAAATGGAATGGTGTGGGCACTACATCTCAGTACCCAGAAAACAAACCAACCCACTGCTGTGAAACGGCTTCTGACTCATCATAACATGCCTGTACCGACCTTCTTGGGGCAGAGAAAAGCTGCCCCCCCCCACCCCAGGGCTATGCATCTTTACAGAAGTAGCCTGTGGCATCTTCTCCCACAGGGTACACTCAACCACCAGCCCTTTGGTCAGTAGCCACTGGGGAGCCTGTTTTCCAATACAGTTGTTTTCTCAAAACAATCAATAAAATGTAAAGAATCACGTGGCAGAGGGAGGCCTGAGCCTGGGAGCTGAGCAGGGTCACCCCCTGATGGTCTGGGGACAGATTAACTGCAAATGAACCCTGATTTAGAAAGAAAAAAAAAAGCAAAAACCAACACCCAACAGATGGTGCATTTGTGAAAACCTGGGAGAGAAAAGAGAAAAAGCAAGCTGGGCCAAATGGGGCGAATTACCAGGTCTAGGTAGGTGGAGGAGCCCACTACAGGTGCGCTTTGTACTATTTTCCCAGCTCTTTCGTAACGATAAACTAATTACGCAATCATTTACATAACAATTGACCAAGAATTCCATGATTTAACATTTTCATCGTGAGCTCTTAATGGCCAAAGCTGGAACAACAGGAGCAAGAGAATAAATAAAGACGGAACTGGATGATAACCCACAGAGTAAAATAAAATATCCCTGCGTCCTTCCCATACAGATAAATAATTGGCTCAATAAATAAATAGGGGAGAGGTGCTGGCACTCTTGTAGAGAAGAACTCCAATTAAGAAGCACAGAACGGAGGCAGGCCACTAGGAGACTGACCATTCCACAGCACCATGACTGACGGACAGCCCCAGACAAGACTTGCTGAGGAAGGCTAAAAGCGTGGGTGAGAGGTGGGGAGATGCGGGATTTCTGCATAGTCTCAAAGTGTCTTTCCTTCCAAGAGGCGCCCTCACGCCCGCCGGCTTCACCTGGTGCCGCCGTAACAACACATCATTCAGGAGGGAGCTTTATAGACCAGAAAGGTGATTTTCTCACAGTTCAGAGGATCAGAAGTCTGAATTCAAGGCACTGGCTCTCGGGAAAGGCTCGACCGCTCTGCTGGGAAATCCTGCTTCAGCTCCTCTCATGGGGCATTCCGCCGCCTCCTGGCCATCGCCACGTGGCCCTCCCATCCCCCCTCCTGTGGCCCTCCCATCCCCCCTCCTGTGGCCCTCCCATCCCCCCTCCTGTGGCCCTCCCATCCCCCCTCCTGTGGCCCTCCCATCCCCCCTCCTGTGGCCCTCCCATCCCCCCTCCTGTGGCCCTCCTTGGTCCTAGGGTTCACTCGCTCCTTTTCTCTCTCGATGGCGGTTAGGTCTGGAGGGTGCTCGGCTGCCACTGCCAACTGCTCAGAAGGGCCCCACACTTGAGGTCTCAGAGCGAGTGGAGAAAACGCGGAACGAGGCTCCCGGATGGAATGTGGGAGACCTTGGCCCTTTTAGGCCTGGGGCTCGACACCCCCCCCAGGGCTCACTTTTCAGTCAAACACTGGGCAGGTCCTTAAGGGAAGAATACGAGGGAGGTGCTCACTGAGATAATTTCTACTTGGCCACATCTTCCTAGGAAATGGCTGTTTAAAAAAAGTGAAAATACAAATGGGTATTTTCGGCCCTTCAAGCCATAAAGCCCAGATGCACCAAGTCAATGGGAGAAAACAGACAAGGAATGTAGGAGGCCGAGTCAGCAGAAAACACGCCCACGGCTGTTCCTTCTCCCCACCAGTGTCTGCAGGCGCCTGAACAGGCCGCAGGGCCACCCGAAGGAAGGGGCTTCCCTGTCGTGTCACAGGTCTGGGGCCTGCAGAGAGAGTCTCCACAGAAAAACATCCCCCTCCTTGGGTGCCATCCCAGTCCGAAAATGCGCCAAGCCCCCGTCTTCAGGAGATCCAGATGAGTTTGACCCTGGAGGGCCAGACTCGCAGCAGGCCCTGCCCCGGCCACATCCTCTCCGTGGCCCTGCCAAGGGCCGGCTGCCATCTCCTCTTCCGCTCAACGGAAAACGAAGCAAAACCAAACGTCACTGCTGCCAAGCCCCCACTGACTCCTGGCACCCGTGGGCGGCAGGCTAGAACTACGCTCCACACAGCTTTCTTGGCAGTCATCTTCCGGACGCGGGTCTCCAGGCCTTTCTTCCACGCAGCCCCCGTAGGTTGGCACGGCCAACCTGGATATTCGCAAAGGGCAGTGGTTTCGAGTCTGAGCTGTGGGTCAGCTGTCCGGGGCTGCGCTCGGGCTCTATGAATGAACAGCTAAACCGCCTGGGGCCACTCCCGCCATTTCTCTAAGTCTTTGTCCCCTCACTTGTAAACTGAGTCCTGAGGTGGTAGTTGTTGCTAGGTGTCATCGACCGGTCAATTCCGGTCAGCGACCCTACACACAGCAGAAGGGAACATGCCCGGTTGTGCACCGTCCGCACGATTGTTCTGATCTCTGAGCCCACTGCTGCAGCCACCTGTCCGTCCATCTCATTGAACATCGAAGGCCTTCCTCTTTGTCACTGCCCCTCCGCTTCACCAAGCGTGATGTCCTTCTCCAGGGACTGGCCTCTCGTGACATGTCCAAAGTACACGCTCCTCTTCCTTGCCTCTAAGGAGCACTCTGGCCGTGCTCCTGTTGGTCCGTGGGACTTTGAACCGTCTTCCCCAGCACCATCGTTCAAATGCACTGGTTCCTCCTTGGTCTTCCTTAACTAACGGAAGTGATACCGGTTCGAAGGATATTTGGCAATGTGTGCAGACATGGAGGGGAGAGGAGGGGAGGGGAGGGATGCTACAGCATACCCTCCGATGCACAGCCCAGCCTCTGTGACAAAGGACCGATGACCCAGCCTCAAATGCACCCCCAGCACAGAGCTGGGCCCAGGGAACTGAGGCCCAGAGCAGGGCAGCTGTCATCGCCAGCAAAGCATCATGGGCCTGCAATTCCTGGGAGGAGCAGAGCAGCGTGGGCGGAAGGCATCCATAAATGGTGCCGCACAAAAGTAAAGGAACAGCTCAGTCCTTTGGGTTAAGGGTTGCCCTCTTTCAACATGTGCCTGCAAGCCCCTCAGCGCACCTGCCCCCGCTCATCCATCAGTGGGCCGTCCTGGGGCGGCAATGATGCAGCACCGGTGTTTCCAGCAACAGCAGGTCACCCAGGGTGGGCGGGCTTGAGCCAAGCTTCCTAAAATAGACTAGGATGAAAGGCTGGCGACCTCCTTCCAACAAAACCCAATGAAGACCCCACGGATCAGTTCACGTTGTCCCAGACTTTGACGTGTCTACTCCGGATACATCACAAGGGGGTGATCTGGCACTGGGGGCGGACATCGCGCTGGTGAAGCAGGGAGCCACCAATCACCACTGGGAAAGGCCGGTGAGGGGCACTGACTGGCCCCCAATTGTGGCAAAGGTACAGGGCTGGGCAGCATTTTTTGCTGCTGCATCTGGGTCCCCATGAGTCAGAACTGACTCCCAGGCCACAAACAACCACCAGCTCCCCAGAGGGAATCAGGGCAGTAGGCCGTGTGTAGGTAGGAGATGGGCGAGGGAGGGCAAGGGGAGCCAGTGATGATAACAGTATGTGTCCCTTATTTAGCCCAGAATGCGTGTGTTCTCAAGGAGTCCAGGTGACATCGTTGTTAGACATTGCTGGGCTGCTAACGGCAAAGCCAGCAGTTCAAAACCCCCAGCAGCCCCGTGGGAGAAAGATGAGGCTTTCTACCCCGTTAAAGCCGTGCAGTCTCAGAAACCCATAGAGGCAGCTCCACTCGGCCTTGAAGGGGGGCTCCGAGTCTGAATGGACTGAATGGGAGTGGACTTCAGTGTGTGTTTGTGTGTTTCCAGTGTGCGAACTCTACTCTCATTTTACTCACAATGAACCACCAGAAAGTCAATTCGGAGTAAAATGATTTGTCTCCCCTCTCCTACCTGATCGCACCCACTGAAATGCTGCTTCCCAGGCAGGAGGAAGCGATGACTTTTCTGAATTCGTCTCTCGCCGGGCCTGACCCCCAGCACCAGGAACATCGGGAGGCGAGGCGCTAGCTCCCAGTAGCTCACAGAGAACAATGGAGCAGCTTCCCCCTCCTTATTACAGGAAATGCCAAGAGGGGTCATTTCTGGGTAGGGCTGGGGCTGTGGGAGCTGGGGTGGGGGAGTAGGGGTGTGTACTAGGAAGAGGAAACAGCCTTAGGGGAATGGGCACCTGGCCCTTGGAGAGGGGAGGGGGACCTGTTGGAAAGGCCACAACAGGAACCAATGCCAAGGTGGTCCCCACCACGGTGTGGACACACACACACACACTCACACACACACTCACACACACCCCACCCTCCACCTCTCCGGCTTTTCATCTCCACCATCCACAGGAAACCCCTCAAGTCAAAAAGTCCTGGGACTCAAGCACACCCTGCAGCCAGACTTGGAGACATGGCAGACCCTGGTGCCACAGTGGGTTAAGGGTTGGGTTGCTGACCAAAAGGTCAACGGTTTGAACCCACCAGCTGCTCCTCAGGAGACAGACGGCCTCGGATGCTTTATGAAGCCCTTCTGCTTTGCCCTGTAGGGTTGGAACAGGCTTGACCCCAGGCGGCCAGCATAGCAGTCCCGAGGCTGAGAAGGGTGCCCACTGGTGCCTGGCATACTTCCCAGCACATGCACCCCAACTCTGCACTGTCAGGGTGAATGGGGCTCGGTGGGCTCAGAGAAGCCCCTGGAGGTAAAAATGGTTTGTACTAACCAGAAAGTGCCACTTGTTTGAGCCAGGCTGGTCTCTGAACTCCAGTGCCGTGGGTGACCGAAAAAAATGAGTCAGTGACCCAGGCAGAGGGGGGAAGGTTCCGCTGATGGCTGCTAGCTGGCCTGGCCAAACCCAAGGCCAAACCCAAGGCAGGAAACCGGCGCTTCCTTCTCCTGCCGGAACACGGCGCTCCAGCCCTGAGAGGAGCTTCCTGCAAGCTGACCGGCCAACTTCCCCTAGAAGATTCCATGTTCAGCTGGAGATGCTAAGAACAGGTCCCTGGGCAGTGCCTGCCACCGCTGCCCTTCCAATCTGGAGGTGGGCGCCTCACCTTCAGGCCTCTACTCACAACCTCTCACCCGCACCCCCATTCCTTCTCTACCAGGCCCGACCTGCCTCTCACCAACACAGCACAGTCCAAACCCGTTGCAACCAAAATGAATCACACCAAGATCTGTGCCCCCTCCTCTTGTTTCTGGACGGGAGGTCTGTTCTGTTCTGGCAAGGTCTAGACTCTCGCTCTCCTAGCTCCACCGAGCTGGGTCCTGGGCCTCCACGATCCCTCTTCCCAGGGCTTCCCAGGTTCCAGCTGCAAGGGCCTGCTCTCCCTTTCTTAGCAACATGCCATCCACAAGCCCCACGCAGCCACAGCCACCTGATAACCCCCACATTACTCCTTACTTAACATTTTCCTTCAAGCTAGCAAGTGTTCAAAGGGAATGTTCTAGCTTCCCCATAAATGGAAAACCGCGCTGTTGGCCCGAAGTAAAACAGAAGAAAACACATCCAAATAAATACACAATCTCGGAAAACTGTGAAGGCTGATTCGTGTCACCAAATGCAGGCAAAGGTCCTCAGTCTCACGAGCGATCGCTGAGGTGGACTCAAACCACAAGGAGATGCCGTTTTGCAAGAAGTCCTGGTGGCCTAGTGGTCAGGTTGGGCTGTGAACAGCGTGAAAGGTCAGCAGTTTGAAACCACCCGCTACTCTGTGGGAGAAAGAAGGGCTTTTTGGCTCTCCTAAAGCGTTGCTGTCTGGGAAACACACGGGGCAGTTCGCTGGGAGTCAGAACTGACTTGAGGGCAGTGAGCTCCTTTTGGGTTCCGGATGGGTCAACGAGAAGCCCTAGCAAGCGCCTACCCACAAGGCGAGCAGTTTGAACGCACCTACGCTTTCTGGAGCCATGGAGGGGCGAATGAACCTCCTAACACGACGGCTCCGAGAGAGCATCTTTCAACCTTAAACCAAAAGTACCCCTGAACGCCTCTTACAGCAGAACGTGAAAAAGGCCCGCCCTTACGGACCACTCTGACGAAGGGCACACGAGCAGGTGCTGGAAACAGTGGAGAAAACTGTGGAACGAGACGGAAGACCGTGAAACTGAACCAAAGTGGACTCTCCCAGAGATCCATTTTGGTAGGGCAATAATCACATCAGGGAGTACACCAGCCCTCCTGAGGACCACCGGGGGGGGGGGGGACCCCAGGGCAGCATCTTCCCCCGCCCCCCAACACAAAGCTCAGAAGACAGGAGGGGGTGGGAGAAAGAGGAACGGACCCGGGAGCACAGGGCCAGCGCAGGAAGACTGTGTTGACATCACAGAGAATTGCAGGCAATGCGACCCCCCCAAAAAACCAAACAAACAAGACCCGTCTAAACGGTTGAATGGAAAGTGAATCCACTCTGCAAACACCCCACCCCACCCCAAGCCACAAGAAAGAGTAACAGCCACAGAGAAGTCTGCCTCGCCTTCAGCCTCCTGCTCTTTGAAGAACTCTCTCGATGGAACAGCAGCAACTCCAGAGATGAGATGGCAGGCAAGCTTAGGGGGCCAGGGGCTTCTGTCAACAAGGGGGTACAACTCCGAAGAGGAGGAAGAGGAGGACGAGGGTGCAGGCTGTAAGAATGTACTCAGCAGCGTCCGGGAATTGGGCTGTTTGGTCACGCATATTCTCAACCACAACAAAGTCAAAGGAAGTGTAGAGAGAAGAGTAAAGGCCCGAGGGGATGCCGCTTTAAACCCTCTCACACCCTAAGGGACTCAGAACTTGGGAGGGAGGGGGTTGCCTCTTTTGTGACCCTTAGCCATCTGGGACCGTGTCACACAGTCCTGCCATGCCGCCCCCAAGGAGGAGGCCCTGCGGTGATCCCTAGACGTAAAGATATCGCGTGTTGAGATCCTGGGCTGTGACCCAGTCCCATGCTTGTCAGGCACCCTGCTGGGCTTTCTGCTGGGCTTTCTGCCAGAACACAACCCTCCCGCCAGTCCCTGGCCTCTGGGGCATCTCCACGGGGGTTACAGGGAGAGCCCAGCAACTGTCCCAGGGGAGATCTGGTCCTCTCCAACGCGGGCAACCTGGGTCCACCCAGAAACGCCAGCTTCCAGTCAATGATTAACCACACGCGCTCCCTCCACAGACGCACACCCTTTCCTGGGGAGCCGGCAACACTGAGGAAACCCACCCGAGAGGGGCACCTTCCGCACCCAGGCAGATTGAAGAGATCCAGAAGCACCTACCAGGCACCAAAGGGGGCTCTCTCAGGCTCGGGGCAGGAGGAGGCGTCCAGCTCCCGCCCACCACAGCCGCCCGTTGTCAGGGGCGACCTAAGTGCTCCAGAGGAGATCTGAATCACTCAGACTTAAGTCAATAAGGGCAGCCGCCAAGGAGGAAGGGCCAGCTGGCGTCAAACAAAGGCCTGGATTCTCCCCCGTGGGATGGACAGAGGGACGGGAGGCTGGCCAAAGCCACCCCCGGCCAGTGTGCTCCAGACTCAATACAGGGAGACCCCCTGTGGGGAGAAGTTTGCATTCGTTTGTGTGTTTCCATCTGTCCCTACCTAGGAATTTCAAGGACTTTTGTTAGAAAGTGTGAATTGTCATCAAGTCACATGGACTTAGCGCAACCCTAAGAGACAGAGCTGAACTGCCCCGCTGGGATTTCAAGGAACCAGGTAGCAGCTGGCGGGTTTGAACCAGCGACCTGGCAGCTGAGTCTGTCACCCCTGCGCCCCAGGGCTGCTATGTTCTGGAAAGGTGTCTGAAATGTTCGTTGCAGGGAGTGTTCGTGGACGTAGCTTTCTAAGGCCTCTGCTGAAAGGAGTGGAGGCGGCCCCCCTTCTGGTGTGGCGCCTCAGGAAGCAGGTAAACCGAGGCACAGCTCTCTTGGCCAATGTCATCAGTGGAAGCCTCCCAGAGGTCCTGAAGGAGGAGAGCGGGAGAACGGGGGGCGCTTACAGAGCAGGGAAGACGAGGACAAGGGCCTCCTTGTTGACCTTCTCGTGATGCAAACAACGAGTGACCAAAAGGAAGGTGGGGGAAACCATCCAACACGTTTTGGTGAAAAGAAAAATAACAGCATCTAGCAACCCGTGTCCCATCGGGCAAGCAAAGCAGCAATTACGAGGAACGGATTGACTTCATCACCAGCGGTTCTCAGACCAAGTTCCAAAGGGCGCTGGGAGCATACTGCATCCCTTTGGGGACCAGGAGGGGGGAAGGTGGGGGGCTGTAGTCTAACCCAATCCATAGCAACCCAGGCTTCTTCGGCTTCGTCACCGTCTATGGGGCAGATCTCATTTCAGACAAGACTCTGCAGCCCCCAGGGTGGAGAACCGCTGACAGGTACAGGATGAGTGTGATGGGGGTCTCCCCAAAGGAAGAGTGTGATGGGGGTCTCCCCTTAGCCAGCTGTGGGAGTTACATCATTTCATGTCAACTTGATAAACAAGTGTAGGGGTGGAGTCCAGCCTGTCCACCAGGTCACAGCCTGAGGATGCCTCCTGTGGGCGTGGCCTTCTCATGAGGATTCTGGGAACGTC
>NW_022111358.1:2281769-2294789 GCF_000313985.2 Echinops telfairi
TGGCCATCTCTGTGCGTGTCTGCGCAGGAAGCCCAGCGGAGCGGAGAGGTGGACAGGAGAGCGTTGAGGCGGTGATGGTTGGCTCCCGCCCACAGCCCTGGACCTGAACCCCTAGGATGAGCTCCAAGTTGTGGGGCCCACAGATTCCCGTTTGCTTGTGCTCCTTTGACTTGGGTCTGTCCCTTGCAATCAAGAGCCCCGAGTGCCTCCACCTACCAGGGATGGGAAGGCGCTGACCGCACCCCTCAGACTAAGCCGATGGAGCCTGATATCTGAGCGGGAACACCGGAAGGCATTGGGCTCCCTCCTGCTGCCCTTTTGGAGGGTCTGTTTGCAGCAGCGTGGCCCCAAGACCCCCGGGAAGTGTCTGCGTTCCTCCCAAGCACCCCGTGTTCACTCCTGGACCACGCTGGCTCCTCTGTGGCGTCCACACGGCCCCGAGAAGCCCCTTCCATGACCTCTGCGTGGCATGCCCAGTCCTCTCATGCGTCATCATGCGTGGGACCGCTCCTTCAGCATTCACCCACGCCACCGCAGGTCGCTCCCCAGCTCATGCACACCACTGGGGACACCCAACGGCGTCCCAGTCATCCCGGCCCCTCCGGGGACAGATGGGCCTGTGACGGACCGGCTTGCATTGAGCAGGGTCTGCACGGGCTCCTCTGGGTTCACTTGCTGGTTGGCGGTGAGCAGTCCCCGGTGGGTTTCATCCCGTCTTTGCACTGGTGGGGGGCCAGATGCGCCTGCGCAGTGCACATCGGGGCAAGGTGCCACTCGGTCCATGGACCTTACTTATGAAATAAGCTCACCCTGGGAGACCCTGGCCTCTCAGGTTCCATATTCGGGTTCTGCCATCCACCTCTGACCAACTCAGGTCTTCTGGGCTTCAGACCAGCACAGCCCGAGAGAACGTGGGTAGGACAGGGAGAACCTCCGGCCCTGGGACGTGGGGAGGTGTGTGTGTCACTGACCAGCACCCGTGACCCAGGAACCCCCTCCCTTTCCAGGGGAGCTCCGTGGAGTGGGTCTGAGGGGGAAAGTAGGTGCCAAACCGCTGAGCAAATCTACATGGAAGGCTCAATGCTTCAAGGGATTAAACCGGACGACTCGCACATGAAATAGGCTAATTTGGCAATTAATACAGATCGGCACTGAAAAATCCCCTAGCTAAGCGAATGCACCTTCAAAGGCTCCAAAGAAGGGAAGTTAGAAAGTCAAATCTATAACCGTGCGATGAGATCGTGGAAAGGAGCCGTGTGCACACGAAAATGGTGCAAACGTGACACATGCGTATTCTGTCTTTAAAACCGGAAATACGGAAAGCAAGGGTGTTATCTGGGCCCTGGGAGTTCAGTGGTAGGATGTCCACCCACCATGCAAGAGACCAGGGTTCGATTCCTCAAGCAGGAGCCTCAACTGCAGCCGCCTCTCTCTCTCATCGGCCAACAGAAGGCCTGTGTGTTGCTACGATGCTGAAACAGTTTCGGGAGCTTTTGGATGCAGGTGAGCGAGGAAGAAAGGCCTGGCAGTCTACTTCCAAAGGTCAGCCATTGAAACGCCCACGGATCACAATGGTCTGCTCCACCACCTTCTGTGGGGGCGGTGCAGGGTGGGCAGGGTGTTATGCATGGGGTGCCCGTGAGTCTAACAACCACGTCTGCACAAAGCCCACAAGCACAAAGCCCACTAGCCTAGGGGCAGGAGCTGAGGGGAGCTGGTCCGCATGGGAGAAGCCTGGGAGAAGCGGGGTCTGAGGAGCACAGGGTGTGCACTCCCCCTGAGCTTTGTTGCCACCATTTCCGGGCCATACTCAGCCGACCTGATTTCTCCAGCTCGGTCCATTCCGCAGTCCGGCCTGCTCCAGGCCCTTTGCAGCTCCTCCCTGCACTACCCAGAAACCTGGCACCTGCAAGGCTTGAAGCAAAGCTCTGGGCTTTGCCCTAGAGCCACCTGCCCCGGCATAGCTGCTCCTAGGCCAGGTAGATCAGAAGGGAATTTCTTGCTTGAGTGGTCATTGTTGGCACCCTCGGTGGCAGGGAAAAACACATGTCACATGTGCCACTGCTCTCCAGGTCTATCCCCATGGCAGACATCACCAATCAATCACTGCCCTTTCCCACTGAGCCCAGAGGGAGACTTAGAGTCCTGACAAACATGGTGTCCAGTAATTTTTTCTTTTTCTTTAAGCCACCAGAGTCCCTGGTTGGCACAAATTGTCCCCACCCTCAGCTGATGATCCAAAGGGTGGAAATTCCGTGATCCAGAGAGAAGCCTGGCAGTCTACTCCTGCCACGTCGGCCACGGGGACGCTGTAGAGCACAGTTCTACTCTGATCCACCCGGGGTCACCCTAAGTCCGAGCAGCTGACGCATGGTGACTGGTATACCCTGTCACTGCCCAAAGAGCACCCCCAAATAATCCTGGCTCTTCTCCCCTCTCTGCCTTTGTTCCTACTGCCCCAAATGTACTCTCCCCTCAATTTTATCCTCCAAGATCCAGTAAACGGTGCTGTACCATGAAGCTTTCCTGGGCCTCCTCTTCTCTCAGGAAGCGCCCTCTCCCTCCTCAGAGTTCCCTCAGCTCCTCTCCTGTTGCTTCTCTTCAGCACAGAGCATTTTCCCATCAAAAGCAAAGCTCACTGCTCCTGCATCAACTCAGACTCCTGATGACCCTACAGGGCAGGGTAGAACTGCCCTGTGGGCTTCCGATATTATAACTCTTTACGGGAGTAGAGAGCCAACTTTCTTCAGAGGAGTGCCTGGTAGTTTTGAACTGCTGACCTTTCAGTTAGTGGCCCAACACATAATCACTATACCACTAGGGCTCCACCATTTTCTCCACACATGGTATTTACTTATGTTCCAACTGCCATTTTCTATGGAGCAATATCTGCTTCTGCTTCATCTTTGTATCTTCTTCATCTATCCATCCATTACACAAATATTTACTGGGTACCTACTATGTGCTGGAAGAGCCCTCGTGGCATAGTGGGTACGTGTTGGGCTGCTAACCACAAGGTCAGCAGTTCAAAACCACCAGATGCTCCATGGACAAAAAAATGAAGCTTTCTACTCCTGTAAAGCGTTACCGTTTTGAAAACCCATCCGGGGCAGTGGTACTTTGTAGGGTTGCTACGAGCCGGGATCGACTCGATGGAAGTGAGTTTTGAGCTTCCTGTGTGCTGGACCCTGGGCTACGGCTGGAGATACAATGATGAACAAACAGATGCTGTCCCTGCTATCTTAGGAAAGCGAAAATCGCAAAACAAATCATCTAAGTACACAGATCTGTATAAACTGAGAAGGGCTATGAGAGAGAAGTGACGTGTGACCGCTGATGGTCTAGAAGGATTCGGGAAGGTGTCTCTGGGGAAGCGGTAAACTGGGGCCAGAGGACGGGCACAGAGACTCCAACACAGCATGTGCAGTGGAGGGAACCTTCTAGGAAGGTGTGATTGTTGTCAGCTGCCTTCCAGTCGGCCCAGCTCCCTGCATGGCAGAACGAAGTGCCGCCTGGCCCTGCCCCAGGCCCTTGTTCAGGTGGGGGCTGCACTGATGTGTTCCGCAGGATGTCCAATGGTTAATTTTTGGAACGAGATCGCCAGGCCTTGCTTCCTTTAGTAGGTGTTCAACAACAAGCGACAAATTCCTAGTGTACACCCCGTATCCCTCCACATACCACTTAGCTGCCTTCCATCTCCTAGGGGAGGGTCACTCCAGCGCCACCTGGAGGAATCTGACAGCTACCACAACTCCAGGGGACAACAGGATGCATTCAGGCACAGCCAGAGTGCCCCTACTCCGCCCTGACACTCTCAGCCCTTCCATCAACCCAAGGGCCGGAGTAGCAAGTGCCTGTCATCTTGCATGTCAACCCCAAATGAATGAACACCATGCTTAGAAGCCCGGTGAGGCTTCCTCTGGACTCAGTGGGAAAGGGCAGTGGCTGATTAGTAATGTCTGCCACGGCAGTAGGCATAGAGAGCGGTGACACACGCGCCAAGTCTTTCTCCTGACACTCAGGATCCCAGGAGACCACTCGAGCACGGAATTTCCTTCGGATCTAATTGCCTGGAGGAACATGCAACGCCTAGCGGCCTTCTCCTTAAGGACCACTCGCACCACGGAGCGAATATAAATAGTTTCCTCCTGCTTTGGCCACTTACTAGCCGGGAGCTAAATCTCTGGTTCAAATAAAGCAAACTACGTACAACCTAAGGCCTGAATGTGTGTTCTAACTCTCTCCTTGATTTGGATCTTCTAGCTAGTCTGCATTTTTCCTGATCTTGTTTTTAGGGGTCTCCTTTATAGTTCTATTGGATTACATACATACACACACACACATACAACTGCATACACTCAGATATACAAACACACATGTCTACAAATACATGTCTACGTTACGTCGCATATAGTCAGATATATAGCACCTACTTTATCTTTCTATTATAAATCTATATTTCTACATTTCCTATTTAAAGACATTCTCTCTCTATATGAGGGGGCTTCGAGAAGTTTGTGGAAACAATCCATTATCTTCGCATTCCATTATTTCCACAAGCCTTCTGAAGCCGCCTTGCATCTACACAAGACAGAGAGGAAAAACATATATATTTCTGTGGGCATCCTGTAGTACTTCAGACAACAAGATGGAGAAATAAATGAATAGATGGGTGGATAGAGGGGTAAATGACAGAAAATATTAAAAAAAAAAAGCATCCACACCACCTAAGAGACAGTCTGCTAAAAGAAATCAGAATATAGCTGCACTCTGCCGTGAGCAGAGAACGGGATTGGAAATCTGACCCATGCTTTAGTCTCCCCCCTCGCTCTCAGCCAACTTAAGGTGTGATCAACGGTTCAATGTATATAATACCACCTGCCCTACTGATTTCACTAGGCTGTAATAGAAATTAAATGGGAAGGTTCGTGACTGCACTAGCAGGCAGTGGCCCGCCCGCTGTGTGCAAGCCAGGGGCTTTATTAGTATTTGAAACAACATTCTAGACAGCTGGCATATGGCCATAAATAATAGGACACCAAACTGCATGGCCTCTTTGTAAACGCTGCAGGAATTCCAACCACCAAAAAAAGAGCCTTCAGAAGCCACATTTGCATTCAGAGTGTCCCTGTCCCCACCTCTGATGTCTGAGAGCAGTGTCGGATTGAAGGACTTGGGAGTCCATGCTTCGGCCAGCAAGTAGAAAGGCCTCCCCCACCCCCCAGGACCAGTCACAGTCCTCTAGGTCAGGACTCTGCAGGCCTCCTGACCACAGTGCCCCCTGCAGGAGGACAGCACAGCTCAGCACGGTCCAAGTTGAAGACCAACAGTGGGGACAGCCAGGTAAGCAGGCAGCTGGCCCTCACACGTGCCCACACCCACTGCCCCTGACCGACTTTCCATTCCTTCCTGTGCCCAGTCACAGCCCCATTTGGTCTGCAGGCACCTGGGTGTCCAGGCACTTGAATCAGCACCGCTGAGTTTCAAACGGCGGGTGAAAATGAGATGAAGACAAAACGGGGGGCGGGTTCAGCCCGTCTTCAGAAGGGCTGGGGCTGGACTTTCCTTTTCTGAGGGCACTGAGGGAAGGTGAACAGTCTCATAAGACCAGGTGGATTCTGGGATGTTCCCTGTCCTGTCGAGGGCTAAGAGTATAGGGGAAAGAGAGGAGTAGGGGACGGTAAGAGGGCTTTGTTGGAACAGACAGTCCAAATGACCAAATTAGGCCTTGTGAGGTTTATCTCTAGGGACAGACAGGCCCTAAGAAGTGAGTTGCTCAAAGTGTGTGTCAAGGCGGACTTTGGAAACAAGATAGCTCGGCATGCATCGACTACCCCTTCTTCTTCCTGGTGTTGCTACCCAAGGTGGGCTCCACTGGCCCTGAGCTTACACTGACCAGCCCCTTGACTCTTCCAGGGCTACACCTGACCCAATAGGCACATCTAGATCCCTCTCCTGAGAATGTGGTTTGGGGACAAAGAGACTGGCTCTCAACTTGAATGCTTCTTCGAACAGTTGGCTATCAATGCAGGAGCTAATGGAGGCCCCGTTCGCCCCCCACCCCCATGGAAATAATACCGAGGGAATAGAAAAGACCCTGAGTGAGACAAAGAAGGAGACCACAGAGCGATGGATGCAAAGCGAACGAGAGAGAGGGCTCCCTGGGTTCCTTCTGGAACATACTCTGGATTCACCCCCTCAGGGATCTGAGTGTTCAGACCTCCCGCAAAGCTTGAAGCCAATCAAGCCCACGCTAGAAGTGGCCTAGTTCGGCCAAACCTGACCCAACTCTCAGGTATGTAAGTGAGTTAGTTAATTGTGCCAGCCTGGCCGATAATCACATGTGGGGCTAATTGAAAGGCGGAGGGATAAATGGGTGGTGAGCTTCGCCTTTCTAGTTCTCGGGTCTCTTGCTTTCTGATGGTCGCACCAGGGTGCAGCTGCCTTAGCAGTCCCTGCTTCAGCTTGCAAGATTGACTTCCTACAAGACATCCCCAAGGAGAAGCAACATGGACCTATCCCGATGCAGCCCTGGGTGCTGGAGCAGCCGTGTGGAGACCCCTGCTAGTGCTGAGATGCTTGTTCATTCACTGACTCAGCTTTCCTCCTGCAGTCGGCATCATTGCCTCTGTTTTGTGAGGTGGAGGACTTTGTGGACTGGTGTTGGGTTAATGGGTTAATGTTGGACTTGTGGGCTTGGGCAGCACTGGGTTGGGATGTTTTCATGATGCACATTTTCTTTACATAAAACTCTCTCTTATACATGAGTCGCTGTGGATTTGTTTCTCCAAAGTACCTAGATTAATACAGTAAGAAAGAAAGCCTGAGAGCCCCGTGCCAGTGGGTTGAGGGTGGTGTGTGACAAAGGTGAAAACAAGCTAAGTATCCATCAACAGACGACTGAAATAAACCACCTAGGGTCCCTGCACACAATGGAATGTGATGTGACACTAAAGAATAGCAACGAGTCCCAGAAACACCTCAAAGCATGGCTGGGCCTGGGGACATTACGCTGAGTTCACTAGTTCAATCACGGCAGGCCAGATACCGGAGGGGACCGCGATGATCAAATGTCAAGAAAAGGTTCATACACAGAAAGAACTATTCTTCGATGGTTACCAAGAATGGAAGGGGATTGGAGAGAGAGTCACTCACCCGAGAGCAGACTCATCCTAACTTGGGCGAAGGGAAGGGCAATATACAATGGGGGGAGGGCGGGCAGCACAACAGGACTCAGGCAAAAGAAGGCATTGAGGGGGCGGGGCACACAAGAGGTATAAGCAGCAAAGGTTGGGCCATCCTGCAATACCAAGAGTCACAATAACCGAGGTGCCTGGGAACAGGTGTGAGAAGGTCATTGGCACGCCGCCCATGAGTTTAGATGTGTGTGCTTCAAAAAGTTGGTGGGAAAATTCTATCATCTTTTAATTCCATGTTTCCACGAACTTTTGGGAGCCCCACAGATAGGTAAAAATATCCTCCGCTAAACCTACGTGTTTATCTCTGTTGTAAATATATGCAGGCATATCGGAACGTATGCAAAAGCAACACTCTGAAAACGTCGGCGCGGTCACAAACACCTGGAGGGAATGGATTCCTGGACAGGGGACTGAGGAAGGTAACTGGTGGACAGTCTAGGTCAGCTGGCATCCCCGAGTCTCCCGAGACAATGTTCTACACCCTACTTGACTGAGTGGAAGCCGCGGTCTTAGCAGCTTGTGAGCAGCCATCTGAGATGCAGCCACTGGCCCCACGCCCCATTCGGAGCAAAGAGGAAAAAGGAAACAATGAGTCCAAAGATTCAGCCTCCACGACCCTGAGAGTAGAAGAACAGAGGGTGCCCACCCACCAGGACGGCTCACTCTGACTGGGTCGCCAGAGAAGGTCCTGCGTAGACTGGAGGCAAATGGGGACCAAAACTCAGAATCGTAAAAAAGATCAGAGCTGACAGAGACTAGGGGTCTTACCCATCCTTCACACCTGGAAATGAACCCACCCCCAGGGATCAGCTGTCAGCCAAACAGCAGGCTGGTCCATAAAGTGAACAATTAATGCCTGGGTGCACAGGCAGGACGGGGCAAGAAAAGGGGTGAAATGGAAGTGGGCAACCCTGGCAGGAAGGGAGACAAGTGCTATTGCATCCGAGGAATCACAACAAATGTCAGAACACAAAATCTGTATAAGCAGTTGCACACAAAACTAATTCTCTGTAAACTTTCACGCAAACCCCAACAAAACGTTAAACCTCACCCCCCAACAAAACACACACACACACACACACACACACACACACACACACACACACACACAGTTTCTGTTCTCTTGAATCCACTCCCTCACCAACTCCACCACTGGGCCTGAAAGCGCATCTTCAAGGATGCCAGAGCACCTGCAGTTCCTTGTCTGGTGGGGGCACCGTAGCCTGGTCCAGGTGACGAAGTGAGATCACTTGGTATGACTCTTCTAACCCCAGTCGTTGTAACTTCCATCCAGTGCAGAGGATTCTAGCTCGGGGATTGGTCAGTTTTCCCATCCCGCTGGTATAGAGCGAGCCATGTCAGAAGCTGGAAGAGAATCTCAGGGCCATCAGGAAAGAAAGCCGCCAGGAGCTCCTACCTCCAGGGACGGAGGCACCAGAAGCCCCAGCTCCGAGATGGTGAGCTGCAGCACCAGGTTTCCTGGCCCAAAGACTGGCCCAAGTAAAGCTTGGGTGTCTTCTGGCAGGAGGCTGGCTTACAGAGTGGGGTGCCCTTTGGGCATGTCTCAGCATAAAGGAGCTTTGTCCCACCTTCCTGAACAGGGCCGAGGCCCAGGGGCCATATGGCAGAGCGGCTGAAGACCAGAGCGAGAAGTGACTGCCGGCATGACTGAGACGTGCCCCTGCAGACAGAAGGACGATAGCCTGGCGTTGAGTTGTTATGGCGTGTTAATTTCTCTAATAACCCCCTTCATCGTGAGTACTGCGTGGGAGTTGGGTGGCCTCAGCAGTGGGTTACTGAACCCAGCAGAGATGGAGTGTGCCAATGGGAGGGACGGTTGGTCTGGGAATGAAGGATGTTGGAGAATGGAGGCATGTCTGGCGTCACAGAAGTCACCCTCAGGCTGGTATGGAGTTAAGATTCTTCTTCCCCCATGGGTAGCCTAAGGAAGTCAGATATGCCCCCCGCTGACCCCCTCCATTTTCTCATCCAAGGATTGACCCTTCTAACTGCCTCAGCTGACACCCCAGGCTCAAGTGAACATACAGGGCAGAGAGGGGGCCAGGCAGAACATGTCTCCGCTCACTGTAGCTTCATTTGGGTCAATCTAGCATCTGAAGTTGTATTTGTTGCGTTAAAATATCTAAATGGCACTCGAGGAGGCTTGAGGCAGCTAAAAACAATGAAAAATAGACAACTGAACAGAAAAGCAGAAAGACATGTCACCGGTGAGCTGATGATCCAACTGGCGATATCTGACCTTCGACTCTCCAGCAGCCAGAGAGCCGAGGCGAGCAGGTGGGCTATGGGATTCACCATGAAGTCAACGCAGCCGCCCTCCAATGGCCACATAAACCACATCCAATCCACGGCAGCCCCGAGACCCAGCGGGTACCGCTCAGGCCAAACTGGGGTGACTTCGAGACTAACCATCATCGTAACCACCACCCGCTGTGCTCAATGCTCGGACGTGACACTTCCCAGTTAACATCACGGAAGGAGACCCTACTCCTCTGCTTCCACAGATGAAGACACCGAGGTCTAGCGAGCCAGCCCAACTGCTCGAGGACACAGTGGTGGAGCTCTGGGACCAACGCCCAGCCAGGCCGAACGCAGAGCCCAAGCCTCAGCCGCCACGCCTCCTGGCTTCTACTCAGCTCATGGCCAGGGCCACCTGCCTCTCCCCAGACCCTGAGCACCAGGCGGATTCCATTGTCTGTTAAGCCTCACTTGCCATATTTCTGAAGATCCCATCAGCCCTGTCTGTTTGTGTGGACCCTGTTATCTCCTGATGAGCGCCCCTCCCCTCCCCAGACAACTTGCCTAGATTGCCACTGCCTAAATAGAGATGTGTTCAACTCCCACCTCCCCTATACCTGTACCTCCAGCACCCTGCCTTTGCCACCGCCGTGCTCCCACGAGGGCATCCATTTCCAACTCCCCAAACCTGCCTTAGCAGGCTGTCCATCCCCTGTGCCTGTCCCCGAGTCCAACACTCACCCTCTGAGAGTCTGTGTTCTGCACCTACAAGCAGAGCTCATGATGGAGACTGTACAGTGAAGCTCCTCAACTGCTCCGCCTGCGTGCAAACCTATGGCCCTTAACTGAACTGCTGCGTGAGCACCCTCTGATAGAGAAGGCTTGGCAGTTAAGACCTAGCAGTCCCCCACTATGAAATCTCCTCAAGGGTGTGACCTGCTTCCCACAGAAGTGGAGGCTGTGGAAAAGCTTGCTTGCTTTTCACTCGGTCTGGATCCTGCATTTGGCTCGCTGACCTCCAGCTCTTTGGACTTGAGCCGATAGCCTCCTGCATTGCCTGCGGATGATGGAAGTCACCAGCAGCCTGCCATCTGACCTGCTGACCTTAGAGTCATTCACCTCTGCAGCTGGCAGCCTGCCATCTGACCAGTCCACTGTAAGTTCATCAGCCCTCGCCGCTACTTGAATCAGGAGACGCCTCAACCCTGACATCGGATGCACGGCCTTGGAGCTTATCCATCTCCAAAACGGTGGGAGCCAGCTCCTTGATATAAACCTTTATCCACAAATAAGTATCAAAGCTTAATTGGTTTTTTTCCCCTCGAGAACCCAGCCTAAGACACCCCCACTCAGAACATCAGGGCTGCAGCCAGGCAGGCCAGCCCCTCACTGTGTCTCGGCTGTCCTCTTGACCTGCCTTTTCCACCCTGACTTTAGAGAGTGACCTGTACGGAAATGTTCCATCCTGTAAAAGGAATTCAAACTCCTCGGAGTACTTCTCACCTCCACATGTCCCCCACTGCTAAGTTAGTCCCAGACACTGTGTCGGGGGAGCCCCCTAAGGGCTGATCCAGTTCACTGATGACACCCTACTCAGCAGGTGAGTTTGTGGTACGTCTGTGACACCCCGGCCCAAAGACACTTTGGGGTAAAAATCAGAAGTCCCTCTCTGCTTAGGGTCCTCTGCTTTCCACTTGTTTGGAAAGCACGCTCATTAACCGATCACGATCAAATCAGACACTTCTTGCCTATTTGTCAGAAATTGCCATAATTAGCACACAACCCAAACCCTTTATCCATGTGGTACCTTGACGCCACACACCACCCGGAAAATGACCTTGGCCGATCTGCCATGTCCACGATAACCTACAGTTCTGGCCAAGCAAGTGACAACAGTTACCTATTCAAGGGACTCCACGATGAAGGACCACGTGTTGTTTCTTCTAAAGATAAATTTTTAAAAACCGTCGCCACGGTCACCCCGATTGATAGCAATCCCACCAGTCTCAGAGTAGAATCGTGCCCCATAGCATGTTCAGCGACAGGCTTTTCACAGGGGACCCACCCTTTCTTCTGAGGTACCTCTGAGAGGACTGAGCCTCCAGTCTTCCCATGAGCCGCCATCTGCACCACCCAGGAGCCTTGGCAGCCTCGTGGTGCCAAGCCCGGCTGCCAACCCTAAGGTCCTAGAGTTCCAGTCTCGGAAACCCACAGGGGCAGCCCTACCCTGCCCACGAGTCAGCATCCACTATAGGGCAGATGAGCGGAGATGAGCAATTCAGTGTTCGTTCCTACGGGAGAAAAGTTTCAGCGTCTAGACCCAGGTCATCAGACCCCAATGTTTTTTTTTAATTCATGAGGAAAACCCCCAGTAGGTAGAGGAAGCTTGTCCGCGCAGGCTCCGACTGCACGGGCCCGCTGGAGTGGTGGGTGGGGCAGGAGCAGAAACCGGAGCGAGGAGGTGGTCGCTTGCAGACACAGGCTGGGGCCGATTCTCACCATGGGGGTTAGAGAGAAAGTCGCATGTAGCCGTGACCTTTTCCAGGCAAACTTCACCTCCGGCACCTTCCCCTAGATCAAATACCTTCCCAGACCCTGACACCAACCAGGACAAGCACCGTGACAGTCAGAGACCAGCGGAAATTGGGCCGTTGCCTGTCACTACTCCAGGTGACTGGATGACATTAAAAAAGAAACCAGAAGAGAATTATTTTTGCCTTTTTTTAACTTTTAAATGAGGCCCCGCCCTCTTAGAACAAGGAAGATATTGAGCCTTCTAAAGCGAATGGTCCCTAAGGGGGACCACATGGGGGAGCGAGATCTAACCCCTTGTTTCCTGATCCCCCCATACACCAAACCCCTACCTCCCTGACCCCCCTCCCCTCCACATGGGGGAGCCAGGGGAACGGACCTGCTTCCCAAAAAAAATAAGTCGGGAAACTAACATCCATTGCCGCCTTCCACCTTCTAAATGAAGCCTGCGCGCTCCATTAACGGCTCACTAGGGACCGAGAGAAAATTGTTTCAAAACTAGGAACTAAATTTACAGCTAGGACATTAAAAGAAAAAAACACCTTCCCCAAGCCCAAACATTCGAAGTAGCTTTTGCCTTAATTCTGGAAGTGTGATTTAAAAGGACTGCCTGAGGGAAAGACAACGGTTGTCTCTGAGTGGACGCTGAGCAGAGGCGGGGGTCTGCTCGGGGACAGAGAGCGGTCCCACAAGCACATTCCCGGTGCTGCAAACACCTTCCTGGGCGTGGGGGAGCACACCAGGGCCAATGGGGTGGAAACGCCTCGAAGGAATGAGTTGCGGGGCCAGAAGGCTTCAGGGCTGCGTCCCTGGGAACAAGGCCAACTAGCATGGCATCGTCCCCAGAGACGACGGTCTGCTGCCCACTTTCTGAGGAGTGACGGGGGTCTTACTGGCTCATCAGCAGTTGTCCCAACCACTGGCTTCTCCCCCTGTGGCAGAAAGAATGGCGCTTGGGAACAACAGGCCAATGGAGGAACGAACCGCACGATCGTCAGTCTCTACAGCCCGAGACCAGAGGCCTCCAGGG
>NW_022111358.1:2296178-2298009 GCF_000313985.2 Echinops telfairi
ATTAACCGCGATAAACGAGGGTTCACTGTACGCTTCAATAAAAATAAATGTTCCACCTCGCCTCTGACCCAGCACACGTTAACCAAAAGACTCACAGCAACTTCATTTGTTAAGAGCCCAAACCTAAAAACAGCCCAGGTGTCACTCAACAAGAGAACGGATAAACGAATTGCCCCTGTGTGGAGAATAGACTACTATTCAGCAATAAAACAGAGCAGCTAGAGACACACACAGAGGGATGAATCATGGGGCTATATGCCTCCCACAAAAGAGTACAGGAAGGTCCAGTCATACAGGCCTAACTCAACCGCGGTGGGGGAAAAAGAACCGATCATTGTGATTGACCCTGGGGGAGCGAGGCAAGGATCGACTGAGAAGAGACAGGCGGGAACTTTCTGCCGTGATGTTCAAGTTCTCTTCCATCATCCGTACATATATCTGGTTTGGCGTTTGGGCAGCATGGGTGGTCGGTTTCACCTGGGCACACCGCATGGAAGGCACTTGTGCCTTCCATAGCGTGCACTCTTTTACCACAAAAGACAAGAGCCATAACCAAATGGTGAACTTTTGTTCATGAGAAGCTTGCTGAAGCACTTGACCGTTTGGTTCATCAAAAGATGCTATTGAGATAGTCCAGAAGCAAACCACCACTGAGAGACGCGTTGGCCCCACATAGTAGACGGGGGCCAGAGGATTCAATGTGAGTGTGTGCTAATGACCATGGCCATCAGTGATCATCGTGGAGGGGACAAAGCAGTGGCGTAAAGAACAGGCTTGTGACAGAGGACACAAGAAGAGCCCAACTCATGTTCAGCCTCAGCCATCAGTAATCAGATCAACGCCAATTTAAACCACGATGACATACTGGCTCATACCCAATATTTTCGCATTTGCCAAAACAAAAACTGTGGATGGTACTAAACATTGTGGTGTGAGGACGCAGGCTCCACACTGTAAAGCAGCGAGTACTGGCCTGCTGCTGTCAAGAATGAGCATCAAGATCAGACCATGGAAGGGGCCCTGGCGGCCCCTTTGAGTTGATTCTGACTCATAGTGACCCTCTAGGACAGCGTAGAACTGCCCCTATGGGTTTCTGATACTGTAACTCTTTACAGGAGTAGAAAGTCTCATCTTTCTCCCTTGGAGTGTTCAAACTGCTAATCTTACAGTTAGCATTCTAACTCATAATCCACTACGTCCATCACCAGGGCTCCTGTTAGGTGTGTGTAGGTCTATGAAATTATTACTGAACCTCAAGCAAAGGAAGGGGGAGGAAGAGAGAGTGGAGCACATTCTGGCCCACCAAGCCTTGAGGATAATATTCCCACTCAGAGCAGCCAATCCACCCAGAAGACCATATGGCCAGTCCCACTATGAAACACGACATCCCTCACTGACCCATAGCCCTATAGGGGACAACACTGGAGACACAGTGTGGGAATTCTGCCCGATATGATCCCACCACACCGAGGCAAAACACTACTGGTGTGCAATAGAACAGCCAGGGGAACAGAGCAATGAAGTTCCCAGGGAATACCAAAAATAGACTTGGGGGCCAGGGCTTGGCACCCCATCAAACTTGACTAGAAAACACTCCTAAAGGCCAACAAACAATCCTTGAACTAACTACAAGCTTTTCTTTCTTGTAGTTGTGTTTTGTTTTGTCATTGGCTGTTGTTGTTTTGTTTTATTTTGTTGCTTGGTTTTGCCCTGTCTTGTTTTTGTGCATGTTATTATCTCTGCAGGTCTGTCTAAATAAGATAGGCTGAATGAACAATCTGGAGGAGAAAACAACAGACCGACAGTTCCAGGGGGACATGGGAGAGGGGGG
>NW_022111358.1:2300029-2302108 GCF_000313985.2 Echinops telfairi
CTCAGCATCAAAAGTATAAAGAAAGCAATACCTTTCTTGTACCCCAACAATAACCAGCAGAAAAAAAGAAAATAAATGAACAATGGAAAACGGCCCTATTTCCAGTAGCCACAAACACACGTACAACACCTAGGAACACACTCAGCAAGCGATGGGTGCGTCCTCCACAAAGGTCACACTGACGCTGGACAGGGCTCTGAGAGGAGATGTGATTAAGTCAGAGACACACACCCCCACCCAAGTGTCTCCTCGAGAAAACAACTCAGGGTCTTTGTGACTTTATAAATGTAAGTTAATTCTAACCAAGATCCCAATTGTATTCCGGAGGGCAACAATATCTTTATTGCAAATTTTCCCTAGAAGAATGATTGCCTGGCAAAGACTGCAAAGGAGTTTTGCAAAAGGAGCTTGCTTGCGCCGACAAGTATGAAGATCTACTGTAAAGGCCTAATAAAAATGTGATTCCTGTGGGAGGATAGATTAATGAAAAGCAAAAAGCCTGGAAACGAATACTGATGCCTGTAGACGATGATAAAGCTAACAGTTAACGTCAATCGAGGGAGGGGGAAGGGCACCCGGATGGCTAGCAGCCCTCCTTACGAGGTCCTGCGGGGACAAGGGGGGAGGGAGGAGGGAGACGCCCTCCCTCCTTACCTTTTGAATGACCCCACTGCATTTGAATGACCCACTGCCATGCATAGTCAAGACAGCAACGTGCAAGTAGACTATGGTTCGTGGGCACACCCAGCGAGCTGCAAAGATTGTTGGGCCATCTGGAAAGATAGATCAGTCAGGCTCTTCCCTCGAAATACAGTTTGGTTTGGTGTGCTAGTTAGTTGATTGCGCCAACCTGGCGGATTCATTGAACACAGGTGGGATTAATTGAAGGGCGGAGGGATAAATGGCTCAATGAGCCTCACCTTTTGAGTTCTCAGGTCTCTTGCTTTCTGATGGTCGCACCAGGGTGCAGCTGCCTTAGCAGTTCCCTGCTTCAGCTGGCAAGTCTCGCTTCCTGTGAGACATCCCCAAGGAGAAGCCACATGGACCTACCCCGATGCAGCCCTAGGTGCTGGAGCAGCCGTGTGGAGACCCCTGCCAGTGCTGAGATGCTTATTCGTTTAGTGACTCAACTTTCCTCCTGCAGTCGGCATCATTGCCTCTGTTTTGTGAGGTGAAGGAGGACTTTGTGGATGGGTGTTGGACATATGGGTTAATGGGTTGATGTTGGACTTGTGGGCTTGGGCAGCACTGGGTTGGGATGTTTTCTTGATGCGCACTTAACCTTTACATAAAACTCTCTCTTATACATGAGTTTCTGTGGATCTGTTTCTCCAAAGTCCCAGACTAATACGTTTGGCTTATTTCAGGTTGAGTCCAACATAAAGGAGCGAGCAAAATGAACTGAATAAAAGCAACCAGCGGGAAGCAGGGCTGGACTTGGCGCAGGGGAGCTCTTCCAACCCCGAGGCCCAGGAAGAGGGCATCAAATGCAGACGCAGATCTGAACACCAGCTCTCTGGTGAAACCATCATCAAAACGTGAAGAGCAAACACCCCACCAAGAAAAGGCTTCGGAAAAGTTCACGGGAAAAGTCCCTTCTTCCTCAGTTCCATTTCCCCAGGCTGTTTTGGGTGAAGCACCTGCATCTGTCAATCCCTACGTGCACGAGTACGTCAGCAGTGGGAAATGAAACTGTTTCCTAAGACCTGGAGTTGCAAACATTACACAGTGGCGCTTTTGGGAGGTGGGAGTCCCTGGGTGAAGCAAAAGATTATAGCAGGCGCAGCGGCTGCCTGAGAGCCTGGAGGGAGGAGCCCACCGACCGCAGGGGTTCTCAACCTTCCTCCTGTGGCAGGGGCCCCAACCAGAACATTGCTTTCATTGCTACTTCATCACTGTCACGTTGCTACTGTTAGGAATCGTCATGTAAATATCTGATACGCAGGATGTCTTTTCATTGTTACAAATTGAACACCATTAAAGCATTGTGATGAATCACAAAACATTATATACTGTGAAATATTTATTTCTAATGACAAATCAATGGCATTTTGTCTTGAAGCATGGTGCAGCATGGGT
>NW_022111358.1:2303322-2304801 GCF_000313985.2 Echinops telfairi
TGCTTGTGGACAACCAAACACTTCACAGGACTTGGCTCCTAGATTTGGAGATCTAGGGTCACGGTTTGATGGGACAGCTCAGTCTACTGGTCTAATAACACACACACACACATTATATATATATTTACATTTGAGTGTAACCCATTATTATATCTTGAAATACAATTTATTTGGTTTAATATAGAAAAAAATGCCTTGATGCAATGATCTTTTCATATAATTGGCTGCTCACCAGGATACATTCCTCATTTTTTCCCCCCCTTCAAAGCTCCTCTGGTGTTGATAAAACGAGAAGCTGCCCGTAACATCAGAACAATCTGTGCTTTCTCTTTCTTAGTCACTCACAGAAGCTAGAAAAACACTCCCTCATGAAGAGTTGGGGCCCAAAAGAACCATTGGATAATGAACAAAAGTTTAGCTCGACAGTGGAATTAAATATCATGGGGCTAAACTGAGAGGTAGAAATCTAGGTTACACAAAAGCTAGATTTAGTCTTATGTCTCGTCTGAGCAGAACTGCCCCATAGGGTTTCCTAGACGGTTATCTTTCTTTTTGAGAAAATCATTTGACTGGGAGCTCTTACAGATATCATAACATTCCATAGTTCACCTATTCCACCTCCCTGGTCCCTGCAGAGTGCCTGGGGTCTTCAAAGCTGGCAAGAAGGCATCCAAGATACCACCACGGGTCTCTAGTCACCAAGAGTCAGGAACACAAGGAGAATCGAGACCAGTGCTTCCCAAAGTGGGGATGTTGCTCCCTGCCAGGGGAGGGGGAGGCTTGAATGATCCAGGGGCACTGCAAGTGATCCCCACATTCTGTCCTGGATTGCGGGTTATAGTACAAAAGTTTTTCATTGCCAGGGAGACACTGCGTACATTTTTTTCTTCTTCTGGAAAGAGGGCAGTAGGCCAAATCCATTTGGGAACGTATGACCTAGAATGTGTGGCTAATTGCCTCCGTGAACCACTGCCCCCTTTGCTATGAGACCAGAGTGGATGCTGCCTGGCTACCCTAACTGAGCGTTTTGATCAAAGAGTCCATGTTAGACTATTGGTCCAGAGGAGGGACATGCAGAACGGAATTTCAACTTCCCCTGGGCCCTACACTTTCTGGAGTTGTGGGGAGTAGATGACCCCCAGAAACTGCTGCCCTGAGGTCATCTTTAAGCCATCAACGAAACTGTCCCCTGAAGTCAGCGTAAAACCAAACAATAGTTCGGTTTGTACTAGTCAAAAACAAGTCTGCCCTGAGTATTAAGCTCTTTGAAAATCTAACTTTACAGAATCGAAGTGACACCGTCATTAGAAATATTAGGAAGAAGTCTTGGGGTGGGGGGTGAGAGTATGCTAATGAGGGAGGCACAATTCAAGAAAGGGGGGTGAGAAGGGTGCATGACACAATGACTGTATGGTAACAGTCCCTAAACGTCACATGTAGATGCTGTTGAATGAGTCTACGTTTTGGTGATTTTTTTTT
>NW_022111358.1:2305855-2314061 GCF_000313985.2 Echinops telfairi
TCAGTTACATTGTCCTTGATCATGCCCTACCAGGCCTCCTACACCCTCCTCAACATCAATTTTGGATCACTTGTTGTTCCCTTGTCCCGGGGTTTGTTAACACCCATTTCCTTTCCCTCCACCTTCCCCTCTCCCATGTACCCCGGAACCGTCGGTCCCGTTGTTTTCTCCTCCAGCTTGTTTATCCCGCCTATTTTATCTAGATAGACCCGCAGAGATAATAATATGCACAAAAATAAGACAGAGCAAAACAAAGCAACAAAAGAAAACAATGACAAAAATAATAATAAAAGCCTGTAAATAGTTCAAAGTCTGTTTGTTGGCCTTTAGAATTACTTTCTTGTTGAGTCTGATGGGGTGCCACGCCCTGGCCCAAAAGTCTATTTTTGGTATTCCCTCAGGACTTCTTGCTGTTCTGTTGCACACCCTTAGTGTTTTACCTCCGTGTGATAGGATCAGATTGGGCACAATTTCCTGTTGTGTTGATTTTCAACCAAAACAGCAAAAGACCTCAATTTGGGGCAGGGGTGGAGGCAATGAACTGAAGGACAGAAAAGACACGGCAGGGCACAGTTCTATCGGCACACGCTCGGGGTTGGCACTTTCCATGAAAATCCTGCACACCCTGCAGACTGGCGTCAAATTGCTGTCCTTTCAGGCCCCTCTGCATTCTAGGAAACAAAAAGGAGTCGCATGGAGCGAAGTCAGGTGAGCCAAGTGTGTGGGGCAAGAGAGGCATGCTGTTTTTTGAAAAAACAAAACCCTAGCGACTGAGAAGGCCACATGAGCCGCTGCATTGTCACAGACATTGCCTTGTCTGCCACAAACCAGGCCGATTTATCTCACGCTGCTACACTATCTTTTCAGAACCTCTAAATAGAAAGCTTGATTAGCAGTCTGACGGGGGAATGAACCCCAAATGCACTCAACCCCTCACATTAAAAAAACAAACATCATCTTGATCTTTGATTTCACTTGATGAGCTTTTTTTAGGGCAAGGTGACGTTGGCGTCTTCCACTGGCTTGATTGATATTTGTTTTCAAGGTGGTAAGAATAGCACCATGTCTTGTCACCAGTAATGACCTTGGGGGGGAAAGTCTGGGTCGCTTCGGGGCTGTTCTTTCAAAGCATGGCAAGTTTCCACTCCACACTCTTTGCTCCCGGTCAGGCAGAACCTGAGGTACACATTTCACAGCGAGCCTTCTTGTTCCCAAACCTTCCATTAAAATCCGCTAAACCGAGCTCCAAGGTGGTCCAGATAACTCCCCCATCTCTTCAAGGGTCTGTTGAAGCTCTTCGAGCCCAAGTGCACGAATTTTGTTGGCATTTTGGTCTGTTCAGGAAGTTGACAGACGTCAGAACAAGCTTTGTCATCCATTGACATTTCACCTTTTTGAAAACGAGAAAACCACTCATACCTTTGAGTTTTTCCCACAATGCTGTCCTTGTAAGCTGTGTTCAACATCACAACAGTTTCTGTGCCATTTTTCCTGAGTAGGAAAAATTTTTTTTACAGCTGCACGCTGTTCTCTTAAATCGGTCATCATGTAAAAAGAGGTTCAGGCAAGACTGCTTTTACGAAAAAATGCACTGTGACCAGAGGGAACTTTCCCAGGTGACACCACTGGTGCACTAACCTAAAACAAGTTGCTGGATGCTCCCCTAGCAGGAAAAATGTGTATTATGAAAACTCTGCCCAGTGGAGCTTTTTTCTGTTTTTTGGGGGGTTGGGGGTTGGGGTACAGTCTAGTATATGATGTATAAGAAACAAGAGGGGCAGACTTCTCCCCAGAAAGGAGGGCACATGGGAATCTAAAACGCACTACTGTCCAATTTATGCCAACTAATAGTGACCCCATGGGACTGAGGGGCCACACCATTTTCAAAGCTGTAAATCTTTGTGGGCGAAGACTGCCTCGTCTTTGTCCTGCAGAGAGACTAGTGGGGTGTTACTGCTAACCTGTCTACTGCCAGTCCAGGACTTAACTCGCGGTGCTACCTGAGCTTCCACGGGGACTTTGCACCATTGTAAATCTTGCCCCATGAGTAAGGGAAGGCTTATCTATGATAGCTCCACAGAGGCACACTCTCGGACTAAAAGAAGCCGAGGCAGACGCCGGGTCAATCTGTACCTGTGTGCTATTGTTAGGTCCGGTCAATCTCACTGGCATGCAACTGTCAGGCACCACGGAGTCAGTTCTGGGTCACAGCGACCCTGAATGCAGTAGAAAGAAGCACTGCCCAGTCCCGGGCCACCCTCACGAACAGTATGCGCTCTCCGCCCCAGCCACCGCATCAAGTCATCTCGTGGGAGGCTCCTTAAAACATCATACCAGGCATCCCTTGCCACAGCCTGTCTGCAAAGGCAGATGGAAGGGAGGTCTTTTGTGTCAGGATAACCTTCATCATCATCATAATAATTATGATTGAGAGGAAATCCGCCAAACAAACATGAACGTAACCGTTTCACAGTGCTGGGCAGCCATCAGTTCGCCGACCTACTGAACGCTGGATGCCGTGTGAATGCTAGCGTCTCAAGCGCGTAAAGCAGAACACCATACGCTGAGCACAAGAAGTCGGTGGGCTTTCCATGATACCTCCATAAAAGGACGTTCTAAAGCGGCGTTCTCAACCTATGGGTCGCGACCCATTTGGGGGGGTCAAACGACCCTTTCACAGGGGTCGCCCAAATCATAGCAGTAGCAAAATTAGTTATGAAGTAGCAACAAAAATAATTTTATGGTTGGGGGGTCACCACAACATGAGGAACTGTATGAAAGGGTCACGGCAGGAGGAAGGTTGAGAACCGCTGGAACCAGGACTGTTATGAATGTGTGTGTGTGTGTGTGTGTGTGTGCGCGCGCGTCTATGGGGTGCCAAGGAAAAATGTAACCTTATACATAATAGTTAAGATCCCTGGGGGCACAGTTTCTGCTCCTTTGCTAACCTAAAGTTTGGACGTTCAGTCCCCTGCACCGAGGATCCCAGCAGCACCGCTGAAGAAAGGCCTGGTGTCCGTCATGAAAACTCCATGTGCAGTTCCCTCTGCACACATGGGTTGTCACGAGTCACAAGCAACTCATCAGCAATCAGTTTAGCTTTGGGGTTTGAGTGTGCTAGGCCTGGATGTTGTTCCATCACCTTTCCTGATTATCAAATCATTACCCACCAACGTGGACCACTCTCGTCACTGGCAACACTCAGGCCCAGGCCAAAAGGCCACCCGACTGCATGGGGAAGGGACCCTCCCAGCCTCCAGAGGCTGCTTGCTCTCGGTGAGTCAGAGGCTGGGTGGATTACTCAGCCTACGAACAAGAAGAGGTGGGCACGCAAGAGGAAACGGCAAACCTTACCATCAACCCAACTACCTGGGTGGGCCAGACCCAAAGATGGAGGCGCACCCACAGAGACATTAGCATGCGCACGGCTGCGTGAGTCCAGCAGAGCTGGGCACTGACAATTGTCCCTCGTCAGGCCAACCCACCACCATTACACCATGCGGCCTGCCTCGGTCACCGCCACACGTGATTGAGGAACTAACTGTCCAGGGGGTGCTTTTACATAAGGTGTTCGGTACGTCATCGCGGACTTATTACATAAGGGGCCCCGGTATTTTTAGCAGCCGCACAGACCTGTACGTGAAAAGGAGGCGCCGCCTTCCCTGCAAACACCGCTTACTCTACGGGCTGGCGCAGTCCTTGAAACGCTGCTGTTGGGCAGGCAGCTCAGCGCCAGGAGAGGGTGGAGATCACTGCAGAGGGTGGCAGCCCCAGCTAATGCCACCACATCCCCAGTGCGACCAGACTCACCCGCCAACGGCACAGGAGACATACAGCCCCTTAGCACCAGCACAGGGGGAAAAGCCCCTCTTTGGGAGACTCAGCATGGAGCCCTGGTGGGGTAGTGGTTACGTGCTGGGCTGCGATCCGCAAGGTTGGCAGTTCAAATGCACCAGCAGCTCTGTGGGAGAGAGACTGGGCTTCTGATAGTTTGGAGCCCCAAGTCTTAGAGAAGCGCCCCTCCTCTGCTCCTCCAATTCACCTTTAAACACACTCTCCCTCCCCTGTAAGGAGCCCTGGTGGCGTTGTGGGCTAACCTTAGGCTGCCAGCTGCAAGATCAGCAGTTCGAAACCACCAGTCACTCCATGGGTGAAAGATGAGGCTTTCGACAGCTTTGAAAACCCACAGGGCCAGGTCTACCCTGTTCTATAGGGTTGCTATGAGTCAGACTGGACTGGGTGACAGTTGAGTTTTTCCGGTGGTCTACCTGTCACCTGTCACCAAGCCAAGTCCCTGGCCACTGGAGTCAGAGCTCTTAGCACCAAGGCTCCTACGCTACCATTTCTGTGTGTCTTTCAGCAAGCACTTAACCTCTCTGGACTTCAGGCTCCTGACCTGCAGGACGGGAATCATCATCACAGGACCTTCCTGCCCTTACTTGGCTGAGGATTAAATAAGGGAGCAGTGTCGGCCCAGAATAACATCCAATCACTGCCAAGATAGCCAGTCTTTCTTAACACCCCCAAGGTACTCTACTCTGCCCACCCCCAAACCCTCCATCCCCCGCCCCCCGGCCCAGCCGGGATAGCTGAGCAATGAGGAACAGGAGCCTCAACTGCAGGCGAGCCATGGCGCCCCGTGACAGAGCAGCTCCCAGCCCACTCCCCGCTCCCTCCGCCTCTCCAGACTCAAGAATGTGGCAGGCAGCCACCCTGCTACTGTCCTTGTACCCAGGGGGCACTGCTGGATGTCACTCAAAATGTGGTTTAAACCAGGGCCACTGCTCCGGGGTCATTATTAATGGTGCGACAGCTGACCGGTGACAAGCTGCCGAGGCACCAGCAATGCCCAGACGCCGCTTCCTGAAGAACCGTGGTCCTTTATCTTTTTTTTAATGTTTATGTAAAAGGAGAGTGAAGAGGAGTGTGTGTGTGTGTGTGTGTGTGTGTGTGTGTGTTCTGTTTTGCAGGCGACAAGGATGGAAAAAGCCCCTGGAAGCAGAGACCCCAAGGAGCAGAAGACTGGGGCCTCTTGCACTGCTGGTTGCTATGGCAACTGTATTTCACAGCAGGCACTCATTTTCATACGACAGTGACCTGTGGGCGGGGAGGACATCTCCGAAAGAAACTTAGTGGAAGGCACTGCCCTCTGGGAGTCTGGGATTGTGTTGACCAAACAGAAAGCACTTAAAAGGGCCCTGAGGAAGAGACTTCAGGGCCAGGGGCTGGGGTGACTCAGGGCAACAGGGGGACACAGCGCTTCAGAGGCCTCCAGGGCGGATGTCACAGCCTCCCTGAGTCACTGGCGCTGGTTCTGTCACCATGTCCTTTCCTGGAGCCCCTCCAGCCCCAGCACTTCCTGCACACCTGGGCCCGGTGCCACCAGAACACGGAGCATGCGCTCTCCGGGACAAAGAGTAAGGCAGACAGACTGGAGCGCCCATCCCAGCTTTGCCTGTCTACCAGCCGGTCCCTCGGTCCCTCGGCCTCTCTGAAGTTGGGCTCCCAGGGGAAAAGTGGGACCAGGAGTCCCAGCGCTGCCCTGTCTGGATGCAGTGAAGATGAGAGGGCAGACTGGCCAGGACCATCACGCTGCACCTACCAACCGCCCAGCAACCGCGGCCCTGATCACGCGCCGGAAAAGCATGTCTCTCTCACACCATACAGAGGCTCGTGGCACTGAACAGGGTATTAAACTGTGTGGCACAAACTGTAATCGATCCGTCCAGTGGCAGAGCAGGAGTGCGGGCCAGGGAAGCGCAGGAAAATGGAGCAGTCCCAGAAGAAGGTGGGGTTTGAGCTGGACCCCCAAAAGATGGCCAAGAAGCACTCTGGGAGAAATGTACCCATGCCTTTATTGGAAACCCTGAGTGCTTGCATGGTTGGTCTGTTTGGCGGCTAACCCAAAGGTTGGGGGTTCGAATGGACCTAGACGCACCTCAGAAGGGAGGCCTGGCAATCTACGTCTGAAGACTCAAGCCATTGGAAACCCACTGGCACACACCGGTCTACTCTGACCTCCAGGGGTCACCATGAGTTAGCATCAGCTTGGTGACTTTGGTGGGTTTTAACCTTTTTTCTTTTTTTTTTTTTAAATCATTTTATTGGGGCTCATACAACTCTTATCACAATCCATACATACGTCAATTGTGTAAAGCACACTTATACATCTATTGTCCTCATCATTCTCAAAACACTCGCTTTCCACTTGGGCTCCTGGAATCAGCTCCTCATTTTCTTCCCCCCGCTCCCTCCCCGTTCCCCACTCCCTCATGAACCCTGGATCATTTATAAATTATTATTTTATCATATCTTACACTGCTCGACATCTCCCTAAATTTTTTCCTTATTGACCACTTAAATGTGCCGGGTCTTGGGCATCCGGGGAGAAAGGGAACAGGCTTCCCACCCTCAGGGACAAAGAGAGGGACATGAGGTCAGCAAGCAGAGAGCTGGCAAAGATGCTACAAGTCCAGCCTGGGGGAGGTAAGTATAGCTATGCTGGGGAAACGGCCCGGAGCTGAGGATCACAGGGAAAATGGAAAGGGCCAGCCTCGGCAGGCAGGGGTGCCAGTGGGCGAGAGGCCGCAGGATCCAGGAGAGCAGCTGAGCTTCCTGTGGTAGGAGATGAAGAGCTAGCAACGTTCCGAGTGGGGCTGCAGCAGATCGGAAAGCAGCACCACGAATGGCCCATCTGGGGGTGGCACAGTGATGGGTGGCAGGGGAAGGTGATGGATCAGGTGAGAAGCCTTTGAGCTCGGGTCTCAGACAGCCAAGACCTGGAGACAGCTGCTCATAAAGAAAGGAGATGTACAGGGTCCGTCAGAGAGATGTGTGGCGGGATCAAGAACAAGGCAGAGCCAGCAGTCAGGAGGGAAGTGCACACACACACACACACACACACACACACACACACACACACACCACCCCTCAAATGACCTGGTAAAGACAGGAGGGAGGTCAGGAAAGGACAAAGGGAAGAAAAACCACATAAAACCAATTGTTGACTCCCATGTGTGGTGGCCCTGAGGGTGCAGAGTTGAACCGTGGCTACTTTATTTTGGAAGTAGGTTGCCAAGTCTTTCTTCCCAAGTGTCTGTGGGTGGACTTGAACTGTCAACCTTTCCATTCCCAGCTGAGCCACGCTTCCATTACCAGAGAGCACCCACTCCCGGGGGAACTCTCGGGAGAGAAGGGCTGGAGAACTCAAAGAGCAGCCGCACAGAGAAAGGACTTCAGTTTCCAGGCAGAAAGAGGGCAGCAGCCAGGGGGGATGGAGGAGGAAGCGCGTGTGCATGCAGGATGACTCTCAAAGAGGCAGTTTGCGCAGAGGTAGGCCGCAGCCAGGCAGGAGGATTAAGGAGGGAGGCTGGGAGGGGAAGAGAGGTGCAGGTGCAGAGCACTTGTTGGGAAAATGTGACAGTGAGAGAGGAAAGGACACGTAGCTTCTAGTTCAAATGTACCCTTGCTTTTTTCTTTACTTCCCCCAAGAGCTGGGAGGCCAGGTGGGTGCCACAGAGAGAGAGAGGCCTGGAGGGGCCTGGAATCAGTAAGGACACAATGTCTGGCCTGGGAGAGCGAAGAATGCATGCAGTCTTGGCTCTGCCAATGCCCTTACCAGGGTCCCCAGGGGTGCCCAGGGCCACCCCTGCCCTCGGGCTGCTGGCAGGATCAAAGCGAGCGCTCCAGCCAGCGGCTTCTTTGAAAGCCCGCCGCTGCGGGCACGGAGGACTGGGCTCAGCACTCTAGTCACCTGCATCCCCTCACTGATCTTGTCTCCAGTCTCTCCCCAGGGCAACCCTGGGGTGTGGCAGACCACCCAGGTGGAGAATCAGGTCGCTCAGCGCCCACCCCTCACCCGCCACCCCAGCAGTCAGGCAAGGGGTAAAAGCCCAAGTCCCTGGGCTGCCCCAGGAGGCGTCGGCGCCAACTGCGCAGGCGTCCTGGCCACCTGGTGATGGCCGGGCATTTCATCCTGAAGGCAAGTGAGGGACCCTGGATCGATGCAAGGACTTGTCCCCAAGCCTTCCGCCTGGCCAAACCCGACGGGCTTGGCCAGAGGGGGGTGGGAAACAAACTGGGACTGAGAGAGGGGGCCAGAAACGTCTCCGCCCCGCACCCACCCCATCCCCCACCGCCCGGGGCACCACTCCTGACCGCCTCACCGGGTTAACCTCTAAAGGGCCGGGGCCGAGGCGCACCCCAG
>NW_022111358.1:2316708-2345578 GCF_000313985.2 Echinops telfairi
GCCCCCGAAGGCTTTCATTTTCATCAGTAAGTGCTACAAGTCTTCTCGGTTCGACAAACAAGGTTGTGTCATCTGCATATCGCAGGTTGTTAATGAATCCTTTTCCAATCCTGATATTGCATTCTTCTTTGGATATTCCAATATCTTAGATGATTTGTTTAGCATACAGATTAAATAAATGTGGTGAAAGAACACAATTGCAATACACCGTTTTCCTGGTTTTGAACATACAGAATGCCCTGTTCTGTTGGACAACTGCCGGTGGCTTGTATACAGGTTCGACATGAGCACAATGAAGTGGTCTAGAATTTCTGTTCTTTGCAATATTATTTGTAATTTGTTAGTAATTTGTGACACAACCCCTCTGTTAGCTTGTTATACTATGGTGGTTTGCATGTCACTGTGATACTGGAAGCTCTGAAACTGGTATTTCAAATCCCTGCAGGGGCGCCAAGGTGGAGAGGGTTCAGCAAAACCTCCAGACTGGAACGGACTATGAAGAAGGGTCTGCTGATCTACTTCTAAAAACCTAAGGCGTTGGAAACCTTATGAATAGCCACAGAACCATCTGATCCAGTGGTAGAAGATGAACCGGTCTGGTTGGAAATACTCAAAAAAGACGACCAGAGAAGAGCTGCCTCCTCAAAGCAGAGTCGACCTTAATAACATGCATGGAGGCACAACTCAAGTCTGACTCTAGGAAAACTGGAAGTTGTCAAAAATGAACTGATTGATATCGTAGGCAGTAGTGAGTGGAAATGGATTGGTATTGGCCTAATGAATCAGACCATCATATGATCAACTCTGGCAGGAGCACATTAGAAGGTCCAAAAAAATAGATTCAGAAGGTTTTCCTTGTAGGTAATTTTCAGGGCTGTGAAAGGGCTCAGAATGGTTCCATCAAGGTAAACAGTTGCATTTCATAGCAACCAAATTTCTTGCATGTGGGATTTTGACCAGAGTAGGAAACAGGCAAGGACCTCTTGGGCCACAGGGGTGAAAGGGTTTGACTACTAACCAAAGGGCTGCAGTTTGAAGCCACGAGCCACTCCATGGGAAAAGATGTGACAGTCTGCTTCCATACAGACTACAGCCTTGGGATCTCTACGCGGGCAGCAATCCGCTGCCCTACAGAGGAGTCACTTCGAGTACGATTTAGCTCGATGGCAGTAGGTTGGGGTAGGAAACAGCCAGGGGTATCCTGCTGAAAGGTGGCAGCCAACTGCCCTGCTTTGAATGTGGTTACTCATCCTCTCTGTGTGAGGCTCTGCTGCCTGGTTCCTGCTCTGTCAGTGTGTTGGTTGCTATGCGACGCTGATGCTTTGCTGGCCATGACGGAATTGTTTTGAACGGGTTCAAAGCCCTAGTATATTGAGACATGTAAGCTGGGCTTACAAAGATGTTTTTGTTGTCATAACTAAGTACATGGATATTTTTATTAAAAGAAGAATAAATTCATGCTGAAACACCACACAAAAACCTTATAGTCATTTCGGGGTGTTCTTCCTCTGACTGTCACCCAATTGGATCTGTACCCAGGGATGTCACTCACTCCTGGAATGTAGGCCAGAGCCCCTCTGGGTGGCTAGCCTCACCCACAGTATGGGGCTTGGAAGCCCCTTCTTTGATTGGCTCACAATTTAACCTCAAGCCCCCACCTAACTTCAAGTAGGAGTCCACGCAGCATATTGGACGCAAGATGGAAAATAACTCCATCTTCTGCCCCATAGCCATCCCTCCAGGAGTGGCTGCCACTGCCATTTACACAGCCCTGCAAGAGAGGGTTCATCACCAAGTCTGGGTGTGGGGGTGCTGGTGGCTGGTGTCTCTGGAGAGTTGACTCCCTGAGACAATCTGGACCCTGACCTAACATGGCTCCCCCGTAGCACCTTGTGTTGGATTGCATCCCACCCTCTCCCCCAATACAAGTGGTAAATCCTAATTCCTCTATGTATGGTGTCAAAGCACTTGGGGGCTCAGCGGCTAAAGCGCTTGACTGCTCACCAGGTCAGTGGTCCGGATCCATCAGCCTATCCCCGGGAGAAAGATGTGGCAGTCTGCTCTCTGAAAGACGGACAGCCTTGGCACTCGAAGGTGACAACTCTGTTCTGTCCTATGAGCTCATTCTGTAGTTAAAATCCCCTCTGGGAATGGGTTCTCTTTGCTAGGTTAACAAGACAGTATTAGATTTCTCAAGCCGATCTCTTATGAGATATAAAAGAGCAGAGGAAGCCAGCAAGAGCAAACAAGAGGGGGAGTGGGGAGAGAGGAGCTGATACCAAGTCCTCAAGTAGAAAGAAAACGTTTTTGGAAATGTTGATGGCAATGTGTGTGCGAGTGTACACACAATGGATACATTAGTGGATACATGAATACAGTGGAATGATGAATTGTTGGAAGATTTGTAAGAGCCCCCCAATAAAAGGATCAATAGTAATAATAATAATAAAAGAACAAACAAGGGGAAGAGACACGTGGCCTGATCGCCAGGGAACCTGGGAAAGCAGCCGAGAAGGAGCCGAAGTCCTAAACTGTGGGAAAATACATTTCTGTCTGGTAAAGCCACCCACTGGTCATATCTGTGTGGTAGCAGCACTGAAAATCGAGACACCTAGACCAGAGGATGTACACTAGTACAGATAGGAACCGGAAACACGGAATCCAGGGCGGATGATCCCTTCAGGACCAGTGGTGAGAGGGGCGATACTGGGAGGATGGAGGGAGGGTGGGGTGGAAAGGGGGAACCGATTACAAGGATCTACATGTGACCTCCTCCCTGGGGGATGGACAACAGAAAAGTGGGTGAAGGGAGACATCGGACAGTGTAAGATATGACAAAATAATAATTTATAAATTATCAGGGGTTCATGAGGCAGGGGGGGCATGGGGAGGGAGGGGAAAAATGAGGAGCTGATGCCAAGGGCTCAAGCAGAAAGCAAATGTTTTGAGAATGATGATGGCAGCATATGTACAAATATGCTTGACACGATGGATGTATGGATTGTGATAAGAGTTGTACAAGCCCCCAATAAAATGATTTTTTTAAAAAAAGAAGAAAATCAAGACATACCGCATCCTGGCCATTGGGGGGGGGGGGGCCTCTGGGGCTCATACAAAGCCAGTCCCCTCTAACCTCTCACGCTCTCAAAAGCAACGCTTTCAGCAAACACTGGTTGCATCTGTTCCACGTGCCAGGCTCCAGCTAGACTGAGGAGTCTCACGTGTGTCGCTCAGCCCTTGGCTTCCCTGGTGTGACCACACAGGTCCCAAGGACAGGAACAAACCGCCTTTACCAGACAGTGCCCTCGCCCACTGGGCCAGGATGTCCCAGGGAGCCTTACACATGGGCGCAGACACAGCCTCTCTGTAGCTCCAGAAGCCACTTCCTCCTCCCCTGCCCATCAGGACCCAGTCCCATTCTTTTGCCAATGGGAGGTGACCTCATCCTCACAGTGGGGGGCTCCTTTGTGTCCCCATTGGTGGGACACACCTCCTGCAAGTGCCCATGCCACCCTTGACCCACCCCAGGGCTGCCCAGCCGCATTCCCAAAGTCGCAGGGCATCTGGAACGGAGCCCGTTCTGGTGTTACGCATCGTTCCTCCCGTCGCTTGGAAAAGACCCTCCTACTTGGCCCACCAGCCCTTCACCCTCCAGCTATGCACCCAGGTTCATAGCTGGCCTCCTCTTCTCTCCTGTAGTTCCGTGGCCAAGAAAATATAGTCCTTCTCTTTCTTCAAATGGATTCAGGTTGATTCTGACTCAGGGCCGTCCCAGGTGTGTCCGAGCATCACTGTGCCCCCTGGGGCTTCTTTTGGAAGCAGATCGCCACGCCTTTCTGTGGAGGCACCTCTCGGTGTATTTGAACTGCCACCCCTTTGGTTCGCAACGCCGCGCGCACCTCTCAGCCTTGGCACCACTCAGACTCGGGCAGATTGCAGAGATTCAAGCAAAACAAGAACTCCCTGGCTAGCTCTAAACCCAACGTTTCTTCATTTACTCATTCAACAGAGAGGTTTTTTATTCTAGGGACCCGGGGAACCCTGGTGGCATGGTGGTTGCACATTGGGCTGTGATCCAAAAGGTCAACAGTTTGAAACCACCGGTCACTCTTGGGAAGAAAGACGAGAGTTTTGTACTCCCGTGAAGAGTTAGTCTAGGAAACCCACAGGGGCAGTTGTGCCCTGCCCTGCCCTGCCCTGCCCTGTAGGATGACGGTGAGTCGGCATCTACTCAATGGCAGTGAGTCTGACTTTCTCGAGTTTGGGAGACACAGAGGCAGACGAACTAGGGACGCCTCTGCTTCTAAGGAGCTTGCCCTCTAGAGCGGAGTGTGGACTAGAAACAGATACAGGAAAGCCTTTAGATAATGCATGGGACACGTCCGGTGTTCTCAGAACTCACAGCTCTAAGGTTAGAGTGGGGTGCAACATCCGTATGCAGGTCCCAGCCTTGCTACAATTAAAAGGAAGATTCCTGGGGGGTGCACCCTGCTTCCAATATAAGTGGACCTTGTGGAAAGCCTGCTTTTCTCTTTACTGGGCCTGGATCCTGCCTCTGGCTTATTAAACTCCATTCTTTAGACTTGAGCCAATAGCCTGCTGACCTTGGATTTCGTTCACCACTGCAGCCACAAGCCCGTGGCCTTCCTTTCATCCTTGGGCTTAGCAGCCCCCACAGCTACAACAGTCAGCCTCAAACTGAACAGCTGACCCACGGGTTTGGAATCTGCCGGACTTGGATTTGTCTACTTCTACAGTCGTGTCAGCCATTTTCTTGTTTTTAAATTCACCCTTCCGTTTGTCTGTTTCTCCTTGTCCCTCGCCCTCCCCCACAACCATCCCCTCTTTCCCTACCGCTCACTGGTTTGCTTTCTCTAGAGAATCCGGACTAAGCCGGACCATCTGTCAGAAGAAGGGTCTGGCCTTCGTAAAGCAACACTAAACCCACTGCTATTGAGCTAATGCCAACTCATAGCAACCCCATATACGAGTAGGGTTTCTAAGAGCATACACATCTTTCGGGGAACAGACAGACGAATCTTTCTCCCAAGGAGTGGCCGGTGGGTTTGAATCACCGACCGTGCAGTTCGTAATCAATCCACAGCACTGCCTCGGCAGCAGGGGGAAATGAATCTTACTCTAATTGGAGTTCCAGGGCCACCTACTAGAGCTCAAAGTCAAAACTGGAAAGGACTCAACTCTCCCAGAAAAACATCATTAAGCTCCAGAGTCTAAGCCGATCTTAGTGTTCATGTTCCAAGGCCTCATCTCGAATGTCCCCTAGCCCGAGTTGTCACGTCTCCTTAGGCTCCGGACTTGGCTGTACCAGTTTCTCATACTTTGTTTTTTTAATGACCTTGACAGCTTTGAGGCATATTGGTCAGGGATAGGATAGGATGCTCCCTATTGGGATTTGTCTGATGTTGGCCTCTTGATTAGACAGGGGGGATGGGTTTTAGAGAGGCGGTCACAGTGGTCATACGCCATTCTCCTTACGTCATACCCAGGGTATCTTTGGTGTTGACCTTGACCGCGCTCGGTTGAAGTCATGTTGGTCAGGGTCCTCCCCTGTGTCGTTAATCTTTGGTCTCCCCTTTCCTTTCCAAGCTTTGTGGAAGGAAGTCGCCAGGTACAGCCCACACTTAAGGAGTGGGAAGGCATGTCCTGTTGAGTCAGTTCTGACTCACCGAGACCCCGCAGGTTCCAGAAGAGAGCTGCTCGACAGAGTGATCTCAGCTGGAATTGTTGCAGCAGCAGGTGGCCAGGCCTTTCTTCCTCGGGGCTGCTGGCTGGGCTTGAACTGCCAACCTTCAGGCTAATAGCTGAGCACACATTTGTGCTCCACCTAGGGACCCAACCTCTGATTGCACTGTACTAAGACCTTGGATTCAACCCCATCCATGTCGAAAAGTATTCACAGTCTTCTAAAGACTGGCAGCCCCTTGGATTTTTCTTTGCTTTTTCCCTTCGGTTACCCCCGCCCCATCCATGCTGGCTTTAGTCACTCCCTGTATTAATAATCTCTCAAGGACTTCCACCCTGTGGGGATGAGTTCCTTCACTCCCCTCTGGCTCTCCTCTCTGGAATCAGTCTAGCCTGACTCTGTGTCTGGGGTTTCAGCATAATGTTTCCCCTCAGAAAGGGCTCCAAGGCTGTACCTCGGGCCACCAGGGAAACCTGCTCCACCCTCACGACCTGCCCCCAGCACATTCCTTCCGTCCTGGTTCTGAGGCCGAAGGCTCTAAATCAGACGGCCCCAATTTAAGCTCAGTTCACCTCTTATTTCATTGACACAACCACAAGATAACAATGACCAGCAATGGCAGATCTTGCTGTTGGGTTGGGTTGTGCATTTCCCCAGGCCTCCAGGCAGCCAGTTCTGCAGGACGTGGTCCATCCTCTCCGTCTGCCACTGGCCACTTTCACCTTTTCCAACGACCCCAGCACCTACGCTGCAGTTCACATTGTGGCTGTGGGACTAGGTAGCCAGCATGGGATCGATCAAAGGCTCCTTATCCCCGATCTTGTCAGTGACTTTCTCTTCCCAAGCCACATGTGTCTGTGAATTAGGGTCATTTTAGCGATTCCTACCTCTCCGGCACCAGTAATGAAGGAAAAAAACAACATCAAATTCAACCTCTGCTTTTCCGACAGCATATATACATGGGTGTCACTAAAAATCGAGCCATGCCACGTTACTTGTTTTGTTGCTTAAAATCTTCCAGTCTGGCCACACTAGGAGCTCTTTCCATTGGTTTGACGTACTTCCGTCAGGGTGGGGAGGGATGTGTGTGTGTGTGTGTGTGTGAACCTTCTTTCTTTGGAGTATTGGAAGATTCTCCAGGCTCATCTTGTGAATTTCTTGGCCCGGTCCCCAAACACAAACAGACGAACAAGCTCTCCGCCATCGAGTTAATTCTGACTCGTGAGGACCCTATATGACAGACTAGATAGAACAGACTGCCTCTGTGCCCCTCTGAGACTACCTCTGTGTGAACGGAAAGCCTCCTCTTTTTCCCTTGGGGAAGCTGATGGTTTCAAACTGCTGACCTTCTGGTTCGCAGCCCAACACAATCCACTAAACCACCTGGGCTGCTTCTTTTTTTTACTTTTAATTTAAGGTAAATATTTGTTAAGTCCAACAGGACAACAGCATATCCAGATAGGAGCCAATCGACACAAAGTCATGATGCCATCCAAGGATTTACGGAACCCACAGCTTCAATAGGACACGAGAGGACAAAGGAAGCTGTCACCGAACCATGATTGTGGCAGGTCAATGCATCAAAGTCGCAGACAGGACTACAGAAAAAGCCATGGAGTAATGGTTGGGACATGCATATTGTGCTAGACACAAGAGCTTGCAAATAGGTCCAGGGCCCTCTGACCGAGGCACACCCATCAAAGACACACCCAGAGAATCCCCTTTGGTAGGCTACCCTGCCAGGGCTGGTTGGGGGAGTGGTAGTAATGCACTAGGGGCTCATCCACCTCTTATCACAATCCATACATACATCAGTTGTGCAAAGCACATGTGTACATTCATTGCCCTCATCATTCTCAAAACATTTGCTCTCCAGCTAAGCCCCTGGCATCCGCTCCTCATTTTCCCCCCTCCCTTCCTGCCCCCCCCCTGGGTTCCTTCTTTTCTCCTGGATTAATCATTTCCCCAGAAGCCCTGTTCCTTGGATTGGATGCCAAATTAGAAACCAAGATCTGGGTGGCAGGTATGCCTGTTGCAACCAGACCCACTGCTTCTTATACTGAATAAGCTACCGCAGACCAGAGATTCTTACCGCTTATTCCAGAGGGCTTGGGATATGGTCTCCAGAAGAACACACTGAGTCCCCAGGCTTGGAAAGCGGGGTGGGGGGATGAACATGCTGAGGAATCCTGACAGTGACCTGCTGGCCAAGGTGAGGGTCTCGTGCTGGCGGGAAGGCTAACCATTGGCACATAGAGAGAAGCAGGCCCACGTGAAGCCAAAACAGATTGGATATAGCCAATTAACATTCTAAAGGACACTCAAGCCCCAGAGGGTCCCCAGCCCCCTGTGCCGCCCCAGTATGTCACTCACGGCACATGGTGGGGTGTTTGTGGAGTGCCCGCGTTCAGTGTTGGGGAGGCAGCAGGGACACAGCTCCGATTCGATGAGAGACAGACAGACCATACACAAGCAAACAACCAGAAGCGTCTGCCAGGCGGTGAGAAAAGTAGGTGATGGTAAGAGGCACAGAGCAGCCCGAGGGAGGGGTGCAAGCAGCTTGTCCTCAGCTGCTCACCTGGGCGGTTCAAACCCACCTGCGGGAACAAGGGTGGCAGCGTGCTTCCACGAAAGACCAAGGAGCAGTTCTGCCCTATAACCCGCAGGGCTGCTGGTCGAGGAGTCTCCGGAGGGAAGGCCTTTCTCCTACGGTGGCCTTTGAATGAAGGGTGGAGCATCTAGAACAGCGGTTCTCAACCTGTGGGTCGTGACCCCATGGGGGGTTGTCAAACGACCTTTTCACAGGGGTCACCTGACTCATCACAGCAGCAACATGACAGTGATGAAAGACCAGGAGGCTGGCAAGCACAGCCACAGCACTGCACGCGGCTCCTTTCCCCCCATCGCATCGCCAGGCCTTTGTCCCACGTGGGCGCAGGTCCAACTGCCACGTGCTTTGGCAGAGAACACGATGCCATTGCTGACACCGGCAGTGGTTGGTGACAAGCTGCCCGCATTGGCCCCGACTCTTGGGGCCCCTCAAGGACAACAGTGTGACATGCTGCCCGGGTGGTGACCACGTCGAAGATCGGTTGCCGACTGGACCGTTGGATTCCATCGAATTTTCACTGGTAGATTTGGGGAAGTAGATTGTCGATCCGCCTGAGTCCAGATGACCCACCCAGAGCAGTTCCACTTCACACCCACACACAAGCCGCCACTGACAGAGGACGGGCGGCCCGGCTGGGACTCGAACTCGGGTCGCCTGCAGCAAAGGTCAGAGCTCTACCACGGAACCAACGGCTTCACTGAGATTTCCCTTTCCGTTTCCAGGTGCCACGAGGGAGGACGGGAAGTCAGGAAGGGCTTGGAGTGGGCTGTAACCGGAGGGAAAACGGCACGCAGGCCTGTGCTGAACAGTCATAAAGCCCGGGGCCAGAGCAGAAATGGAAGCGGCCCACGTACCGTATGTCTAAATATTAAAAGCTATAAGTCAAGTTAACAAAATGTTAAATCACACCTTGACAAACACACCTTCGTAACCATCTGGAAGGCCGGAGCTCCATTTGGAATCTCCGCCTCTTCGGGCTTCTGCAGCGAGACAGAGACCAGGAGGGGTCCTCCTCCCGCACGAAGCGGCAGTCTCAGAAACCCACAGGGTGGTTCCCTCGGTTCCAGAGTCAGAATCGACTCACCGCAGTGAGGATGTTTTGCGTTTGGGGGTTCTACGGGGACCCCTGGTGGTTTCATGGGTTACTTGAGCTGCTAACAGCAAGGTCAGCAGCCGGGACTGACAACTTGCTCCACATGAGGAAAAGGAGGTTGTCTGTCCCTGTGAAGACCGACTATCTTTACAGCCTCAGACACCCACAGGGGCGGTTCTACTCAGCCTGAATGGGTCCAATGAGTCAGATTCGACTCAATGGTTATGGGTTTGGGTGTTTTTCTGTTGTTGTTTTGTGTCAGGTGGGGGTGGGGGAGTCTAGGCCCTCCCCAGGGCCTGCTCCACCTCTGGAGATAGCCCTTGAGTGCCCAGATCTGGACCCTTCGGCCTGCATGTCCAGGTCCCAGCCATGTTGCCTGTCGGGCTAACATACAGGAAGATGGGTTTGGGAAAGAGCCCATACACACCCTACAAGGTGGAATTTGGGCAGAAAACCCCAGGACCTCAGGGCTCCGTAGGTGGCCCAGAAGTCAGGGGAATAGGCTCTGCATGGGCAAGCCCTGGGTTTCAGCCTCCTTGGGGAGGCCTGCAGCTGGGAGAGGGCCTGGCAGAACCCGATTGAAGCACAAGGCCCGGGCAGGGGCTCTTCCTGTCATGCCTGAAGCTGGTGCACCCTGCCCGGCTGCTCTGAGGACGAAGCTGACATGGGGACACTGGTTCCAGCCAATCAGCCTACTGGAGGGCTGGCCCACGCTGAGCTGGCAGCAGGAAGGGCCAGGCCCCAGGGCGTGCCGGGGGCCCATGTCAGCCCTGGTCCAAGGGGCAAGCCTGGTCCTCACTGGGAAACAGGTCCCCGCTCTCCCTGCACACCCCAGCAGCAGCCCCCAGGGCCACAGGAGAAGCAAGGAAGCTGACCTGGTGGAAGAGCCATGCTCTGTGCTGTGGGTTAAGGAACAGCGCTGTAACGTCTGCCACCAGCTGTGTGGAAAGGGGAGTGTGGATGCTAGGCCCCAGGTAGGGGGCTAACTAACACTGAGGGGTTGGGCACGGTCCAGCTCTGTGCCTCCGTTTCCACATCTATCATCTAGGGAAAGACCTGCTCAGTGACTCCCCCTCTCTCCCTCCCTGCCCCAGTTGTGAGACTGAGTCCCCATTATCTCTCTATTGCAAAGAAAAGGTCTATCATATAAAAGGGGTGTACAAACTCAAAAGCTTGACTTTTCAATTCATGAACTGGGGAGTCCCTGGTCGGGAAGTCAGACAAGAGACCCAAAGAGTGATACAAAATGGAAGGGCATCCAGAAACAAGGACGCCATCCAAGGGGCACCCTTTGGATTGGCTAGTGGGCGGTTGTTTTCTGTCCTTGTTTATAGAGTCCCCGATCATCGGGATGGACTAGATGGCAGGGGGGCTGGGGATAGAAGGGACAGTTTTGAACTAGTCTAAAATGGATAGGTCAATCCTAATTAGGTAGCTTAGGTTTTCGTTTCCAGGAGAGTGAACTTGATTGGCTGAGGTTACAGCTCCTGGGAAGATCAGGCATTTTCAAGAACTAGAAACTGACCAGGTTTGGGTTTGCTAATGTGGGACTTGGAGCCCTGGTGGTACAGTGGGTTACACATTAGGCTGCTCACAGCAAAGTCAGAAGTTCAAAACCACCAACCGCCCCATGGGAGAAAGATGAGGCTCTCTACTCCCACTAAGATTTACAACCTCGGACACCTGCAGGAGCAATTTTAGTCTGTCCTAGCCAGACTCTCTCTGAGTCTGAATCAAACCAACAGCAGTGAATTTAGGGTTTTCATGTGGGCTAAGTATCAGGAACTCAGTCTCTGGCCTAGGTAGTCGGGTTAAAACCTACTTCATTCCTTCACGGGCTTCTCGCGCCCAGGATATCAGTCGGCTCTGGGCCAAGATTAAGGGAGGGACAAAGATAAACAAGCCACATGCTTTGACCTCAAGGAACTTCACCTGGCAGAGGGGGCGATGAGCACACTCCGCAGGAGTGGCTGTTTCCTGTTGAGCTGCTTCATGGACGGGGGCGTTTTCCAGACAAATAAGTAGCGGGTAGGATTGGGGGAAAAAAGTAGTTCTTTTTAAGTAAGGCAAACGCAGTTTATTTCTGTGACAAATTATAATATTCAAAAAGGTCAAATCATAACTCTGCTGCAAAATTTTATTCAACTGGGAATTGATGTCAGGGAACATAAAAGTGTTAAAACTGGTGCCAAAAAGATTTTTGAAGAGCACTCACTACATATATCTGATGTGCTGAAATGGAGTTGCTAATAAATGCAAAGCTGATTAATAGCCTTAGCATCCTACCCAAAAAAAACCCAAAACCAAACTCACTGCTATTAAGTGCATTCTGACTCACGGTGACCCTATAGGACAGGGTAGAACTGCCCCTGTGGGTTTCCAAGACTGTAACTCTTTTATTAAAATCGTTTTATGGGCACCTACATCACATGTCCTATAATTTAATAACTCATTCATATTAGGAATATTGCACAAATCGTCACCACAATCAATTTCAGAGCATTTTCTTCTTGTCCTCACCATTGTTAGCTCCCCATTTCCCCCACCTTCCCCTGCCACGCCCCTCCGTGATTATCAGTCCTGTCTGTGTGGATCTCCCTATCCTGGGTTATACAGAAAATCATACAAAACACAAACAGAAGCAAACAAACAAAAACCAACATCAGGGACAAAAACAGAGAAACCTCAACCACAAAGAAGGCAGAAACTATTAGAAACAGAAACAACTTGAAAACAGGGCAAAAGGTGATCAAATGATAAGGTATGCTATTTTAATCAAGCAACATCTGCCAGAATCAACTTTACAGTGCCCTCTGTCTGATAGCAGCAAGGCGTTCACATCCCTGGACTGTGTGCAGAGGGGATTCGACAGTAGTTTAGTCCATGTGACGACCTTGCAAATGGATTTTGGGCTCTGTCATCTATAGACTTCTGCAAACCGGGTGTTCACAATTTAAACTCTGATACCATCTTATTATTTACAATCTTTAGACACTATTGAGAGTGTCATTATTTAGTCAATGGTATAGAATGTAAAGCACTGTCGCGAGAAGGAAATCATACAGGCATCTATGCTGGCTTCAGACTGCAATACCTGAATTGTTGACCTGTACAGATTCAACTCTTAAGTGGCTGGACACTATTTACTGGACACTATTAGAGATGGTGACAGGGGAAAGCTTTCAATAACCCTCATTCACAAAGACAGAGCCATACCTACCCGATTAACACATGTCCTAAGAAAGCAAGAGGGTGTTAAAATAGTAAATCCATGGTCTTCCCAGCCCCCCATTCCTTGGGCACCCTCAAAGCATGGTATCTGAATCCAAGTCCACTGACCGCCAACTGCATAACCTGGGATAGCAGCCATCTGCTTCTTCTCACACCAGGCATTTCAGTCGTAAGTCCAAGGGAGTGTGTCAGTGCCTTAAATCCGCTCCGGTGACTTTGAGGTACAGCTCTGTTCACTTAGTGGGGTTTCCACATAGAGCACCCCTGGTGTGGCCTATGCAGGATGTTGGGCACCTCGAAAGGACAGAGTCTGAAGTCCCAGTGAAACTGTGACTCTTCATAGAAGTGAATCTCATCTTTCTCCCGGGGAGCAGCTTGTGGCTTTGAACAGCTGACCCTGCGGTCAGCAGCTCAGCGCGCTGCTCTGCCGCCAAGGCTCCTTCTCGGAGTTGTAAAGTAGCTTAGTCACTAGAGAGAGACTCCTATCTAATCTGATCATCCCCAAGGGTCAGCTGGCCAGTACCCGGCGTTCCATGCAAAGTACACCCTGTGTTCTCTTTGTCCACTTCCAAGCAATGAGTTCTGAACTGGAAATGCTACCCTTGACCCATGCCTGTAACCGGCTGAAGCGGAAGGAGTCCCCTCTTGCAGAATGTCTTGATCACTGAAAGGACTGCTCGTCTTCCTCAATGCTGGGTCTGGCTCCGAGGTTAGGTAATGTTCTCCTCTGGCTCCTGCCGCTTCTCAACATTCAGCGCAGACACCACTTTCTCTGACGTGGATCTTGGTTCCCCCATGAGGGCGGGCCCAGGATTGTAGGTGCACAGAGACCTGGTCAGGATAAGACCGAGCCACGCCAACACAGGCTCTCCAGAGAATTCCGGCTACTTTTCTTAGGTTGGCCTGGATCTAGCCAGCCAGACCCCGAGCTACCATGCCAGGGACCATCTCCAAGGACACAAGAGGAAAGTGTGTGGGGGCTGCGGAGTGAACACCAGCATTGACCGCCATCACTTCCCGCCCTCGGCCCGGTGAAGGGGGGGGGGTGTCCCCAACCCAGGTCTCACCCCACAGGGCTGCCAAAGACTGGATGGAAAGGGAGGAGGCAGGGTTTACGATGGCTGATCAAACCAGGAGCACACAGGGACTAGGGCCGCCAAGTCCCTGAAAAGCAGGAGGATTCCAGTTTTGTATATGTGCACCAGGACATGCATTGAGGGGATGACGACTATGTAACAGATTTCCCAGGAATGGTCATGAATACGCAGCAGGGCAGGGTGACCCGTCGTGACCATGAAGTGGCTTGTCCAATGCTGAATGTTCTCTGAGTTGGTCTGGGCATGTCTTTTGTTGTTGTTGTTGTTCTTTGACCGACGGTCTTGTGTTTCTGGGTCAACTATAGGTTGTGATTGTCCCTTCTGCGCATGCTCGCTGTGTCAAATCTGGTGGCAACTGATAAGCCCTTATCACGGTGGAATACTTTCCCTCCAGGAGGAGAGCGCTCAAAAGAAACAGGTTCTCAGGAAGGGAAAGGGCAGGGGAACAGCTTAATTATAGATGCTACATGAGGCATGTGTGTCAGTCTGGGTACATTAGAGAAACAAATCCACAGAAACTCATGTAGAAGAGAGAGTTTTATATAAAGGGTAAGTGCACATCAAGAAAACACCCCAACCCAGGGCTGCCCAAGCCCACAAGTCCAACATTAATCCATTAGCCCATATGTCCCACACCAATCCAGAAAGTCCTCCTCCATCTCACAAAACAGATACAATGATGCCGACTGCAGGTGTCAGTGAACCTGTAAGCATCTCAGCGCTGGCAGGGGTCTCCACACGGCTGCTCCAGCACCCAGGGCTGCATCGGGGTAGGTCCATGTGGCTTCTCCTCAGGGATGTTTTGCAGGAAGCGAGCCTTGCCAGCTGAAGCAGGGAACTGGCTAAGGCAGCTGCACCCTGGTCGGACCATCAGAAAGCAAGAGACCCAAGAACTCGAAAGGCGAGGCTCACCCAGCCATTTATCCCTCCGCCCTTCAATGAACCCCACCTGTGTTTACCGGCCAGGTTGGCACAATAAACGAACTACCTCAGCATGTTTCATCATCCTCTAGGGTCACTGGGAAAGCTGGGGAATTTGCGGTGTTAACGGTGGCGTAGTGGGCTGCCCATTATTAGGCTGCCAACCTCAAGGTCAGCCATTCAAAACCACCGGCTGCTCGGCTTGCTACTCCCGTGGAGATTTAAAGTCTTGGAAACCCACAGGGGCAGGTCTGCCCTGCCCTCCAGCGTCTCTATGATCGGGGATCAACTTGATGGTAGTGAAGTGAGTTGGGAGGCAGTAAGAGGGCTAGAGCATTCATTAGCCAAAGGGAATGCCAAGGTCACAGAAGACTTCCTTAAAACAGAGATCTAAAGGAGGAGTCAAATTGACTAGGGGGCAGTAGAACCTATGCCAAGAAGGCAAGGTGGTCAGCAGGGTGCCCAGAGGAACCCACGGGCTCCGTGAGTCCAGCGTGAGCAGGGTCTTGTGGACCAGACTCAGTTTTGCCTTTTTCTAGGGGAACGAGGAAGCCACCGAAGTGGCTTAAACAGTGACGAGGAGGAGGCGATGTGAGCAGACTTCCATTTCATGTCGCCGAGGCAGGTTTGGGGCAGGCAGGAGAAGATGTGGGGCTAACAACCGGGAGGGGGCTGTGGCCGCTCAGCCGAGAGACGACGATGGGGTGGCCTGCTGTGGCCGCTGTGGGCGTGGATGTTATGTTGGCAACGAATTGGGGGGTCTGTGGGGAGGAAGCATCTAGATTCAGGCTTCTGGACAGACTGCCTCACTCGGCAAGGTTAAGAAAACATGAACCAAGAACCAACTATAAGGGAAAGGATAGCGGGTTGGTCTGTATGCATTGAGTGAAGGTGCTATCGCAGGCAGGGACCTTTCCGTTTCAAAGAATAGAAGGCCAACTTGAAATGGCTTGAAAAACGAAGGGGAAAAGCACAATCTCCTATAAAAAGAACTCCCACATCAAAGCAGCTCCAGGCTTTTCAATCAGTTATTCAGCCATGCCATCAGAGACCCTGCTTAGCCATCTTGATTTTTTCATTAATAAACCTCCATGAAGCCAGCATTCAATCCAAGAAGTAAGTAGCCCATACCAACGACCTCATCTTCAGATGTGTTCTCCCCAGAGCCCAGAGGTGTGGTGGTTACCTGTGGAGCTGGGATCCACAAGGTCAGCAGTTCAAACTTACCAGCCACTCCTTGGGAGAAAGAAAGGGCTTTCTGCTCCCATGAAAAGTGAGAGTCTCGGAAACTCACAAGGACAGTCCTGCCCTGTCCTGTAAGTCATCAACTCGATGGCAGTGAGTCTTGTTTGCTACGAGTCCCCCAGGGGTAACCACTGTGCTAGAGTTTGTGCTTATCTTTCCAGGATTAAAAGTAGAACCGGGTATGCCAAACCTCTTGTTGCTTAGTTTTGCTTCGTTCCGTATATCACTGCACTAGTAGAGCCAGGATGCTCCTTAGAAGCAAGGATGGCGAGACTCAGTCTTACGTATTTTGGACATGTTCCCAGGGGAGACCAGTCCCTGGAAAAGGACTGGGCTGTCACTCTTGGTAAAGTCTTCTTGGTCAGTGACAGAGAGGAAGACCCTCATCCAGGCGGATTGACACTGTGGCTGCAACAATGAGCTCAAACATAGTTACCGTTTGGGAGAACAGCACAGGACCAGGCAAGACTTCATTCTATGGCACACAGGGGTCACCATGAGTCAGAACTGACCTACCTGATGGCACTTACCAACAACCCTGACCTGAACTGTAGTCACCTGAGACTAACCCCGGCCCCCGGCAAGATTCTGTGAAGTGCATTATTTTCACCGAGTGAAACAGTCGTGCGGATGGCGAGGACCAGGCAGTGTTTCGTTCTGCAGTGCACAGGGGTCGCTGTGAGCCGGGAGGGATTCCACAACGCCCAACTCTGCGTCAGCAGGACCTAACAGTCACACAGTACACTGGCAATTACAACTCGGTTGGAGCAAAAAAAAAAAGGAAGAGATGATGCAGGGAGGTCTGGGAGGGTTTTCCACATGGTGTGTTTCCACATCCCTCTTTTGCCTCCCTATCTTCTCCCAAGCAGGAAACCCACTGAGAATCCGTGTCTAGAGTCCCGCATGCACTGCCCGCCGCTGCCTTATCTGCTGAGGTTGGTCAGTATCTCAAGGTCATTACCCAGTGAAACAGTCTGCTGTGGCCCTCCTCACTCGGAAGTCACCTCATCACCTAATCAGCATAACCTGCCTGCTGGGTGTGGTCTGCGGGGCCTTATGGGAAGGGGCATTCCAACGATGTTAGAAGAGATGATATCCTTCGGCTCCTAGGACAAATACCAACCTTGGAGGCGGACGGTTCAGCCTAAGTGTGGATCCAAAACCACTCTGAGAAAGGACAACGGGCAGTTCTTCAGTGTCGCTTAAATCTCAAGGTGGTTTAAAGACTCTATCTCAGTGTCTCTGTGGTGACAGGACACACAGGAAAACAGCTTCCAAATCAATCCTTTCTATACCTGACGTTCACCGATACAGGCTACTTCCTTGACATGGCGTCAACCTTCTCGTAACTGCCCTCCCAGGTGCCCCATGCCCTTTCCCTTAGACTCCCGCCCTCACCTGGGCCTTGGAGGCCTCCGATCGATGATTTCTTTAAAAGAAGGCCATCCTCCAGGACGACGTTCTTGACTTTGGGAGTTGATCTGCCATTTGTCCGAAGGTGACACTGGAGGAGCGTATGGGTTCAAAGCTTAAAGAGGGTCTCCGGGGACATCGTTTTGAGGATGCCTGGAGTCTCGATGTGTCCAGTAGATCTGGATTCTTAGAGATCTGGGAGTTCTGTGGCACGTTTTTTCTCCCTTTGTATCAGGACTCATCTCCAGGGACCTGATGACAACCTTCGACCGGGGCAGCCGGAGACTCCATTTCCTGTGTCTGGTCTCCAGGCAGACGGGGCCATGGTTCAGGGAGAGAATTAGTCCTGGGGTCCGGTTCCTTCTTTGATCCCTAAAGTTTCTTCCTGTGTTGCTCCAGGCGAATAGAGACCAACACTTGTCTATTCAATGGTCATTCTCAAGATGTTAAGACCCCAGGCACTACTCACTAACTAGGATGAAGAACATACACTTTGTGAACTATATTACATTCACTAACTAACTGAAGTATCCCATGAGACACTGCTCCTAGATCTTCACACCAAGAAAAATCATTCCACGAGGTACGGTGTATACTCGAGTATAAGCTGACCTGAATATCAGCCGAGGCACCTAATTTTACTGCAAAAACTGCATTAAAATGTGCTGAAAAAACTCGGCTTATACTCGAGTATATACTAATTGGTGCCGCCTAAGGTGATCAGGATCTATAAACTCTCACTGCCATCGAGCTGATGCTGACTCACATGGACCCCACAGGACAGGGTAGAACTTCCCTTGTGGGTTTCCAAGATTGTAACTCTTAACCGGAGTAAAAAGGCCCGTCTTTCTCCCAAGGAGAGACTAGTGGTTTCAGACTGCTGACCTTGTGATTAGCAGCCACCAGGGCTCCTTATCAGAATCTACAGCACCTATTATTTTCTCCCCACAGGGACGAGCATGCTTAGCACATCTTCAAGCTGAAAAAGCTGAGGACAACTACGTAAGCCTCAAGCTGTCATGCTGAAGGATCCTACGGGCAAAATATTGGGTGACAAGGAGGAATTCAAAGAAAGTAGAAGGAATACAGTCACCGTGTCAAAAATAATTGGTTCTTGAGAATGGTGAGGGCAATGGATGTACAAATGCGCTTTGCACAATTGATGTGTGGATGGATTGTGATAAGAGTTGTATGAGCCCCTAATAACACGATTAAATATATATATATTTAAAAATATCAAAATAATTATTACATTTCTTCCTAATATAAACTAGATTTGATTTGTTACAATAAATGTGTCTTGTTATAAAAAAGTAGTCATTGGTTCATATTCAACCATTTCAAAGGTGGCATGTGATCAAGGCCCGATACCACTGAAGGAAGAAGCCCAAGCTTCATTGCAGGCATCAGCAAAAAGCAAGGCTCCAGGCATTGACAGAACCCCAATCGAAACGCTTCAACCAACTAATGTAGCGCTGGAAGCTCTCACCAGTCTATGCCAAAAAAGTTGGAAGACAGCTACCTGGCCAACCGACTGAAAGAGATCCAGATTTGTGTCCATTCTGAAGAAATGTGACCAAACCGGATGTGGAGATTATCGAACCCCATCATTGATATCCTCTCCCCATACTTGTTCACATGTATCCTTTCACCCTTCTTATTTCATCCGTATGCCGTGCAAATAGAGATGCTGGATCGCATGAAGAGGAGTTGAGCCCTCAAGATTGGAGGAAGCAACCAGTGATATTCAGATGACACAGGCTTGGTGCTGAAATCGAGGAAGACTTGAAGCTCTTGTTGATGAAGATCAAGGATGGCAGCCTTCAGTGTGGATTACAATCCAGTGTGAAGAAAACCCAAATTCTCACAACTGGATCAACGAGTAGCATGAGGACAAACAGAAGAGATTGACGTTTACCTGCTTTCATCACCACCCATGCATGTGAGAGCTGGACATGGCATAAGGAAGACCTGTGAGTGAGGAAGAATCGGTGCATCTGAATTACGGCGCCGGCAGAAAGTATCCACAGGACCACGGACAACCAGAAGAACCAGCAAACGTGTCTTGGAAGACGGAGAGCCAGCACGCTACTTGGGGCTGAAGACGGCGAGACTCCGTCTCATGTACTTTGGACACACTGTCGGGAGAGACCAGTCCCTGGAACAGGACATCGTGCTTGGTAAAGTAGAGGGGTAGAGAAGACGAAGGAGGCCCCTGACAAGATGGATTGACACAGTGGCTGCAACAATGGGCTTAAACATGACGACAACGTGAGGCTGGTGCAGGGCAGGGCCGCGTTTTGCTCTGTGGTGCAGAGGGCCAGTTTGAGCCAGAGCCAACTCCACATCGCCTGACAACGGGGCGAGCCATTGTGAGCTTTGACAAACTGCTTCCACTGCTGAATATAAAAATGATGATCTCTTTGAGAAAGATGAGGGTAACGAATGTACAAATGTGCTTTATACAATTGATGTATGTATGGATTGTGATAAGCATTGTATGAGCCCCCAATAAAGTGATTGAAAAAAACACTGTTAAAATTAAACCAGAAAAAGAGTACTAGAATCAATATCTTGTAGTAATGGCTACATAGAATCAGAGTCGAAGTCTTTTAAATCTTAAACCATAATACAAATGAATCTAATTGTGTCTTCCAAAATAGGTACCAGTATGGGTAGGTCATGAGCCTGTCATTAGTTTTTTTTAAAACAGTTTTATTGACATACGTTTCACATATTACGTAATTCAATCGTTCAATCATATTAATATGACTTCTATAATAAAAATATGATGATCTCATATGTAAACCACGTCATTCACAATGAAAGGATGTTTTAAAATACACAACGGGAAAACATTAAAACTCACAAATAAACCCACAAACAACCACAACGATACAAGGAAACCAAATGACATTGCCACTGGACAAATCGGCTGCAAAAGACCTCTTTAAAATGCTAAGGAACAAGGATGTCACTTGAGGGTGAAGGTCAGCCTGCCCCAAGCCGTGGCAGTTTTCACTGCTTCATAGGCATGTGGTCGCTGGACAATGAATTCGGAAGACCAGAGAGGAATCAATGCATGTGAACGAAGGTGCTGACGGGGGATATCCATAGTACCGTGGACTGCCAAAAGAACAAACTCATCTCTCTCTGAGGAAGTACAGCCAGAATGCGCCTTTGAAGGTGACCAGACGTCCCGCTTTTGGTGGGACAGTCCCAATTTTTAACCGCTTGTCCCGCATCCAGCGGCGTTTTTTAAAAGTCCTGATTTTTGGAAAGAATGCACGACAAGCTAGGGTATACAGTTTTCGGCTGCCATGTGGCTATTTTGCCAGGATATGAGTTTTAGCAATGGTGTCCCGCTTTACCAATGTTAAAATCTGGTCACCTTACCTTAAAAGCAAGATGGGCTTGGAATGAACAGCGGGCTAATAACCAACCACAAGGGCAGTTCAACCCCCTCCCCCCCAGTTGCTCCTCATGAGAAAGAGGAGGCTGTCTGCTCCTCTCAAGATTTACAGTCTTGGAAACCCTGAGTCAGAACTGACTAGAGGGCAGTGGGTGGGGGTGGGGGTGAAACCAGAGAGTGATTTCCCCTTTCCTCCCACCTTCACCCCTACACTGGGAGTCCTGGTAGCATAGTGGTTATGTGTTAGGTTGCTAACCACAAGGTCAGCAGTTCAAAACCATCAGCTAACTCCACGGGAAAAAGACAAAGGTTTCCATACCTGTAAAGAGTTACCGCTTTAGAAATCCACAGGGGCAGTTCTACCCTGTCGTAGAGGGTCTCTGTGGGTCCACTCAACGGCAGGGAATTTGGTTTGGGGGGTTTCACCCCTGCACAAAGCAAATACCTGTAAACATTTTAATCAGCTTGCAAGAGGTTGGTACAGTTATGCGTAACGTGTACGCCTTTGCTGGAGGTGAAATTCTTTTTCAAAGCTGAACGTTGACTCGATGCAAACTCAATTCTACCTTCGCTGAAATCGAGAGGAGAGGAAAATCAAGCTACCTCCTGCCAAAGAAGCATCGAGGCAAGGAGGGCCAGCTGAGAGGGAAGACGGGCAAGGGGACAGCCAGTTTGTCCCAGCACCTGTCTGTGAGCACCAGGTGTGTAGGGAAGGGCATCCAATAAGCACATTCCAGGCAGTCCATTAGCAGCTGGTCGTTCGCACTAACCAACTGCCATTTACCTTTCTTCTGGCTTCTAGGGACCAAAGCAGACGGGCAAGGGGCAGAGACCAAGCCATCAAAAGAAGCGGAGCGAATCCGGACCCATGAAGATTACCAGTGGATGAGAGGAGCAACAGCACAATGTCAGGTAACAGACGGATCTTTCACTCAGCAATGTGCTCGCCCACCCACAGGCCAGGCCACACCGCCTGCCATTTACTGAGCGCTAAGGGGGCCGGCATTTACCCATGTCATACAATCCTCGTCAAGTGTCTAGCAGGCTGTTCTGAAGAAATGGACCAAATGATTTGAAAATGTCTATGAGAAGCGAGGACTCCAGATGAGTCCAAACAAACTGTGGACCATTTTAAATTGTTCTCGGGTTTATTAGTAGTATTTTCTGCTTTCTTTTCTGTCGAGGTTTTCCCTCTGTTTTATTTTGTTGTTGGGGGCGGGGGTGTATGATTTTTTAAAAGAAATATGAAATCCAGACTAAGTACATCTGTAGAGACTAGATTAGTAGTTTGGTTATCGCAGGAGAGGCTGGGGGAGATGGGGAGCTGGTGACAGTGAGCACCAGACAGAAGCAAATGTTCCAAAATTGATTGTGGTGATGACTGCACAACTCTTTTTCATATGTTTAAACCCTCGATGTGTATGATATATGGATTCTATGTAAAATGTTGACTGTTGACTGTTAAAATGTCAACATAATTCATTCTTTAGAAGGGGAAAGAGAAACAAAAGATGGACCAAGTTGAAGCCTTATACGACCTGATCTCAAGATAGGCCATAAAGCTACAACAATCAAGCCAGTGTGATATTACTGTAAGCACAGACAGATACCTTGGTAGATGTGGTAGTTACATAGTATCCTGTCAACTTGCAAAGGGGTGAAGTCTAGCCTGTCAATCAGGTCACAGCTCGATGACCTCATTTGGAGGTGCCACGGAGATAAATAGCTCACTGGAGGCCACATACATACACACACAAGAGAGTTCTACTTCATCTTCCTGCTGACAAGACACATCGAGCTATGCTGGAGCCCTGGAGCTGGAGGAGCCACCTGGAGACTCATGCTAGAACTGAGATGCTTCCACTGCCACTGGATCCACAAGACTTTCCGCCCACTGGCCTGTGATCTTCCTGCAGTCAGCATCATTGCATGTGCTGCGTGAGTCTGAAGAGGAATTGATAGATAGATATCGGACATATGGGCTAATATTGGACTTATGGACTTGATCTGGACTGGGCTGGGATGTTTTCTCAATATACAATTGCTCTTTCATATAAAAGCTCTTTCTTACACACATATGAGTCTCTCTGGATTTGTTTCTCTAGTCAACTCAGACTAACATAGTAGAGCAGGGTGGAGAGTCCAGAAATTCTCTCTCACATACAATGAGATGATTTTCTACGGATGTGCCACATCCAGTCAATTCAGAAAGGCATGCCTTCTTAGTGAAAGCTGCTAGGACATCTGGAAATCCCCTTGAGGGTGGATGGGGGTGGACCTTGACCTCTGGTTTTCCATCCTTGACAAAATCAATGTGAGATGATCATGGGCCTAAACTTAATGCCCCTACCATAAACTCCTAGGAGCAAACAGAGAAGACCATCTTTGTGACCTAGGACAGGCAAAGATTTCTTGGACAGGATACAAAAAGAAAAAGTGGATGAATTGACTTCACAGGAGTTACGTTTTCCACTCAAGAAAAAACACCACCAGGAAGACAACGAATAAAGACCTATGCACCTGCAACAAAAATAGTCCCCACGAACACTGTATCCAAAATATGTCAAAGCATTCGGACAAATCAACAGCAAAACTATTAACAAGCCAATTCCAAAACGGGCAAAAAGACTTCAGAACAGAATGAACTATGGAAGATCAACAGCATATTAAAAAGTGCTCAACATCAATAGCTAGCACGGAAATAGAACTTAAAACCACAAGAAAATACAATTCCATACCCACTAGCATGCTAAGGAATCCTTAGCAAAAAACACACCCATGGCTGCCGAGTAGATTTTGACTTATAGATCAGAGTAGACCCTTATTGATCAGAGAAGAACTACCCCATAGGCTTCCCAAGGCTGCAAACTTTTTAAAAACAGTTTTATTGGCATAGAATATCGAATTGTATGATATAAATAATTCAATAGTTCAATCATATTAAAGAGTTGTACAATCTCCACATCTTTAGAACATGTACTTCTTTCTTGTATTCCTTGTCAGCAGCCCCCACCTCCCCCAACCATCAATGCAGTCACTGTCTCTTTGGCTCCACCCATCCTAGATTTCATATACAGAAAAACAGAAAATAAACACAGAAAAACAAAACAAACCCTCCCTGCCCCCCCCAAATCCACTGCATTCTGCATGGTAGCAAGACTATTCACATCCTTGGTCTTTCGTGAGAGAGGTTTAACCCATGCGCAGACCCTGTAAATGGCTCTGGGGCTCCCACTTTCATCCATAGCCTTCCTTCCACAAGCCGGGTGTTCACAAGTTAAACTCGGGTACCATTCCCTCCTTCAGGCTTGGGTTTTATTATTCACACTCCTTGACTCATACAGGCTTCTTTCACGTGGGTCCAGTTGACACTTCACTCAGCTGGCGGCTTGTTTGAAAGCAGCCTTTAACACATCAGATGCTATTCTTTCGAGTAGTCAGGCGGCCTCTAGCTTCTTCACCACACTGTGCTGCAGCACTGATACCTGCAGTGACCTTCATGAGGGTGAGCTTCAAGAAGGACCTTGCCATAGGAACGAATTGCCCTCACATTGGAGCTAGATTTAAATGTGAGACCCCAAACTCATTCATTGACCGATGGTTTATTTATGACTCTGGCTCCCTTTAGAAGCTATCGTTTTATATTGGAGGACGTTATCATTTTATCTTATTTAATATCATTTTATCAATCATCCTCCTGGGGCCTAAGGTAATTTTATTAATGGTGTCACTAATTGAGTCAATGGTGCAAGATTTAAAACACTATAGAGAAAAGGACATTACACAAGTGTAAGTTTGCTATGAACCATAATACTTGAAAGGTTGACTTGGACAGATTAAACGTTTAAGTGACTGGACACTATTTACATAAACAATGGGGGGGGTGATAGAGCAAATTTTCTAAAAACATTCATTCACAATGACAGAACCAAGCCTACAAGATTAATACATGGCATTATAACATAAGGAGAGCATTAAAATAATAAGTATATGATAGTCCTGGGCCACCATTCTTTGGGCATCCTCAAGGCAAGAGATCTATCCCAAAGCCCAACTATCTTCGGTTCTATAACCTTGGGATAGCAGTCATCTGATTCTGAAACACTAGGGAGTTTCAGCCTTAAGATCAAGGGTGTGTTAGTCTGAGTTGAAACAAACCCAGAGATATTCATATATGTGTAAGAGAAAGCTTTATATCCAAGAGCAATTGTATACTGAGAAAACTTTCCAGCCCAGTCCAGATCAAGTCCGAGTCCACTATTAGCCCATAAGTCCAATACTAGTCTCTAAACCCATCTTCAGACTCACGCAGTCACATGCAATGATGCAAAATGAAGAAAGTTAACAGGCTGGTGGGTGCAACGATGTGTGGATCCAATGGCGGTGGAAGCATCTCAGTGCTGGCTCGGGTCTCCACGTGGCTTCTCAACAGGAAGATGAAGCAGAGAGAGAGGAAGTTCCCAGAATCCTCATGGGTCATGCCCATAGGAGGCATCATCAGGCTGACTGGCAGGCTAGACTCCACCCTTACACTTATGTATCAAGTTGACATAAAATTGTGTAACTACCACAAAGGGCTATGGGTGAGTTCAGGGTAAAGCCCAGTTCACTTGGTGGGGTTTCCACATCCAGTCCTTCTGGGGTGGCCTATGGAGGAGGATGTGTGCCTTGAAAGAACAGTTCCATGGTCAATAGCACACAGCCTGGGTCCTCGAGAGCAGGATAGCAACTAGGTCAAAAGTGTCCAATTAGGAACAAATGCCAGGCATACTGTCTCCTTGGATTCTGTGTACATATTGCTAAGCATTGTTTTCTCAAAGGGAGGTTGTTCCTCCCTGCTTACCCATCAAGAGAAATGTAATCACCTTCTCTGAGATGTGTATGTCCACCTCTCCCCATACTGACTTGCAATGCCAAGAAGGTTCGTTTATCACTCTTGTAGGAGGGTCTGTTGATTTGAGGTGACCTCAGCACAAAGCACCAACCACAAAAGCAAGTGATGAAGAAATTGAAGAATTCCACCAATGGCTTCAGTCTGAAACTGATCAAACAGGTAATCAAGACGCATTCATAATTATTGGCGATTGGAATGCAAACGTTGGAAGCAAAGAGGAAGGAACAGTAGTTGGAAAATAGGACTTGATCACACGACAGAATTTTGCAAAACCAGTGACTTGTTCATAGCAAATACCTTTTTTCAACAACACAAAAAAACAACTAAACCCAGGGAGTTCCCCAGATGGAATCCACAGAAACCAAATGGACGATATATGTAGGAAGGCATGATAGAGAAGCTCAATATCATCAGCTAAAATGGGGCCAGGGGCCGACTGTGGAACAGGCCATCAATTGCTCATATGTAAGTTCGGGATAACGCAGAAGAAAACGAAAACAAGTCCAAGGAGCCAAAATATGACCTCAAGTCCACCCCACCTGAATTTTGAGAACATCTCAAAAACAGCTTTGGTGCACCGAGCACTAAAGACAGCAAACCTGATGAGCCGCGGGAGGACATCAAGAGCATCCCTCGTGAAGAAAGCAAGAGGCCATTTAAAAGACAGGAAGGAAAGAAAAGATGAAAGTGGATGTCAGAAGAGACTCTGAGACTTGCTCTTCATCATAAAGTGGCTAAAGCAAAAGGAAGAAAGGATGACGTCAGGAGCTGAATAGAAAATGTCAAAGGGCAGCTCAAGAAGACAAAGCCAAACGTGGTAAGGGAATGTGCACAGACCTAGCGTTAGCGCGTCCAAAGCAAGGGCGTTTCTTCGAGGACTAAGGTGCGCCTGACCCAAACCATGGTCTTCTCCATTGCATTATATGCATGCGGACGTTGGACATTGAATAAGGAAGCCGGTAGAAGAATCAATGCATGTGACTTGGGGTGCTGGAGAAGACTACTGGAAGGACCATGCATGGCTCAAAGGACAAACCGGTCTGCTCCTTAGAGGTAAGGCTGGCAAGACTTCGTCTTACAGACTATGGACGTATTGTCAGGCTCCTAGCACAAAGGGTAGTGCTTCGTACCCACCCAGAAGCAAGTGGAAGACAGACCTGGTGATTGGCTCCCACGAGAGCACAGTTTTAAAATTCTCTCAGCACACGGAAGGGCGGACTGACTCGAGGCCATCTGACAACAGGAAGAGGACTAAGCACCCAGATGATGGCTAACATCGAAGGCATGTTTCAGTTAGCTATTACTGCACACCATACCAACACACCCCCCACGCACAATCCAACTACCATGAAGCCAGTTCTGGCCCATCGTGACCCGACAAGGTTTCCAAGACTGTGCATCTTCATCGGAGCAAACAACCTCATCTTTCTCCCAAGGAACAGCTGGTAGGAGGTGTGAAGCGCCGACCTTGCAGTTAGCAGCCTCACCCCTAACCTACAGTGCCCCTCGGGGTCCTTCACTGCAAAACTTAGTTCCCTCAACAAGTACAGTCATTTGATTCTCTCGCTCTTCACAAAGACTTGGTGTCTTTCCATGTGGTTTAGTCTGGGCTTCCTCAGGGAGCTCCCATTTCTTACTGGAAGACTCGGGATACCAGCTTGCGTCTCCCGGCTAACATGGTGGAAGTTACTTTTGATAACCTATCATTGCCTCCCTTCAGTCACAAGCCCAACCACCCTCCACTGGTCTCTTGATACAAGAGTAGCAGGATTCTAGAAAAGCACAGGGGAGGAGAGAGCTACGGCCTTGGCCTTCTTTAGAAAATGCAACCCTTCGGGGAGAAGCCTAAAGAGAAAAGCAGGACGCTGATTGTCCAGGCCCTGAAGCGTTGTTTCGATCGGAATTGAGATGGGGGACTGCTGAAGGGTTCAAGGAAGAGTGAAATGAACCACATTTTCTTTAAAGGTTCCTTCTAGCAATTGGATGGATAAAAGATTGGTGAGCTGGAAGCAGAGAGTCCAGTTCAAATGTGTGATCAAAATGGTGTGTCAACTTGGCTGGGTCAGGATACTCAGGGGGTTAGCAGTTAAGGTGCCACCCCCCATGATGAGATCTCATACAAAGTAATCACTTTCATGGGGAGAGCTTCCTGAGGGGTATGACCTGATTCCAATCTATGCGGTAAGGCTTTCTTGCTTTTTGCTGGACGTGCATTCCGAATCTTCTTCTGCTTCTTTGGATTTGAGCCAGCAGCCTGTCATACTGCCTCCCACTCCGAGGAGTTCGTGGGCAGTCTGTCATCTTACCTGCAATCTTGAATTCAATGGACTGTCTGGCCTGGAGATTGTAAGTTCTCCAGACCCCGCAGCTACCTGAGTCAGGAGAACCCTCCTGCCTGACACTTGACCCAAAGACTGGAAACCGGCCAGTTTCCATCACGGTGCAAGCCATTTCCTGGAGAGTAACACACATTTATCTCTAGGAGCCCTGTTGGCATAGTGGCTACTCATTGGGCTGCTGTCAGGTCAGCAGTTTGAGACCATCATCTGCTCTGCGGAAGAAAGATGAAGCTTTCTACTCCCATAAAGAGGTACAGTCTCAGAAATCCTCAGAGGCAGTTCCACCCTGTCCTGTAGGGTCACTATGGTTTGGAAACTACTTGATGGCAGTGTGTTTGGGTTTTAGTTCCATCTATCATCTATCTATCTATCTATCTATCTATCTATCTATCTATCTATCTATCTATCTATCATCTATCATATATTGTCTTTCTTTCTCTCTCTCTGGCTTTGCTTCGCTAGATAGCCCTGCCTAAGACAGAAGGAGATTCTTCAAAGAGACTACGTGAGAGAAGATGGGAAGGCCAAGCTAAGTGAGTGCAGGGGGGTGGGGTGAGGCAAGATCACCAGGCTTCAGGCCTGTCCTGTGGTTTTGCTCACTGAGACGGTGAACAATGAGATCGTGAGTTCTGAGTGGTCTGGGACATGTTGAGCCTGACAGGCCAGTGATCCACCCCAGGGTAGATGTGAGACTCTGGAACCAGGGGGGTAAATATTTGTTGTTGATGTTGTTAGCTGCCCCCGAGTGGGCCGGGACTCACGGCCACTTTTTTTTTTTTTAATTTAATAGCACCTTTATTGTAAGGAAAAACCAAGACGTTGAGGACTCCAAAGAGCCCAGGGGAGTGGGAACAGGACAGGATGGGGTAAGGTGAGTATAAAAAAATGGAAGGTTTAACATGAAAAAAAA